>NC_086447.1:689493014-689859264 GCF_028390025.1 Pseudophryne corroboree | reverse complement strand
TCCTTTGGGTTTACACTAATCTGAACCAGGCCCCATGTTTACAAAGGATTTAATACAATGCTGTCAGACTGCAACACTTTTCAACTGACACCAAATTCTACCCATATGAATGTTTATTCATAAAATCTTCATATAAAATGCAATAATAATACTTTAAAAGTATTATTTAAGGAATGATGAACTGCTGCTCTGCACAAATCCAGCTGTGAACCCACTATGCATCTCTGTATATGCAGATGTGCCTACATTACCACCAGGGCACACAGATTTGATGAGCCAAACAGGTACATCTGTGAAGTAATGGCAGTGGTAGAAGATGCATAGATATGAGTGAAGGTATTCCTTATGACATACAGAGAGCGCAGAGACACCAGTGCATCATTTGCAGGGCACAAGCTAAATTTCATTTTGCAGATTGAAATGATTGGAGTCTGCAATGGCTCACAGCTGGCAGAGACGGGCTCGTCCTGTACACTTTATGAAACACAACAGATCCAAATGGAAAATAAAATTTTCTATTTCTTTCTTAATCCAACTAGTGAAATATGATTTTGAGGAGTCTAATGTATAATGGGCATGGGTCTCTGATTGTTGATTATCCTGGCTACCACAGCCCAGAACATTCAGTATATCAAAAATGCCTTTATGTGAAATACTTTTAGCATCTTGGAGAGTGGGCACAGCAGGGAGACTATCAGGGATCCCTTGAAAAATGGAAACAACCCCGGTTATTGAGTCCAGGGCTGTTGCCGCTATGGTGAGGTATGATAAAAAACAGGGCTGGTAACTCTAGTTGAAGGCTGCTCCAAAGTTTCTCCAACCTCTCAGATGCTACCCATCCCTTGCTAAAAAGCACAGTCTCTCTACAAGCCACCTGGATTGTTAGAGCCAGGGTTACTAAGAAGATTGGGACTTGTACACCGCTAAAATTTTTTGCCACATATCTTAATAATATTTTGATGTAAGACATTTTTATGTCAAGCCTTACAAGGTACACATCCGCACTTATGTTTTACTTTCACAATCTCCCTGAAATCGTTTTTCAAAAGTAGGCAAGTATGACGTCCAAGCATTTTACGTTGCACATAGGGGGTAATTCCAAGTTGATCGCAGCAGGGAATTTTTTAGCAGTTGGGCAAAACCATGTGCACTGCAGGGGGGGCAGATATAACATTTGCAGAGAGAGTTAGATTTGGGTGGGTTATTTTGTTTCTATGCAGGGTAAATACTGGCTGCTTTATTTTTACACTGCAATTTAGATTGCAGATTGAACACACCACACCCAAATCTAACTCTCTCTGCACATGTTATATCTGCCCCACCTGCAGTGCACATGGTTTTGCCCAACTGCTAAAAAATTTCCTGCTGCGATCAACTTGGAATTACCCCCATAGCCTACATTTTATCAATTACTTCCTTTGTATTTGAAAGTAAAAGTGCTGGTTTTAGCGGCAGTACGCAATAATTCCTTTTTCCTTATGTTGTTTGCAAACTCTATTTCTTTTTTCAGTATTGTGAAGTTTAAATAATCTATGCAATTTTAATCAAAAAGGTAATAACCCCTTATGTATAGGCAGGGCTGGTGCTAGGGTGTTCGGCGCCCCCCTGCAAACTATAAATTTGCGCCTTCCCATACCTTGCAAAGGGACAGTGCGCGCCTTTGGTGCACACCGAAAAGGGAGTGTGGTCTTACACATAAGGGGCATGGCCACACAACAGTACCCCCATTTCAAATTACGCCACAGTAGCACAATCTTATTCACATAACACCACACGTAGTAGTGCTTCTTATACACAAAATCCCCCCCTGTAGTAGTGCTTCTTATACACAAAATCCACCCTGTAGTAATACAGTTTACACAAAATCTCCCTTGTAGTGATGCCGCTTATACAAATCCCCCCTGTAGTAATGCGCATAGCACAAAATTCCCCCTGTAGTAGTGCCGCTTACACAAATCACCCCTGCAGTAATGCCGCTTACACAAAATCCCCCCTGTAGTAGTGCCGCTTACACAAATCCCCCCTGTAGTAGTGTAGCTTACACAAATCCCCCCTGTAGTGGTGCCGCTTACACAAATCCCCCCTGCAGTAATGCCACTTACACAAAATCCCCCCTGTAGTTGTGCCGCTTACACAAATCCCCCCTGTAGTAGTGCCGCTTACACAAATTCCCCCTGTAGTAGTGCCGTTTACACAAATCCCCCCCTGTAGTAATGCTGCTTACACAAAATCCCCCCTGTAGTAGTGCAGCTTACACAAATCCCCCCTGTAGTAATGCCGCTTACACAAAATCCCCCCTGTAGTAGTGCAGCTTACACAAATCCCCCCTGTAGTAATGCCGCTTACACAAAATCCCCCCTGTAGTAGTGCCGTTTACACAAATCCCCCCTGTAGTAATGCAGCTTACACAAATCTCCCCCTGTAGTAATGCCGCTTACACAAATCCCCCCTGTAGTAATGCCGCTTACACAAAATCCCCCATGTAGTTGTGCCGCTTACACAAATCCCCCCTGTAGTAGTACCGCTTACACACATTTTTCCCACCCAGTCACACAGATACACACACATACATACATACACAGTTACACATACATACATACATACATACATACATACATACATACATACACACATAGATACACGCACATACAGAAACAAGAGATGAGCGGGTTCGGTTCCTCGGAAACCGAACCCCCCCCGAACTTCACCCATTTTACACGGGTCCGAGGCATACTCGGATTCTCCCGTATGGCTCGGTTAACCCGAGCGCGCCCGAACGTCATCATCCCGCTGTCGGATTCTCGCGAGATTCGGATTCTATATAAGGAGACGCGCGTCGCCGCCATTTTTCACTCGTGCATTGAAAATGATAGTGAGAGGACGTGGCTGGCATCCTCTCACTTTGTTTCAGGGGGCTGCATATCTTTATTCTGGGGACCAGCAGTATTATAGGAGGAGTACAGTGCAGAGTTTTGCTGACCAGTGACCACCAGTATTATACGCTGTCTGCCTGAAAAACGCTCCATATCTGTGCTCAGTGTGCTGCATATATCTGTGCTCACACTGGTTTATTGTGGGGACTGTGGACCAGCAGTATTATATAGGAGGAGTACAGTGCAGAGTTTTGCTGACCAGTGACCACCAGTATACGTTGTCTGCCTGAAAAATGCTCCATATCTGTGCTCAGTGTGCTGCATATATCTGTGCTCACACTGCTTTATTGTGGGGACTGGGGACCAGCAGTATTATATAGGAGGAGTACAGTGCAGAGTTTTGCTGACCAGTGACCACCAGCAGGGCCGGCTCTAGGCATGTTCGAGTAGAGCGGCCGCGCAGGGCGCCACCCTTAATGGGCGCCGCGCGCTGGCGCCGCCGTATTCGAGGCTGGAGCCGGCCCTGTGTGTGCAGCGTTGTCCCGTCCGCGTGTGCGCTATGCGCGCTGCGCGGCGCCGGTGTCTAACGTCAGACGCCGGCGCCGCGCATAGCGCACACAAGTGGCCGCCCGCCCACCCGCTCCCGGACCCTCACTCGGACCCTCACTCTCCCGCCCGCCAGCACTCCCGCCAGCACTCCTCCTCCCCCTCTCAGCGCCTCAGGTATTTGGTGGGGGGGGTCGCACATTTTTGGATCGCACTGTGGGGGCATTTATCTGGCACTGTGGGGGGCATTTCTGGCACACTGGGGGCATATCTGGCACACTGGGGGCATATCTGGCTCTGTGGGGGCATTTCTGGCACTGTGGGTGGCATATCTGGCTCACTGGGGGCATATCTGGCTCTGTGGAGGCATATCTGGCACTGTGGGGGCATTTATCTGGCACTGTGGGGGCATTTATCTGGCACTGTGGGGGCATTTCTGGCAATGTGGGGGCATTTCTGGCAATGTGGGGGCATTTCTGGCACCGTGGGGGCATATCTGGAACACTGGGGGCATATCTGGCACACTGGGGGCATATCTGGCACACTGGGGGCATATCTGGCTCTGTGGGGGCATATCTGGCTCTGTGGGGGCATTTCTGGCACTGTGGGGGGCATTTCTGGCACTGTGGGGGGCATATCTGGCACTGTGGGGGGCATATCTGGCACTGTGGGGGCATTTATCTGGCACTGTGGGGGCATTTATCTGACACTGTGGGGGCATTTCTGGCACAGTGGGGGCATTTCTGGCACCGTGGGGGCATTTCTGGCACACTGGGGGCATTTCTGGCACTGTGGGGGGCATATCTGGCACACTGGGGGCATATCTGGCACTGTCGGGGGCATATCTGGCACTGTCGGGGGCATTTCTGGCACTGTCGGGGGCATTTCTGGCACTGTCGGGGGCATATCTGGCACTGTGGGGGCATTTATCTGGCACTGTGGGGGCATTTATCTGGCACTGTGGGGGGGGGGGCATTCATTTATCTGGCACTGTGGGGGGCATTCATTTATCTGGCACTGCGGGGGGGACACATTTATCTGTGCACTGTGAGGGGGCATTAATGTATCTGGCACTGTGGGGGCATTTCTGGCACTGAGGGGGCATATCTGCGCTGTGGGGGCATTTATGTATCTGCACTGTGGGGGCATGTATGTATCTGGCACTGTGGGGGCATTTCTGTATCTGGCACTGGGGGGGCATATCGGCACTGTGGGGGTATTTATGTATCTGGCACTGTGGGGGTATATCTGCACTGTGGGGGCACTTATTTATCTGGCACTGGGGGCATTTATTTATCTGGCACTGTGGGGGGCATTTATTTATCTGGCACTGTGGGGGCATATCTGGCACTGGGGGCATTAATGTATCTGGCACTGTTGGGGCATATCTGGCACTGGGGGCATTAATGTATCTGACACTGTGGGGGGCAATAATGCATCTGGCACTGTGTGGGCACTTATGCATCTGGCACTGGGGGCATTTATGCATCTGGCAATGTGTGGGCATTTATGTATCTGGCACTGGGGGCATTTATGTATCTGGCCCTGTGGGGGCATATCTGGCACTGTGGGGGCAATTTTATATATGGCACTGTGGGGACATATCTGGCACTGTGTGGGCATTTTTATTTCTGGCACTGTGGGGGCACTTATGTATCTGGCACTGTGTGGGCATTTATGTATCTGGCACTGTGGGCGGCATATCTGCACTGTGGAGGCATTTATGTATCTGGCACTTTGGGGGCATTTATGTATCTGAACTGTGGGTGCATATCTGGCACTGTGTGGCCATTTATGTTGCTGGCACTGCTGGGGGGCATGTCACGTGTAGCTGGCACTGCTGGGGGGGGGGCATGTCGCGTGTAGCTGGCACTGCTGGGGAGCATGTCGCGTGTAGCTGGCACTGCTGGGGGGCATGTCACGTGTAGCTGGCACTGCTGGGGGGCATGTCACGTGTAGCTGGCACTACTGGGGGGCATGTCACGTGTAGCTGGCACTGCTGGGGGGCATGTCACGTGTAGCTGGCACTGCTGGGGAGCATGTCATGTAGTGTTCCCGCTAGGTGTCTGTGGCTAGGCAATGTGTCTCAGTGCTCTCCCTGGTGCAATGCGTCTCAGTGCTGTGCCTGGCGCAAAGTGTATAGGAGGTTCTACCCCCCCCTCCCCCCTTCTTATTCAGGCTATGTCACACACAGTGGCGTAACTAGAAATTTTTCTCCCCCAAGCCAAAAAATTCTTCGGCGCCCCCCCCCCCCCCCCATAATTGGCAGTAGCAAAAATACAAATATGTGCGCGCTGAAGGCGCGCGCCACCAAAAAGGGTGTGTGGTTTCGTTGAAATGGGCGTGGCTTCGTATAAAGGGGCGTGGCATTGCAGGAAAAGACTACCTTATACCCCAGTTTTGCATCCTGCACGCCCAGACGTTAGCCACCACAGGAAAGAAAAATAATCCTGATTCATGTCCCTTACATTATTTGTCATTTTTCCTCCTTATAGTAATGCCCAGTATACATTATGCCACATACTGCAATGGCCTTAGCCATTATGCCACACACAATAATGCCCATTACACAATATGCACACACTGTAATGCCCCCGACACATTATGCCACACACCGTAATGCCTGTGACACATTATGACAGGAATCGCAATGCCCGTTATACATTATGCTACACACTGCAATGCCCCTGATACATTATAGCACATACAAAGTCTGTGACACATTATGACACACACTGCAATGACCCTGAGACATTATACCACATACCACAATGATCGTGATATAGTATATAACACACCGTAATGCCTGACACAATATGACACACACCGCAATGTCCGTGATACATTATGCCACACACCGTAATGCCCATTACACATTAAGTTCTACAGTAAGGCTTCTAATTACTTTTAAATTACCTGCTCGTTGCCAGGGGTTTCATGCTCTTGGTTCCATGCACGGTGCAGGGATTTTCATGCTCAGGGTGTCATGCTCGTTGCCAGGGGTTTCATGCACTGGGTGTCATGCTCGTTGCTAGGGGGTAGTGCTTGTTGGTAGGGCCGTGCTCCCAGTGCCACATATGCCCCCAGTGCCAGATATTCCCCCACAGTGCAGGTACATGCCCCCAGTGCCAAATATACCCCCCAGTGCCACATATGCCCCCAGTGCCAGATATTCCCCCACAGTGCCAGGTATATGCCCCCAGTTCCAGATATTCCCCCACAGTGCCACATATGCCCCCTCAGTGCCTGCTCCCCCCAGTGCCAGGTATATGCCCCCAGTGCCAGATATTCCCCCACAGTGCCAGGTATACGCCCCCGGTGCCAGATATTCCCCCACAGTGCCACATAAGCCCCCTCAGTGCCTGCTCCCCCCAGTGCCAGATATTACCCCACAGTGCCAGGTATATGCCCCCAGTGCCAGATATTCCCCCACAGTGCCGCCAGGTAAATGCCCTCAGTGCCAGATATTCCCCCACAGTGCCACATATGCCCCCTCAGTGCCTGCTCCCCCCAGTGCCAGGTATATGCCCCCAGTGACAGATATTCCCCCACAGTGCCAGGTATATGCCCCCAGTGCCAGATATTCCCCCACAGTGCCACATAAGCCCCCTCAGTGCCTGCTCCCCCCAGTGCCAGATATTACCCCACAGTGCCAGGTATATGCCCCCAGTGCCAGATATTCCCCCACAGTGCTAGGTATATGCCCCCAGTGCCAGATATTCCCCCACAGTGCCGCCAGGTAAATGCCCTCAGTGCCAGATATTCCCCCACAGTGCCACATATGCCCCCTCAGTGCCTGCTCCCCCCAGTGCCAGGTATATTCCCCCAGTGCAAGATATTCCCCCACAGTGCCACATAAGCCCCCTCAGTGCCTGCTCCCCCCAGTGCCAGATATTACCCCACAGTGCCAGATATTCCCCCACAGTGCCGCCAGGTAAATGCCCTCAGTGCCAGATATTCCCCCACAGTGCCTGCTCCCCTATTCCCCCCCCCCACCCACCCACACCCACCTACACCCACCCCCGCCGCTCCTTTGTGTTGGAGGGACACGGAGGGCACAGCGCGCGCCTCTCCCGTATCCCTCCTGGCTCTCCTGCGGGTCTAATAAAGGAAGTGCCGGTTCGTGAGCCAATCAGAGCTCACGAACGGCACTTCCTTTATTAGACCGGCCGGAGAGCCAGGAGGGACACTGGAGAGGCGCGCGCGGTGCCCTCGGTGTCCCTCCTTACAGCAGCGGAGGGAAGGAGGCCGCAGATTGACATGCGGACGCTCGTCCGCATGTCAATCTGTTCTAAGTCAGTGGCGCCCCCGCAGCCCCTCGCCTCCAAGCCACCGCGAGGACTGCGGGGGCAGTAGTTACGCCACTGGTCACACAGTAGTGCCCCTTATTCACATTATACCATAGTAGAGACAATTTACGCTAAACCACACAGTAGAGCCCATTCAAGTTCTGCCACAAAGAGCCCATTCACATTCTGGTAGAGCCCATTCATGTCTTGACACACAGTAGGACTGCCCCTTATAACATACAGTATGTCATACAGTAATGCCCTTATAACATTATGCCACACAATAGTAATGCCCTTACACATTATGCCACATCAAAATTGGCTGCCAGTCCGTGAGCGCCGATTGGCCCGCAGATGGCTCCAGATTCAAAATGAAGAAAAGTAGAAAAAAAAGCATTCTTTAATTTGCAAAGGTGCAATAACCGAAACGGGCTGTAGGGATAGCCATCTGCCAATATGCTGACTGCATCCATGATATTCGGACGAGTATAAATGCTGCTATGTTTTGTTGAAGGCCTGAAGCTATTTACAAATTAAAGAATGCTATTTTTCTACTTTTCTAATGGGCCCTACACACTGTGCAATCCGACGCCGAGCTGCCCGGCAGTGGGGAGGGGCAATGACGGGAGGAGTGAATTTTCTTCACTCCCCATGTCACCCGCATCCATGGATTTGCAGGCAAATATGGACGAGATCGTCCATATTGGCCTGCATGCACAAGCGATGGGGCACCAGCGGTGAACGAGCGCGGGGCCGCACATCGTTCATCGCTGGTGACTCCACACTCAAAGATATGAACGGTATCTTGTTCATTAATGAACGAGATCGTTCATATCTTTCAGTAATATTGCGCAGTGTGTAGGGCCCATAAGAGATGGTGTGCTGTTCTACTGCTGTTTGTCCATTGCGGACTTCTGTAGAGATGCTTACCGGATGTATTTGACTGAGCACCCAAGGATTCATCCACCCTAGGTGTGTGCGAACTGGTACTATATTTATATTATATTTCTCTGACGTCCTAAGTGGATGCTGGGGACTCCGTCAGGACCATGGGGAATAGCGGCTCCGCAGGAGACAGGGCACAAAATTAAAAGTTTGACCACTAGGTGGTGTGCACTGGCTCCTCCCCCTATGACCCTCCTCCAAGCCTCAGTTAGGTTTTTGTGCCCGGCCGAGAAGGGTGCAATCTAGGTGGCTCTCCTAAAGAGCTGCTTAGAATAAAAGTTTGTTAGGTTTTTTATTTTCAGTGAGTCCTGCTGGCAACAGGCTCACTGCAACGCGGGACTAAGGGGAGAAGAAGCGAACTCACCTGCGTGCAGGATGGATTGGCTTCTTAGGCTACTGGACACTAGCTCCAGAGGGACGATCACAGGTACAGCCTGGATGGGTCACCGGAGCCGCGCCGCCGGCCCCCTTACAGATGCTGAAGAGAGAAGAGGTCCAGAAATCGGCGGCTGAAGACTTCACAGTCTTCTTAAGGTAGCGCACAGCACTGCAGCTGTGCGCCATTGCTCTCAGCACACTTCACACCGCGGTCACTGAGGGTGCAGGGCGCTGGGGGGGGGCGCCCTGGGCAGCAATGTAATTACCTTTACTGGCTAAAAATACATCACATATAGCCCCTGGGCTATATGGATGTATTTAACCCCTGCCAGGATTACAGAAAAAACCAGGAGAAGAGCCCGCCGTGAAGGGGGCGGGGCCTATCTCCTCAGCACACAGCGCCATTTTTCCCACACAGATCCGCTGGTGGGAAGGCTCCCAGGCTCTCCCCTGCACTGCACTACAGAAACAGGGTTAAAACAGAGAGGGGGGGCATTTTTTGGCGATATTATTATATATTAAGCTGCTATAAGGGAAGACACTTACTATAAGGTGGTCCCTGTATAATTATAGCGCTTTGGTGTGTGCTGGCAAACTCTCCCTCTGTCTCCCCAAAGGGCTAGTGGGGTCCTGTCCTCTATCAGAGCATTCCCTGTGTGTGTGCTGTGTGTCGGTACGTGTGTGTCGACAGGTATGAGGACGATGTTGGTGTGGAGGCGGAGCAATTGCCTGTAATGGGATGTCACCCCCTAGGGAGTCGACACCGGAATGGATGGCTTTATTTATGAAATTACGTGATAGTGTCAACACGCTACAAGGTCGGTTGACGATATGAGACGGCCGGCAAACCAATTAGAACCTGTCCAGGCGTCTCAAACACCGTCAGGGGCTTTAAAACGCCCATTACCTCAGTCGGTCGACAGACACAGACACGGACACTGACTCCAGTGTCGACGGTGAAGAAACAAACGTATTTTCCAGTAGGACCACACGTTACATAATCACGGCAATGAAGGAGGCGTTACATATTTCTGATACTACAAGTACCACAAAAATGGGTATTATGTGGGGTGTGAAAAAACTACCTGTAGTTTTTCCTGTAATCAGATGAATTGATTGAAGTGTGTGATGAAGCGTGGGTTACCCCCGATAGGAAGTTGCTAATTTCAGAGAAGTTATTGGCATTATACCCTTTCCCGCCAGAGGTTAGGGCGCGCTGGGAAACACCCTCTAGGGTAGATAAGGCGCTCACACGCTTATCAAAACAAGTGGCGTTACCGTCTCCTGATACGGCCGCCCTCAAAATCCAGCTGATAGGAGGCTGGAAAATACTCTAAAAAGTATATACACACATACTGATGTTATACTGCGACCAGCAATCGCCCCAGCATGGATGTGCAGTGCTGGGGGGGTTTGGTCGGAATCTCTGACTGGAAATATTGATACCCTGAATAGCGACAATATTTTATTGACTATAGAGCATTTAAAGGATGCATTTTCTTTATATGCGAGATGCACAGAGGGATATTTGCACTCTGGCATCAATGGTAAGTGCGCTGTCCATTTCTGCCAGAAGAAGTTTATGGACGCGACAGTGGTCAGGTGATGCGGATTCCAAGCGGCATATGGAAGTTTGCCGTATAAAGGGGAGGAATTATTTGGGGTCGGTCTATCGGACTTGGTGGCCACGGCAACAGCCGGAAAATCCACCTTTTTTTACCTCAGGTCACCTCCCAACAGAAAAAGACACCGTCTTTTCAGCCTCAGTCCTTTCGTTCTCATAAGAACAAGCGGGCAAAAGGCCATTCATATCTGCCCGAGGCAAAGGAAAGGGTAAGAGACTGCAGCAAGCAGCTCCTTCCCAGGAGCAAAAGCACTCCCCCGCTTCTGAAAAGTCCTCAGCATGTCGCTGGGGTCTTACAAGCGGACTCAGGTCCGGTGGGGGGGTCGTCTCAAGAATTTCAGCGCGCAGTGGGCTCACTCGCAAGTCGACTCCTGGATCCTGCAGGTAGTATCACAGGGGTACAGATTGGAATTCGAGACGTCTCTTCCTCGCAGATTCCTGAAGTCTGCTTTACCAACATCTCCCTCCGACAGGGAGACGGTGTTGGAAGCTATTCACAAGCTGTATTCCCAGCAAGTAATAGTCAAGGTACCCCTACTACAACAAGGAAAGGGGTATTATTCCACGCTGTTTGTGGTACCGAAGCCGGACGGCTCGGTGAGACCTATTCTAAGTCTGAAATCTTTTGAACACTTACATACAAAGGTTCAAGTTCAAGATGAAATCACTCAGAGCAGTGATAGCGAATCTGGAAGAAGGGGACTTTATGGTGTCCTTGGACATCAAGGATGCTTACCTCCATGTCCCAATTTGCCCTTCAAACCAAGGGTACCTCAGGTTCGTGGTACAAAAGTGTCACTATCAGTTTCAGACGTTGCCGTTTGGATTGTCCACGGCACCCCGGGTCTTTACCAAGGTAATGGCCGAAATGATGATTCTTCTTCGAAGAAAAGGCGTATTAATTATCCCTTACTTGGACGATCTCCTGATAAGGGCAAGATCCAGAGAACAGTTAGAGGCCGGTGTAGCACTAACCCAAGTAGTGCTGCAACAGCACGGGTGGATTCTAAATTTTCCAAAATCCCAGCTGAGCCCGACGACACGTCTGCTGTTCCTAGGGATGATTCTGGACACAGTTCAGAAAAAGGTTTTTCTCCCGGAGGAGAAAGCCAGGGAGTTATCCGAGCTAGTCAGGAACCTCCTAAAACCAGGAAAAGTGTCAGTGCATCAATGCACAAGAGTCCTGGGTAAATGATGGCTTCTTACGAAGCGATTCCATTCGGCAGATTCCACGCAAGAACCTTTCAGTGGAATCTGCTGGACGAATGGTCCGGATCGCATCTTCAGATGCATCAGCGGATAGCCCCGTCTCCAAGAACAAGGGGGTCTCTTCTGTGGTGGTTGCAGAGTGCTCACCTTTTTGGAGGGCCGCAGATTCGGCATTCAGGACTGGGTCCTGGTGACCACGAATGCCAGCCTGAGAGGCTGGGGAGCAGTCACACAGGGAAGAAATTTCCAGGGAGTGTGGTCAAGCCTGGAGACTTCACTTCACATAAATATACTGGAGCTAAGGGCAATTTACAATGCTCTAAGCCTGGCAAGACTTCTGCTTCAGGGTCAGCCGGTGTTGAACCAGTAGGGCAACACCACGGCAGTCGCCCACGTAAACAGACAGGGCGACACAAGAAGCAGGAGGGCAATGGCAGAAGCTGCAAGGATTTTTCACTGGGCAGAAAATCATGTGATAGCACTGTCAGCAGTGTTCATTCCGGGAGTGGACAACTGGGAAGCAGACTTCCTCAGCAGACACGATCACCACCCGGGAGAGTGGGGACTTCATCCAGAAGTCTTCCACATGATTGTGAACCGTTGGGAAAAACCAAAGGTGGACATGATGGCGTCCCGCCTCAACAAAAAACTGGACAGGTATTGCGCCAGGTCAAGAGACCCTCAGGCAATAGCTGTGGACGCGTTGGTAACACCATGGGTGTACCAGTCAATGTATGTGTTCCCCCCTCTGCCTCTCATACCCAAGGTACTGAGAATTATAAGGCGAAGGGGAGTAAGAACGATACTCGTGGTTCCGGATTTGCCAAGAAAGACTTGGTACCCGGAACTTCAAGAGATGCGCACGGAGGATCCGTGCACTCTACCTCTAGACTTACCGCGGCTGCGTTTGACGGCATGGCGGTTGAACGCCGGATCCTGAAGGAGAAGGCTCCGGCGGAGGAATTTCAACTGGGTCGATTCCTACATCTCCTGCAAACAGGATTGTCTATGGGCCTCAAATTGGGGTCCATTAAGGTTCAAATTTCGGCCCTGTCGATTTTCTTCCAGAAAGAATTGGCTTCAGTTCCTGAAGTCCAAGCTTTTGTCAAAGGAGTACTACATATACAGCCCCGGTTGTGCCTCCAGTGGCACCGTGGGATCTCAATGTAGTTTTGGGATTCCTCAAATCCCATTGGTTGAGACACTCAAATCGGTGGATTTGAAATATCTTACATGGAAAGTGACCATGCTACTGGCCCTGGCTTCGGCCAGGAGAGTGTCAGAATTGGCGGCTTTTTCGTACAAAAGCCATATCTGATTTTCCATTGGGACAGGGCAGAACTGCGGACGCGTCCTCAGTTTCTCCCTAAGGTGGTATCAGCGTTTCACCTGAACCAACCTATTGTAGTGCCTGCGGCTTCTAGCGACTTGGAGGACTCCAAGTTGTTCGACGTTGTCAGAGCCTTAAAAATATATATATATATATATATATATATATATATATATTTCAAGGACGGCTGGAGTCAGAAAGTCTGACTCGCTGTTTATACTGTATGCACCCAACAAGCTGGGTGTTCCTGCGTCTAAGCAGACGATTGCTCGTTGGATTTGTAGCACAATTCAACTTGCGCATTCTGTGGCAGGGCCTGCCACAGCCAAAATCTGTAAATGCCCACTCCACAAGGAAGGTGGGCTCACCTTGGGCGGCTGCCCGAGGGGTCTCGGCATTACAACGCTGCCGAGCAGTTACGTGGTCAGGGGAGAACACGTTTGTAAAATTCTACAAATTTGATACCCTGGCTAAGGAGGACCTGGAGTTCTCTCATTCGGTGCTGCAGAGTCATCCGCACTCTCCCGCCCGTTTGGGAGCTTTGGTATAATCCCCATGGTCCTGACGGAGTCCCCAGCATCCACTTAGGACGTCAGAGAAAATAAGAATTTACTTACCGATAATTCTATTTCTCGTAGTCCGTAGTGGATGCTGGGCGCCCATCCCAAGTGCGGATTGTCTGCAATACTTTTATTGTTATACTGCAAATACTTTTATTGTTACAAAAATCGGGTTATTATTGTTGGAAGCCATCTTTTCAGAGGCTCCTCTGTTATCATGCTGTTAACTGGGTTCAGATCTCAAGTTGTACAGTGTGATTGGTGTGGCTGGTATGAGTCTTACCCGGGATTCAAAATCCTTCCTTATTGTGTACGCTCGTCCGGGCACAGTATCCTAACTGAGGCTTGGAGGAGGGTCATAGGGGGAGGAGCCAGTGCACACCACCTAGTGGTCAAACTTTTAATTTTGTGCCCTGTCTCCTGCGGAGCCGCTATTCCCCATGGTCCTGACGGAGTCCCCAGCATCCACTACGGACTACGAGAAATAGAATTATCGGTAAGTAAATTCTTATTATTACAGTGGTCAAAGTGGAAATTTTGAAGTGGGGGTATGCAATAGTAAAAGGACGTAATTATGCCTCCAGAAAGGGGGCGTGGTCACCCCAAAAAGGGGCACGGTCGCCCAAAATGGGCGTGTCCAGTGTAGTAGAACCCCTTATACTATCTAGTACTGGTGCCCCTTTCACCTTATAGCACACGGTACAAGCTGAAATTCACATTGTAGCACACTGAATAAGCTGAAAATTCACCTTGTAGCACACTGAATGAGCCGAAACTCACATTATAGCACACTGAATGAGCCGAAATTCACATTGTAGCACACTGAATGAGCCGAAACTCACATTATAGCACACTGAATGAGCCGAAATTCACATTATAGCACACTGAATGAGCCGAAATTCACATTGTAGCACACTGAATGAGCCAAAACTCACATTGTAGCACAGTGAATGAGCCAAAACTCACATTGTAGCACACTGAATGAGCCGAAAGTCACATTGTAGCACACTGAATGAGCCGAAATTCACCTTGTAGCACACTGAATGAGCCGAAATTAACCTTGTAGCACACTGAATAAGCCGAAATTCACCTTGTAGCACACTGAATAAACCGAAATTCACATTGTAGCACACTGAATGAGGCGAAACTCACATTGTAGCACACTGAATGAGCTGAAACTCACATTGTAGCACAGTGAATGAGCCGAAATTCACATTGTAGCACACTGAATGAGCCGAAATTCACATTGTAGCACACTGAATGACCTGAAATTCACATTGTAACACACTGAATGAGCCGAAATTCACCTTGTAGCACACTGAATAAGCCGGAATTCACCGTGTAGCACACTGAATAAGCCGAAATTCACATTGTAGCACACTGAATGAGCCGAAACTCACATTGTAGCACAGTGAATGAGCCGAAACTCACATTGAAGTAAGTGAATGAGCCGAAACTCACATTGTAGCACATTGAATGAGCCGAAATTCACATTGTAGCACACTGAATGAGCCGAAATTCACATTGTAGCACACTGAATGACCTGAAATTCACATTGTAACACACTGAATGACCTGAAATTCACATTGTAACACACTGAATGACCTGAAATTCACATTGTAACACACTGAATGAGCCGAAATTCACCTTGTAGCACACTGAATAAGCCGAAATTCACCTTGTAGCACACTGAATGAGCCGAAATTCACCTTGTAGCACACTGAATGAGCCAAAACTCACATTGTAGCACACTGAATGAGTCGAAATTGACATCGTAGCACACTGAATGAGCCGAAACTCACATTGTAGCACACTGAATGAGCCGAAACTCACATTGTAGAAAACTGAATGAGCCGACATTCACATTGTAGCACACAGAATGAGCCGAAATTCACATTATAGCACACTTAATGAGCTGAAATTGTGACAGCAGGGACAGCCAGAGTGACGACAGGGAGAGAGAGAGAGAGAGAGTGACGACAGGGGAAAATTACCTCATTTGTTGCTGGTGGCTGGCAGCGGTGGGCTGGTGGCGGCGGCGGGCGGCTGGTGGTGAGCGGCGTGCGGTGGGCGGCTGTGAGCTAATACAGCACTCTACACGGCCGCCGCGCAGGGATGGGGAGCACAGTGTGCAGCAGGATGGCCACTTCCCTTGCCTCCTGCTGCACTTTCAGTTCCGCATTTCCGGGTCAGTGGAAGAAGTGGAGGTATACCATACCGCCCCACTTCGACACGTGTGTGTGTGTGTGTGTGTGTGTGTGTGTGTGTGTGTATATATATATACACACACACAAATATATATATATATATATATATATATATATATATAATGGTGTATGACTTAAATACAACATCCTTTCACATATTTTCAAGTCTCCAGAGTGCTGCCTTATTGCAAAATGGTTATATATAGTATTTTTATATATATATATATATATATATATATATATAGATAGATAGATAGATAGATAGATAGATAGATATAGATATATATATAGATATAGATAGATATATATATAGATATATAATATGTCTGCCAGTTTATTAGATAGACGGCAAGAAAGTGCTATTTTAGGTCAAGTTGCTTCCTGGAATATAGTGTCCCAAAAGAGACTCCCCCCACAGTGCAGGGCTGCTTTTAAGGGTTAAAGTAGCTGGTATGTATGGCTGTAAATCTATGGTGCAGCAGAGCCTTCCAATGTGATTAATGTTCTCTTCAGCAGTCTCCTCTCTATCACTGTGTGCAGGATCCCTCCCTCGTATTGTGGTAGCATTCCGGAGGCCCATCAGCTGTCCTGTAGTGAGAATACACTCCTTCACTGCAGCCTGCCTGGCTGAGCTATTGCCAGTGTAGCTGCAGAGGTGAACGGGAGCCGCTGTTGTTCCTGCTTGCTGCTGGGTCTCCGGGAACGGTCAGCACGGGGACAAGATGGGGGGAGGGGGGGAGGGAGGGGTGGGGTGGGGGATATTCGGCCGCAGCAAACACTTCACCTAGGCGGCCCTGGCTGGGGTGAAGATGACTGATAATGGTGGCTGCGGCTGGCCAGACCTGCGCCGCGATCGCCACTAGACTTACACAAAATACATTTTTAAGTATAATTTATTCAGCAGGAGTTTACCGCCCTCTAGTGGCTGCCGCCCATAGGCAGCTGCCTAAACCTGCCTAATGGCAGCGCCGGCCCTGGTTCTACCTGGTGCAGTGTGTATTAGCTGCACTACTGTGTGGTGTAATGCAAATTGCCACTATTATGTGGCCACGTACCTTCCCCACGAAGTAACTCCCCTTAATTTTTGCTGCGCGCCTTTGGCGCGCACTGTCCATTCTTTGTCTTATAGGTATGGGAACAACAAGCAGTATGTACATAATTTTGCCCTCCTAACTTAAAAATGTGCCCTCCCTGTGATCAGCACCATGCCCTAAAAAGTGAACACTATCATGTGTAGCTGGCACTGCTGGGGGGCATGTCATGTGTAGCTGGCACTGCTGCGGGGCATGTCATGTGTAGCTGGCTAGCTGGCACTGCTGCGGGGCATGTCATGTGTAGCTGGCACTGCTGCGGGGCATGTCATGTGTAGCTGGCACTGCTGCGGGGCATGTCATGTGTAGCTGGCACTGCTGCGGGGCATGTCATGTGTAGCTGGCACTGCTGCGGGGCATGTCATGTGTAGCTGGCACTGCTGGGGGGCATGTCATGTCTATCTGGCACTGCACATTATGTGTATCTGGCACTATACTGGAGACATTGTGTGTAAGGAACACGACTGTGGCTATGTGTAAGGCTGCTAATTGTGTGAAAATATGTTTATAGTTTGATGATATGAAGTTATGAGGCCACGCACACTTTTCCAGAGGCCACACCCATTTTTCCGGGAGCGCGCGCACCTTCGGCGCGCGCATGTGGGGGCGCTTTTACATTTTCTCGCTCAGGGTGCTAGTAGGCCTGGAGCCGGCCCTGACCACCAGTATACGTTGTCTGCCTGAAAAACGCTCCATATCTGTGCTCAGTGTGCTGCATATATCTGTGCTCACACTGCTTTATTGTGGGTACTGGGGACCACCAGTATATTATATAGGAGGAGTACAGTGCAGAGTTTTGCTGACCAGTGACCACCAGTATTATACGTTGTCTGCCTGAAAAACGCTCCATATCTGTGCTCAGTGTGCTGCATATATCTGTGCTCACACTGCTTTATTGTGGGTACTGGGGACCACCAGTATATTATATAGGAGGAGTACAGTGCAGAGTTTTGCTGACCAGTGACCACCAGTATATGTTGTCTGCCTGAAAAACGCTCAATATCTGTGCTCAGTGTGCTGCATATATCTGTGCTCACACTGCTTTATTGTGGGGACTGGGGACCAGCAGTATTATATAGGAGTACAGTGCAGAGTTTTGCTGACCAGTGACCACCAGTATATGTTGTCTGCCTGAAAAACGCTCCATATCTGTGCTCAGTGTGCTGCATATATCTGTGCTCACACTGCTTTATTGTGGGTACTGGGGACCACCAGTATATTATATAGGAGGAGTACAGTGCAGAGTTTTGCTGACCAGTGACCACCAGTATACGTTCTCTGCCTGAAAAACGCTCCATATCTGTGCTCAGTGTGCTGCATATATCTGTGCTGCATATATCTGTGCTCACACTGCTTTATTGTGGGTACTGGGGACCACCAGTATATTATATAGGAGGAGTACAGTGCAGAGTTTTGCTGACCAGTGACCACCAGTATCATACGTTGTCTGCCTGAAAAACGCTCCATATCTGTGCTCAGTGTGCTGCATATATCTGTGCTCACACTGCTTTATTGTGGGTACTGGGGACCACCAGTATATTATATAGGAGGAGTACAGTGCAGAGTTTTGCTGACCAGTGACTACCAGTATACGTTGTCTGCCTGAAAAACACTCCATATCTGTGCTCAGTGTGCTGCATATATCTGTGCTCACACTGCTTTATTGTGGGGACTGGTGACCAGCAGTATTATATAGGAGGAGTACAGTGCAGTGTTTTGCTGACAGTGACCACCAGTATACGTTGTCTGCCTGAAAAACGCTCCATATCTGTGCTCAGTGTGCTGCATATATCTGTGCTCACACTGCTTTATTGTGGGTACTGGGGACCACCAGTATATTATATAGGAGGAGTACAATGCAGAGTTTTGCTGACCAGTGACCACCAGTATTATACGTTGTCTGCCTGAAAAACGCTCCATATCTGTGCTCAGTGTGCTGCATATATCTGTGCTCACACTGCTTTATTGTGGGTACTGGGGACCACCAGTATATTCAGTTTTGCTGACCAGTGACCACCAGTATTATACGTTGTCTGCCTGAAAAATGCTCCATATCTGTGCTCAGTGTGCTGCATATATCTGTGCTCACACTGCTTTATTGTGGGGACTGGGGACCAGCAGTATTATATAGGAGGAGTACAGTGCAGAGTTTTGCTGACCAGTGACCACCAGTATACATTCTCTGCCTGAAAAACGCTCCATATCTGTGCTCAGTGTGCTTCATATATCTGTGCTCACACTGCTTTATTGTGGGGACTGGGGAGCAGCAGTATTATATAGGAGGAGTACAGTGCAGAGTTTTGCTGACCAGTGACCACCAGTATACGTTGTCTGCCTGAAAAACGCTCCATATCTGTGCTGCATATATCTGTGCTCACACTGCTTTATTGTGGGTACTGGGGACCACCAGTATATTATATAGGAGGAGTACAGTGCAGAGTTTTGCTGACCAGTGACCACCAGTATATGTTGTCTGCCTGAAAAACGCTCCATATCTGTGCTCAGTGTGCTGCATATATCTGTGCTCACACTGCTTTATTGTGGGGACTGGGGACCAGCAGTATATTATATAGGAGGAGTACAGTGCAGAGTTTTGCTGACCAGTGACCACCAGTATACGTTCTCTGCCTGAAAAACGCTCCATATCTGTGCTCAGTGTGCTGCATATATCTGTGCTCACACTGCTTTATTGTGGGGACTGGGGAGCAGCAGTATTATATAGGAGGAGTACAGTGCAGAGTTTTGCTGACCAGTGACCACCAGTATACGTTGTCTGCCTGAAAAAACGCTCCATATCTGTGCTCAGTGTGCTGCATATATCTGTGCTGCATATATCTGTGCTCACACTGCTTTATTGTGGGTACTGGGGACCACCAGTATATTATATAGGAGGAGTACAGTGCAGAGTTTTGCTGACCAGTGACCACCAGTATTATACGTTGTCTGCCTGAAAAACGCTCCATATCTGTGCTCAGTGTGCTGCATATATCTGTGCTCACACTGCTTTATTGTGGGTACTTGGGACCACCAGTATATTATATAGGAGGAGTACAGTGCAGAGTTTTGCTGACCAGTGACCACCAGTATTATACGTTGTCTGCCTGAAAAACGCTCCATATCTGTGCTCAGTGTGCTGCATATATCTGTGCTCACACTGCTTTATTGTGGGTACTGGGGACCACCAGTATATTATATAGGAGGAGTACAGTGCAGAGTTTTGCTGACCAGTGACCACCAGTATATGTTGTCTGCCTGAAAAACGCTCCATATCTGTGCTCAGTGTGCTGCATATATCTGTGCTCACATTGCTTTATTGTGGGTACTGGGGACCACCAGTATATTATATAGGAGGAGTACAGTGCAGAGTTTTGCTGACCAGTGACCACCAGTATTATACGCTGTCTGCCTGAAAAACGCTCCATATCTGTGCTCAGTGTGCTGCATATATCTGTGCTCACACTGCTTTATTGTGGGTACTGGGGACCACCAGTATATTCAGTTTTGCTGACCAGTGACCACCAGTATTATACGCTGTCTGCCTGAAAAACGCTCCATATCTGTGCTCAGTGTGCTGCATATATCTGTGCTCACACTGCTTTATTGTGGGGACTGGGGAGCAGCAGTATTATATAGGAGGAGTACAGTGCAGAGTTTTGCTGACCAGTGACCACCAGTATACGTTGTCTGCCTGAAAAACGCTCCATATCTGTGCTGCATATATCTGTGCTCACACTGCTTTATTGTGGGTACTGGGGACCACCAGTATATTATATAGGAGGAGTACAGTGCAGAGTTTTGCTGACCAGTGACCACCAGTATTATACGTTGTCTGCCTGAAAAACGCTCCATATCTGTGCTCAGTGTGCTGCATATATCTGTGCTCACACTGCTTTATTGTGGGTACTGGGGACCACCAGTATATTATATAGGAGGAGTACAGTGCAGAGTTTTGCTGACCAGTGACCACCAGTATATGTTGTCTGCCTGAAAAACGCTCCATATCTGTGCTCAGTGTGCTGCATATATCTGTGCTCACACTGCTTTATTGTGGGGACTGGGGACCAGCAGTATATTATATAGGAGGAGTACAGTGCAGAGTTTTGCTGACCAGTGACCACCAGTATTATACGCTGTCTGCCTGAAAAACGCTCCATATCTGTGCTCAGTGTGCTGCATATATCTGTGCTCACACTGCTTTATTGTGGGGACTGGGGAGCAGCAGTATTATATAGGAGGAGTACAGTGCAGAGTTTTGCTGACCAGTGACCACCAGTATACGTTGTCTGCCTGAAAAACGCTCCATATCTGTGCTGCATATATCTGTGCTCACACTGCTTTATTGTGGGTACTGGGGACCACCAGTATATTATATAGGAGGAGTACAGTGCAGAGTTTTGCTGACCAGTGACCACCAGTATTATACGTTGTCTGCCTGAAAAACGCTCCATATCTGTGCTCAGTGTGCTGCATATATCTGTGCTCACACTGCTTTATTGTGGGTACTGGGGACCACCAGTATATTATATAGGAGGAGTACAGTGCAGAGTTTTGCTGACCAGTGACCACCAGTATATGTTGTCTGCCTGAAAAACGCTCCATATCTGTGCTCAGTGTGCTGCATATATCTGTGCTCACACTGCTTTATTGTGGGGACTGGGGACCAGCAGTATATTATATAGGAGGAGTACAGTGCAGAGTTTTGCTGACCAGTGACCACCAGTATACGTTCTCTGCCTGAAAAACGCTCCATATCTGTGCTCAGTGTGCTGCATATATCTGTGCTCACACTGCTTTATTGTGGGGACTGGGGAGCAGCAGTATTATATAGGAGGAGTACAGTGCAGAGTTTTGCTGACCAGTGACCACCAGTATACGTTGTCTGCCTGAAAAACGCTCCATATCTGTGCTCAGTGTGCTGCATATATCTGTGCTGCATATATCTGTGCTCACACTGCTTTATTGTGGGTACTGGGGACCACCAGTATATTATAAGGAGGAGTACAGTGCAGAGTTTTGCTGACCAGTGACCACCAGTATTATACGTTGTCTGCCTGAAAAACGCTCCATATCTGTGCTCAGTGTGCTGCATATATCTGTGCTCACACTGCTTTATTGTGGGTACTTGGGACCACCAGTATATTATATAGGAGGAGTACAGTGCAGAGTTTTGCTGACCAGTGACCACCAGTATTATACGTTGTCTGCCTGAAAAACGCTCCATATCTGTGCTCAGTGTGCTGCATATATCTGTGCTCACACTGCTTAATTGTGGGTACTGGGGACCACCAGTATATTATATAGGAGGAGTACAGTGCAGAGTTTTGCTGACCAGTGACCACCAGTATATGTTGTCTGCCTGAAAAACGCTCCATATCTGTGCTCAGTGTGCTGCATATATCTGTGCTCACATTGCTTTATTGTGGGTACTGGGGACCACCAGTATATTATATAGGAGGAGTACAGTGCAGAGTTTTGCTGACCAGTGACCACCAGTATTATACGCTGTCTGCCTGAAAAACGCTCCATATCTGTGCTCAGTGTGCTGCATATATCTGTGCTCACACTGCTTTATTGTGGGTACTGGGGACCACCAGTATATTCAGTTTTGCTGACCAGTGACCACCAGTATTATACGTTGTCTGCCTGAAAAACGCTCCATATCTGTGCTCAGTGTGCTGCATATATCTGTGCTCACACTGCTTTATTGTGGGGACTGGGGACCAGCAGTATATTATATAGGAGGAGTACAGTGCAGAGTTTTGCTGACCAGTGACCACCAGTATTATACGTTGTCTGCCTGAAAAACGCTCCATATCTGTGCTCAGTGTGCTGCATATATCTGTGCTCACACTGCTTTATTGTGGGTACTGGGGACCACCAGTATATTATATAGGAGGAGTACAGTGCAGAGTTTTGCTGATCAGTGACCACCAGTATTATACGTTGTCTGCCTGAAAAACGCTCCATATCTGTGCTCAGTGTGCTGCATATATCTGTGCTCACACTGCTTTATTTGTGGGTACTGCGGACCACCAGTATATTATATAGGAGGAGTACAGTGCAGAGTTTTGCTGACCAGTGACCACCAGTATATGTTGTCTGCCTGAAGAACGCTCCATATCTGTGCTCAGTGTGCTGCATATATCTGTGCTCACATTGCTTTATTGTGGGTACTGGGGACCACCAGTATATTATATAGGAGGAGTACAGTGCAGAGTTTAGCTGACCAGTGACCACCAGTATTATACGTTGTCTGCCTGAAAAACGCTCCATATCTGTGCTCAGTGTGCTGCATATATCTGTGCTCACACTGCTTTATTGTGGGTACTGGGACCACCAGTATATTCAGTTTTGCTGACCAGTGACCACCAGTATTATACGTTGTCTGCCTGAAAAACGCTCCATATCTGTGCTCAGTGTGCTGCATATATCTGTGCTCACACTGCTTTATTGTGGGGACTGGGGACCAGCAGTATATTATATAGGAGGAGTACAGTGCAGAGTTTTGCTGACCAGTGACCACCAGTATTATACGTTGTCTGCCTGAAAAACGCTCCATATCTGTGCTCAGTGTGCTGCATATATCTATGCTCACACTGCTTTATTGTGGGGACTGGGGACCAGCAGTATTATATAGGAGGAGTACAGTGCAGAGTTTTGCTGACCAGTGACCACCAGTTGTTAGGCGCGGCGGTTTTTGTCCGCGCTCTGACCGAGCAGCGGTCACGGCCGCCGCGCCTCTTGCTCTGTCTGCTCCCGCACGGCGCCTAGCAACGCCGGGACGCCGTGCGCGCGATAGCCGCCGGGTCCCTGTCAACGCTAGGACGCCGTGCGCCCAGGGCCGCCGGGTCCATGGCAACGGGGACGCCACAGGCGGACCGCGTTCCCCGTTGCCAAGAGAGTACTCACACCTGTTCTCCCCTGGTCGTGCAGCAAGGCAGCGGCACGACATTCATCAATCAGCCTCTGCACTGCCATTGGAGGGTTTCCTGTTATATGCCTCCTCAGTGCCTCACACGGGTTCACTACGGCTGGCCGGCGGTCGGGCTCCCGGCGACCAGCATCCCGGCGCCGGGAGCCCGACCGCCGGCTTACCGACAGCTTGGCGAGCGCAAATGAGCCCCTTGCGGGCTCGCTGTGCTCGCCACGCTACGGGCACGGTGGCGCGCTACGCGCACCACACTATTTTATTCTCCCTCTATGGGGGTCGTGGACCCCCACGAGGGAAAATAATTGTCGGTATTCCTGCTGTCGGGCTCCCAGCGCCGGTATACTGAGCGCCGGGAGCCCGACCGCCGGCAAACAGAAGACCACCCCCTCACACAGACGCCGGTGATAGCTTCCTGCATGCTGTTCCTACCTGGTAACGTCTGTTCCTGATTTAGCTGTTTCTGGTCGAACCTGCTCCCTGTGCTCCCGAGTCCTGGAGTTCTGAAGCCGGTCCTGGGAATCCTTCCTGTCCAAAACGAACCTGTTGCAGTCATCCGAGGGTTCTCGTTATTTGGGGTTCTCTCCCGGTTTCGTGAGTAGCGGCTTCTACCGCGAGTTGCGGCCTAGGCCGCTTTAACTTTGTATTACTTTTGTGTTGGAGGTTTTTGCGGAGGTTTCCGCTTTTCACTGTCCTCCCCGGAACTCGGCGGTGCCGTGTGGGGGAACGGACAGTGGTATCTTTTGTTGTCCTTTTTCCTTGGCGGCGTGCCGCACATACCTTTAGTTTTAGGGTAGTTAGTAGCCCCTAGCTTCTGTTTGTTTTAGTTAGAGGTCCCCTTGTTATTACCCTGTCTCGGTTCACGCTTTGTCTCTCTCTAAGACCTGGGGGCATCGGAGTTGGGCAGACCTAATCCGCCCTTCAAACGCGGCTGCCGTGGGCCCAAGAAACCATAGTCATTCAGGCGTGAGTCGACCACACGGGTAAGACAACGGAGGTAGGGTGCTAGGGGCTATTCCCGTACCTCTCCTTAGTTCAGCGTCACGTTCTGGTGCTCTGAACTCGCATCACTACATCTCTCCAGTTCTGAGCATCAGGAACGTAACATTATCACCGGCCATAAAAAAAAAGAAGAGTTAATTTTTTCTTTTGTATTGGTGGGCTTAGAAATTCGGCCTCATGAATCCGGCAGTTTTAGGTCCAAATCCCAGCCAGCTTTTGGCCAACCAGATTCAGGAACTAACTCAGATGGTTCAGGACCTTACTCTTCGGGTGAGATCGCAGGAAGATCTTTTGCGAGCCTCCCCGAGTATGGCTCCAGAACCAAAAATGCATTTACCTGACCTTTTTTCGGGTAACCGAAAGGATTTTTTAAATTTTAAGGAAGCTTGTAAGCTTTATTTTCATTTAAGGCCCCGTTCCTCTGGCACTGAGTCTCAACGGGTCGGGATTGTGATGTCTTTACTCCAAGGTGATCCACAGACCTGGGCTTTTGGGCTAAGAGCGGATGATGTTGCCTTGCTATCAGTAGATGCCTTTTTTAAGTCCTTAGTGTCACAACTGAGGGCCTGAGCTGACGGGAGGCAGCCTCAGTTGTAGGGGCTGAGATGTAACGGAACCTGGGAGGTTGTATCAGACCCCTAGACATGTAAGTAACATGTAGAATAACTGCCCGAAGGCGTGACCACGACAACCAGGATAAAAGTCAATGATGTTTATTATGACAAACTCCGTAACACAGCAGCAGTAAAAGGAAACATAAAAGTCAACAGAGGATAAATACAATTCCTGGGTACTACAGGGTGGCAAGGGCCACAGGCACTGGTAGTGTGAGACAGTTCTTATAATCTTCTAGTTGGAAAGTCCTTACCAGGCCTGACTGTAGCAATGGAGAGAACCCAGGATCGTACCAGCTGATGTTCCAGGAAAGGCTGGGCTGCTGAAGGTAAAACGGCTGCTGTGGATACTGGCTGGAACCAGACTGTTGTTGGTACGGAGTGGATACTGGCTGGAACCAGACTGCTGTTGGTACGGAGTGGATACTGGCTGGAACCAGTTAAATAATAAACGAACTTGAGAGCGATGAAATAATAATGAAGTTTGGAGTTTGAGAGCGGTGAAATAATAATACCGGTGGAGAGTGGTAAACTGCAGAAAAGGACACCGGCCCTTTAAGAGAAGCTATACACTGCTGGAAGCTGGGCTGGAAGCAGGTGATTGTTTGAGAGCGGTGAAATAATAATACCGGTGGAGAGTGGTAAACTGCAGAAAGGACACCGGCCCTTTAAGAGAAGCTGTACACTGCTGGAAGCTGGGCTGGAAGCAGGTGATTGTTGTAGCTGGAAACAGGTGAGTCCAGAATGGATCGGAGAGTCAGGCTACACCGCAGATGGAATGCTGGTGCGGGTCTCTATAGCAGAAGTCTGGAGACAGGAGCTGGAACCTGGAAGACAACCACAGGAGAGAGACAAACTGGAACTAGGTTAGACAACCAAAGCACTGACGCCTTCCTTGCTCAGGCACAGCATACTTATACCTGCAGCAAGGAAGGGGTTGGCTAGGCAATAATGCAAATCAACAATACAGACAGCAGATAGGTGGAAATAATCAGATGACAAAATCCAAGATGGCTGCGCCCATGCAGACACTTGGAGGGAAGTTTGGTTTGTAATCCATGTGAGAATTGAAACAGTAATGGCGACGCCGGCCACAGGAGACAGGAGACGCCAGACTGACAAGCGCACATTTAACCACGCGGGCACAGCGGAGGCCGCGGCTGATGAAATCACCACTCTGACATTCTGCATGTGGAAACTCAGGAACAGCGGGATCCGGTCCTGGAACGCTGAGCCAGCCTTAGGAGGCATCTGAAGGGTAAGTAATGGCGTCCAGATACCCGGATCGTGACAGCACCCCCCCCTTTAGGAGTGGCCCCAGGACACTTCTTAGGCTTTAAAGGAAACTTTGCGTGGAAATTTCGGACCAAGGCAGGAGCATGGACGTCTGAGGCATTGGTCCAAGAGCGTTCTTCAGGACCATAGCCCTTCCAGTCAATGAGGTATTGTAACTGACCGTAACGGAAACGTGAGTCCAAAATCTTGGCCACCTCGTACTCGACTCCCCGTTGAGTCTGAACTTTGGGAGCTGGAGGAAGTGCGGAATGAAACCGATTCAGGATCAGCGGTTTCAACAAAGAAACATGAAATGTCCTGGGTATTTTCAAGAAGGATGGTAACTGTAACCTGTAGGCAACAGGATTGATGACTTGTTCAATCTTGAAGGGTCCGATGTAGCGAGGTGCAAATTTCATGCTGGGAACTCTCAACCTCAAATTCTTCGTGGACAGCCACACACGATCACCCACCTTGAGAGCAGGAACCGCTCTACGCTTCCTATCGGCAAACTTCTTATACCTGAATGAGGCTTTAAGCAGGGCTGCGCGGACGTTCCTCCAGTTATTTGAAAACTGACGCAAGGTGACATCCACTGCTGGAACAGAAGTTGCGGGAAGCGGTTGGAATTCTGGGACTTTAGGGTGGAATCCATAATTAATGAAGAATGGTGTAGAAGAAGATGAGGAATGGTATTGATTGTTGTGGCTGAACTCGGCCCAAGGAAGGAGTTGAACCCAGTCATCTTAAGAGGAAGACACATATATACGGAGGAAGGCCTCCAAGTCCTGATTCACCCTCTCGGTTTGACCATTGGTCTGAGGATGGTAAGCCGTGGAAAACTTTAACTTGACTTGGAGGGCTTGACACAAACTTCGCCAAAATTTGGCTACAAATTGTACTCCACGATCCGAGATGATCTCTTCAGGAAGACCGTGAAGTCGGAAGATCTCTTGTATAAACACTTGAGCCAACTTAGAAGCTGACGGAAGACCGGTGAGAGGGATGAAATGTGCCATCTTGGTGAACCGGTCAACTACCACCCAGATGGTATTAAACTTGTTGCAGATAGGTAGATCGGAAACAAAGTCCATCGACAAATGGGTCCAAGGTCGACGGGGAACAGATAATGGAACCAGTTGCCCCGCAGGCAACTGGCGGGAGACTTTGTGTTGGGCACACTTTGGGCAGGAGGCAATAAATTCCATAACGTCCTTCTTCAGAGTTGGCCACCAGTAGGACCTAGAAATAAATTCAAGGGTTTTCTGAATGCCTGTATGTCCAGCAAAACGGGAAGCATGGGCCCAATGCATGAGCTTCTTCCTTAGAACTGGCTTAACAAAACTTTTCCCTGGTGGAGGCGTAGAGTCCATCCCTACCGTGGAGAATGCCAACGGATTAATAATAGGATGCTTGTCTGCAGACTCGGACTCATTTTCTTGCTCCCATGAGCGGGAAAGGGCATCGGCCTTACGATTCTGAGAACCCGGACAGAACTGGAGTTTAAAGTCAAACCTAGAGAAGAAAAGTGCCCATCTGGCCTGACGAGGATTCAGACATTGTGCGCCTTTGAGATATAAAAGATTTTTGTGGTCGGTAAGTATGGTGATTGAGTGGGAAGCTCCCTCCAACAGGTATCTCCACTCCTCCAGAGCGAGCTTGATGGCTAGCAACTCCTGATCGCCAATGGCATAGTTGCGCTCAGCTGGGGAGAACTTTCGGGAGAAGAAACTGCAAGGATGTAGATGTCCATCTTTGGCCCTCTGGGATAACACTGCTCCTACTCCAACGGAGGAGGCATCTACCTCTAAGATAAAAGGAGAGTCGGTGTCGGGCTGTTTCAGAACTGGTGCAGAGATGAACCGTTGCTTCAGAAGGTGAAAGGCCTGTGTAGCTTCCTCGGACCACTTGGACGGATTAGCACCTTTCTTGGTTAATGCAGTGATAGGCGCCACGATGGTGGAAAAGTCTCGAATACATTTTCTATAATAATTGGCGAACCCTAAGAACCTCTGGACCCCTTTGAGGCTTAAGGGTATAGGCCAATTCTGGATTGCTTGGAGTTTCTCAGGATCCATCTCTAGTCCGGAACCGGACACAATGTAACCTAGAAACGGAATGGTTTTAACTTCAAACACACACTTCTCCAATTTACAATAGAGGTGATTGACACGGAGACGGGAAAGAACCTCTTTTACCCAGAAACGATGATCTTCGAGATTATTAGCAAAGATGAGGATGTCGTCTAGATAAACCACGACATGGCGGTACAAGATGTCCCTGAAAATCTCATTCACGAAGTGCTGGAAGACTGCTGGAGCGTTGCTCAATCCGAAGGGCATGACAAGGTACTCATAATGTCCGTCACGGGTGTTAAAGGCGGTCTTCCACTCGTCACCCTCACGGATTCGGATGAGATTGTAGGCACCCCTCAAGTCCAGCTTTGTGAAAATAGTTGCACCACTAACTCTATCAAAGAGCTCGGTAATCAGGGGTAAAGGGTATCGGTTCTTGACGGTAATGTCGTTCAGACCTCTGTAGTCGATGCACGGACGCAGACCACCATCTTTCTTCTTAACGAAGAAGAAGCCTGCGCCGGCTGGAGAAGAAGATGGTCGGATGAAACCCTTCGCCAGGTTCTCTTTGATGTACTCTTCCATGGAGTGTGTCTCAGGCAGAGACAACGGATAAGTTCGGCCTCACGGTGGAACCTTCCCTGGAATGAGGTCGATTGGGCAGTCCCATTCTCTATGAGGAGGAAGGATATCAGCAGAGGCTTTACTGAACACGTCCGTGAAGTCTTGATATGGAGGAGGCGGAACATCAGATGACCTGGGGAAGGAAGAACAAACAGGAAGAACTTTGGCTAAACAAGTCTCAGCACAGGAGGGACCCCATGCCAGTATTTGCGTAGTCGTCCAGTCAATTGATGGGTTGTGGAGACGGAGCCATGGAAGGCCTAAAACCACTGGATGTGTGGCTCTTGGAATCACTAAAAAAGAAATATACTCAGAATGAAGAACTCCCACTCTCAGATGAACTGGAAGAGTCCTTAAGGAAATGACTGCGTCAAAAATCTTGCTGCCATCCACGGCAGTCAAAGAGATGGACGAGGACAGTCTCTCGGTGGGTAGGGACCACCGTTTAACATAAGCTTCGGTTATGAAATTCCCAGCTGCTCCGGAATCAAGGAGGGCAATGACGTTCCTGTAACGTTGAGCAATTTGGAGCGACACTGGGAGGTTACAGTCATGAGGAGATGGAGAGGAGATCATTACTCCTAGCCGGCCCTCTCCTTGGCGAGCTAGGATCTGGAGTTTCCCGGACGTTTGGGACAGGCATTGATAGTGTGCGAAGGAGCTGCACAGTAGAGACAGAGAGACTCAGAGAGACGTCTTCGGCGCTCAGCGGGAGATAGACGGGAACGACTAATTTGCATAGGCTCATCCTTGGATGGAGATGGTTGACGAGGAGGAGGAGCAGAAGATTTAGGAGTAGATGATCTTCCTCGCTCAGTTGCTCTCTCTCTGAAACGTAGATCAACCTTCGTGCAAAGAGAAATTAGCTCATCCAACTTAGAGGGCAAGTCTCTGGTAGCTAACTCATCCTTGATGCGTTCTGATAAGCCATGCCAGAATGCAGCATACAGGGCCTCGTCGTTCCATGCCAGTTCGGATGCCAGGATTTTAAACTGTATAAGATACTGTCCCACAGTACGTGTTCCCTGGCGTAAACGGAGAATCTCAGATGAAGCAGATGTTATCCGGCCTGGCTCGTCGAAGATGCGCCTGAATGTAGCTACAAAGTCAGTATAGGAGGATAGCAGGGGATCAGACTTCTCCCATAAAGGTGATGCCCAGTCAAGGGCTGAGCCACTGAGAAGGGAGATGATATAGGCAATTTTGGTACGGTCACTGAAGAAATTGCCAGGTAGAAGCTCAAAGTGGATTTCACATTGATTGAGAAATCCCCTGCAGAACCTTGGAGATCCATCAAATTTTGCTGGCGTTGGAAGATGAAGATGTGGACTGGAAATGGGTAAGGTGGGTGGGGTTACAGCTGGTGTTACTGTAGTGGACGCACCGGACGTGCCAGGTCCACGGAGGGTCGTTTGAATCCCATCCAGCCGTGTAGAGAGATCCTGGAGACAGCGGATGATGTGGCCCTGTGCAGCCTCCTGATGTTCAAGTCGGGCTGCCAGTTCTTGCATCGGCCTGGCCGCTTGATCCTGGTCTCCGGCTGGATTCATTAGGTCAGTGCTTACTGTCACAACTGAGGGCCTGAGCTGACGGGAGGCAGCCTCAGTTGTAGGGGCTGAGATGTAACGGAACCTGGGAGGTTGTATCAGACCCCTAGACATGTAAGTAACATGTAGAATAACTGCCCGAAGGCGTGACCACGACAACCAGGATAAAAGTCAATGATGTTTATTATGACAAACTCCGTAACACAGCAGCAGTAAAAGGAAACATAAAAGTCAACAGAGGATAAATACAATTCCTGGGTACTACAGGGTGGCAAGGGCCACAGGCACTGGTAGTGTGAGACAGTTCTTATAATCTTCTAGTTGGAAAGTCCTTACCAGGCCTGACTGTAGCAATGGAGAGAACCCAGGATCGTACCAGCTGATGTTCCAGGAAAGGCTGGGCTGCTGAAGGTAAAACGGCTGCTGTGGATACTGGCTGGAACCAGACTGTTGTTGGTACGGAGTGGATACTGGCTGGAACCAGACTGTTGTTGGTACGGAGTGGATACTGGCTGGAACCAGTTAAATAATAAACGAACTTGAGAGCGATGAAATAATAATGAAGTTTGGAGTTTGAGAGCGGTGAAATAATAATACCGGTGGAGAGTGGTAAACTGCAGAAAAGGACACCGGCCCTTTAAGAGAAGCTATACACTGCTGGAAGCTGGGCTGGAAGCAGGTGATTGTTTGAGAGCGGTGAAATAATAATACCGGTGGAGAGTGGTAAACTGCAGAAAGGACACCGGCCCTTTAAGAGAAGCTGTACACTGCTGGAAGCTGGGCTGGAAGCAGGTGATTGTTGTAGCTGGAAACAGGTGAGTCCAGAATGGATCGGAGAGTCAGGCTACACCGCAGATGGAATGCTGGTGCAGGTCTCTATAGCAGAAGTCTGGAGACAGGAGCTGGAACCTGGAAGACAACCACAGGAGAGAGACAAACTGGAACTAGGTTAGACAACCAAAGCACTGACGCCTTCCTTGCTCAGGCACAGCATACTTATACCTGCAGCAAGGAAGGGGTTGGCTAGGCAATAATGCAAATCAACAATACAGACAGCAGATTGGTGGAAATAATCAGATGACAAAATCCAAGATGGCTGCGCCCATGCAGACACTTGGAGGGAAGTTTGGTTTGTAATCCATGTGAGAATTGAAACAGTAATGGCGACGCCGGCCACTGGAGACAGGAGACGCCAGACTGACAAGCGCACATTTAACCACGCGGGCACAGCGGAGGCCGCGGCTGATGAAATCACCACTCTGACATTCTGCATGTGGAAACTCAGGAACAGCGGGATCCGGTCCTGGAACGCTGAGCCAGCCTTAGGAGGCATCTGAAGGGTAAGTAATGGCGTCCAGATACCCGGATCGTGACACTTAGGCCTTTTGTATGATGACCCTGATAGAGAAGCTTCAGCTGAGAGCCACTTGCGTGCACTTAAGCAAGGGAAAAATCCAGCAGAGGCGTATTGTACCGAGTTTCGCCGTTGGTCGAACGACTGTGGCTGGAATGACCCGGCCCTGCGCAGTCAGTTTCGCCTCGGTTTGTCTGAAGTTATTAAAGACAGTCTCCTTCAGTACCCCGCTCCTGAGACTCTAGACAAACTCATGGAGCTCGCTATTAAAATTGATCGTCGTCTCCGAGAGCGGAGGGTTGAAAGAGGAGCTACTTTTAGGCCTAGTCCATGTGTATATACTTTTCCTGAGGACATCGAGGAGCCCATGCAAATGGGTCTCTCCCGGCTGTCCCCAGAGGAAAGAACCAGAAGGCTAAATTCTGGTCTTTGTTTGTATTGTGGTGGCAAGGGACGTATCGCACGTAATTGCCCGAATAAGCAGGGAAACGCTCTGACCAAGTGAGTAGTGAGGGGGTTCACTTGGGTCTGCAGTTAATCTCCTCTAATGATTCCTTATTAGTTCCTGTAAAAATTTCCTTTGGTAGCCTCAGTTCGTTGGTGTCTGCCTTCGTCGACAGTGGAGCTGCGGGAAATTTCATGGATCTTGGTTGGGCTCAGGCTTTAGGCGTTCCACAGATACCTTTGGATAAACGTATCACCATGCACGGCTTGGATGGTGGTCCGCTTTCTAATGGGGTTATCACTCAATGCACACCTCCAGTACAACTGACTGTGGGGGCCCTACATTCAGAAAAAAAAATCGAATTTTACCTTACCCATTGTCCGGCTGTCCCCGTAGTTTTGGGTCACCCCTGGCTTGCCTTTCATAATCCCACCATAGATTGGCGGTCTGGGGAGATTTCCCAATGGGGTCCCTTTTGTGTTAAGGAGTGTATTTCCCGTCCAGTCCGGGTTGCGGCAGTTACCCCAGAACTTATTCCTTTGTAATATCAGGACTTTGCCGATGTTTTCTCCAAGGGTAATGCGGATGTACTGCCTCCCCATCGGTCCTATGACTGCGCTATTGATTTAGTTCCCGGTGCCACTTTACCTAAAGGGAGATTATATGCCCTATCCGGGCTGGAAACCACGGCAATGAATGATTATATTCAGGAGAGCCTGAAAAAAGGCTTCATTAGGCTCTCGAAATCTCCTTTAAGTGCAGGGTTCTTTTTTGTTGAGAAAAAAGATGGGTCGCTCAGACCATGTATTGATTTTCGGGCTCTGAATAAAATTTCTGTTAAAAACACCTATCCCTTGCCATTGATTTCAGTACTGTTTGATCAGCTCCGGTCTGCCGTTATCTTCTCCAAGATCAATCTTAGAGGGGCTTACAATCTCATCCGAATAAAATCTGGGGATGAGTGGAAGACGGCTTTCAGCACACAGTCAGGTCATTATGAATACCTGGTGATGCCGTTTGGGCTGTCAAATGCTCCTGCGGTATTTCAAGATCTCATTAATGACGTCCTTCGAAACTTTCTAGGAAAGTTCGTAGTCGTTTATTTAGACGACATTTTGATTTATTCTGAGTCTGTTGAACAACATATTACCCATGTGCGACTGGTCCTTCAAAAATTACGGGAGAATCATTTATACGCCAAACTGGAGAAATGTAATTTCCACATCACAGAAGTGTCCTTCCTGGGATATATTATTTCTCATAAGGGGTTTTTCATGGAACCAAAAAACTCCAGGCCATCCTAAATTGGGCACAACCCACGAACTTAAAAGCAATTCAGCACTTTTTAGGGTTTGCAAATTATTATAGGCGTTTTATTCATACCTTCTCTGATTTGGTCGCTCCTATAGTAGCATTGACTAAAAAAGGAGCGGACCCTTCCAATTGGTCGCCTGAAGCCGAGTCTGCCTTTCTGGCCTTGAAGCCGGCCTTTGTCTCAGCTCCTGTTCTCAGGCACCCTAACCCGGAGCTCCCCTTTATTGTCGAGGTAGATGCCTCAGAGGTTGGAGTGGGGGCTATCCTTTCTCAGGAAGACCCGGAGTCTCAGGAATTACACCCTTGTGCCTTCATGTCCAGGAAATTCTCCTCTGCAGAATCCAACTATGATGTTGGTAATCGAGAATTATTGGCAGTTAAATGGGCTTTCGAGGAGTGGAGGCATTGGCTGGAAGGAGCTAGGCATACCATCACAGTGTTTACTGACCACAAGAACCTGCAGTATATTGAGTCAGCTAAACGGCTTAATGCTCGACAGGCACGTTGGGCGCTGTTTTTTACTCGTTTCAGGTTTATTATCACCTTCAGGCCCGGTTCCAAGATTACGAAAGCTGATGCCTTGTCACGTTGTTTTCTTCTGGTACACAGTAACCATCCGGCTACTACCCCCATAGTTCCATCGTCTGTCATCCGGGCAGGCCTCACACAGGATTTATTTACACAGCTAGTCCAGCTTCAGCAGCAGGCTCCCAAAGTTACTCCTGCGGACCGTCTCTTCGTCCCTGAATTTCTGAGAGGCACTGTTCTAGCTGAGTTTCATGATAACAAGGTTTCCGGTCATCCGGGTGTTACTAAAACCTTGGAATTAATTTCTCGCTCGGTGTGGTGGCCTAATCTTTCCAAGGACGTAAGGGAATTTGTCCTTTCTTGTCAGGTCTGCGCTCAGCACAAGATATCCCGATCGTTGCCAGTCGGGCAACTCATGCCTTTAGCCATCCCTCTTAGGCCATGGTCACACATTTCCATGGATTTTGTGGTGGACCTTCCTCTTTCATCTGGATTCCGGGTCATTTGGGTGGTGGTAGACCGTTTTAGTAAGATGGCCCACTTCATTGCTCTTCCCCGATTACCCTCTGCTCAAGTTTTGGCAGTTTTGTTTCTCCGCCATGTCTTCAGGCTCCATGGTTTACCCATGGATATTGTCTCTGACCGGGAACCACAATTCATTGCCCGTTTCTGGAAACGTTTTTGTGCCTCATTAAATATGAAGCTCTCTTTAACATCTGGATACCATCCACAGTCTAACGGACAAACTGAACGTGTTAATCAGTCATTAAAGCAGTATTTACGGCTGTATTCGGCCAAACTTCAGAATGATTGGTCTGAATTTCTTCCTTTGGCTGAGTTTGCCTATAATAACTCTTGCCATTCTTCCACCAAGGAGTCTCCTTTCTTTTCGGTCCTGGGCTTTCATCCTAGAGCCAATTCTTTTTATCCTCATTTTCCAGTCTCCTCGTTGACCTTAACTTCCCGCCTCAGAATAATTTGGAAAAAGGTGCACCTTGCCCTGAAGAAGGCTGCCTTCCGAGATAATTTTTTTTCGGATAGGTTCCGACGCCCGTGCACTCTTAAGGTGGGAGATAAGGTGTGGTTGTCAACCCCTAACATCAAGCTCCGACAACCCTCGGCTAGATTGGGACCCAAATTTATTGGACCGTTTCTTATTGTCAAGAAAGTCAATCCAGTGGCTTTTCGGCTGCGGTTGCCTAAATCACTTAAAGTTGGCAACACTTTCCACTGCTCTCTTTTGAAGAAATATATTGTTTCCAGGAGGTTCCCCCGGAAGATTTCCCAGGGTAGACTTCCGGTGGATGTTCAGGGTCAACAAGAGTTCCTGGTGGAGAAGGTTTTAGATTCTAAGCTTTCTCGTGGTCGGCTTTATTTTTTGTCCACTGGAAAGGTTATGGCCCTGAAGAAAGGTCTTGGGTGTTGAATAAGGATTTACATGCTCCTAAACTTAAGAAGATATTCTTTCAGGAGTTTCCTCAGAAACCCGGCTCTAGGGTTTTTTTAACCCCTCCTCAGGGGGGGGGGGTACTGTTAGGCGCGGCGGTTTTTGTCCGCGCTCTGACCGAGCAGCGGTCACGGCCACCGCGCCTCTCGCTCTGTCTGCTCCCGCACGGCGCCTAGCAACGCCGGGACGCCGTACGCGCGATAGCCGCCGGGTCCCTGGCAACGCTAGGACGCCGTGCGCCCAGGGCCGCCGGGTCCATGGCAACGGGGACGCCACAGGCGGACCGCGTTCCCTGTTGCCGTGAGAGTACTCACACCTGTTCTCCCCTGGTCGTGCAGCAAGGCAGCTGCACGACATTCATCAATCAGGCTCTGCACTGCCATTGGAGGGTTCCCTGTTATATGCCTCCTCAGTGCCTCACACAGACGCCGGTGATAGCTTCCTGCATGCTGTTCCTGCCTGGTAACGTCTGTTCCTGATTTAGCTGTTTCTGGTCGAACCTGCTCCCTGTGCTCCCGAGTCCTGGAGTTCTGAAGCCGGTCCTGGGAATCCTTCCTGTCCAAAACGAACCTGTTGCAGTCATCCGAGGATTCTCGTTATTTGGGGTTCTCTCCCGGTTTCGTGAGTAGCGGCTTCTACTGCGAGTTGCAGCCTAGGCCGCTTTAACTTTGTATTACTTTTGTGTTGGAGGTTTTTGCGGAGGTTTCCGCTTTTCACTGTCCTCCCCGGAACTCGGCGGTGCCGTGTGGGGAACGGACAGTGGTATCTTTTGTTGTCCTTTTTCCTTTACCTTTAGTTTTAGGGTAGTTAGTAGCCCCTAGCTTCTGTTTGTTTTAGTTAGAGGTCCCCTTGTTATTACCCTGTCTCGGTTCATGCTTTGTCTCTCTCTAAGACCTGGGGGCATCGGAGTTGGGCAGACCTAATCCGCCCTTCAAACGTGGCTGCCGTGGGCCCAAGAAACCATAGTCATTCAGGCGTGAGTCGACCACACGGGTAAGACAATGGAGGTAGGGTGCTAGGGGCTATTCCCGTACCTCTCCTTAGTTCAGCGTCACGTTCTGGTGCTCTGAAATCGCATCACTACATCTCTCCAGTTCTGAGCATCAGGAACGTAACACCAGTATTATACGTTCTCTGCCTGAAAAATGCTCCATATCTGTGCTGCATTGTAGTATATAGTAGGAGTACAGTGCATAATTTTGCTGACCACCAGTATATAATATATAGGAGTACGGTACAGAAGGCCACTGCTCTACCTACCTCTGTGTCGTCAAGTATACTATCCATCCAAACCTGTGGTGCATTTCAGTTTTGCACAGTTTGCTGACCACCAGTATATAATATATAGCAGTACGGTACAGTAGGCTACTGCTCTACCTAACTCTGTGTCGTCAAGAATACTATCCAGCCATACCTGTGGTGCATTTCAGTTTTGCACAGTTTGCTGACCACCAGTATATAATATATAGCAGTACAGTACAGTAGGCCACTGCTCTACCTAACTCTGTGTCATCAAGTATACTATCCATCCATACCTGTGGTGCATTTCAGTTGTGCGCAGTATATATAGTAGAGGCCATTGCTATTGATACTGGCATATAATTCCACACATTAAAAAATGGAGAACAAAAATGTGGAGGGTAAAATAGGGAAAGATCAAGATCCACTTCCACCTCGTGCTGAAGCTGCTGCCACTAGTCATGGCCGAGACGATGAAATGCCATCAACGTCGTCTGCCAAGGCCGATGCCCAATGTCATAGTAGAGAGCATGTAAAATCCAAAACACAAAAGTTCAGTAAAATGACCCAAAAATCAAAATTAAAAGCGTCTGAGGAGAAGCGTAAATTTGCCAATATGCCATTTACGACACGGAGTGGCAAGGAACGGCTGAGGCCCTGGCCTATGTTCATGGCTAGTGGTTCAGCTTCACATGAGGATGGAAGCACTCATCCTCTCGCTAGAAAAATGAAAAGACTAAAGCTGGCAAAAGCACAGCAAAGAATTGTGCGTTCTTCTAAATCACAAATCCCCAAGGAGAGTCCAATTGTGTCGGCTGCGATGCCTGACCTTCCCAACACTGGAAGGGAAGAGGTGGCGCCTTCCACCATTTGCACGCCCCCTGCAAGTGCTGGAAGGAGCACCCGCAGTCCAGTTCCTGATAATCAAATTGAAGATGTCACTGTTGAAGTACACCAGGATGAGGATATGGGTGTTGCTGGCGCTGAGGAGGAAATTGACAAGGAGGATTCTGATGGTGAGGTGGTTTGTTTAAGTCAGGCACCCGGGGAGACACCTGTTGTCCGTGGGACGAATATGGCCATTGACATGCCTGGTCAAATTACAAAAAAAATCACCTCTTCGGTGTGGAATTATTTTAACACAAATGCGGACAACAGGTGTCAAGCCGTGTGTTGCCTTTGTCAAGCTGTAATAAGTAGGGGTAAGGACGTTAACCACCTCGGAACATCCTCCCTTATACGTCACCTGCAGCGCATTCATCATAAGTCGGTGACAAGTTCAAAAACTTTGGATGACAGCGGAAGCAGTCCACTGACCACTAAATCCCTTCCTCTTGTAACCAAGCTCCTGCAAACCACACCACCAACTTCCTCAGTGTCAATTTCCTCCTTACACAGGAAAGCCAATAGTCCTGCAGGCCATGTCACTGGCAAGTCTGACGAGTCCTCTCCTGCCTGGGATTCCTCCGATGCATCCTTGAGTGTAACGCCTCCTGCTGCTGGCGCTGCTGTTGTTGCTGCTGGGATTCGATCGTCATCCCAGAGGGGAAGTCGGAAGACCACTTGTACTACTTCCAGTAAACAATTGACTGTCCAACAGTCCTTTGTGAGGAAAATGAAATATCACAGCAGTCATCCTGCTGCAAAGCGGATATCTCAGGCCTTGGCAGCCTGGGCGGTGAGAAACGTGTTTCCGTTATCCACCGTTAATTCACAGGCAACTACAGACTTGATTGAGATACTGTGTCCCCGGTACCAAATACCATCTAGGTTCCATTTCTTTAGGCAGGCGATACCGAAAATGTACACAGACCTCAGAAAAAGAGTCACCAGTGTCCTAAAAAATGCAGTTGTACCCAATGTCCACTTAACCATGGACATGTGGACAAGTGGAGCAGGGCAGACTCAGGACTATATGACTGTGACAGCCCACTGGGTAGATGTATTGCTTCCCGCAGCAAGAACAGCAGTGGCGGCACCAGTAGCAGCATCTCGCAAACGCCAACTCGTTCCTAGGCAGGCTATGCTTTGTATCACCGCTTTCCAGAAGAGGCACACAGCTGACAACCTCTTACGGTAACTGGGGAACATCATCGCAGAATGGCTTACCCCAAATGGACTCTCCTGGGGATTTGTGACATCGGACAACGCCAGCAATATTGTGCATGCATTACATCTGGGCAAATACAGCACGTCCCATGTTTTGCACATACATTGAATTTGGTGTTGCAGAATTATTTAAAAAACGACAGGGGCGTGCAAGAGATGCTGTCGGTGGCCCGAAGAATTGCGGGCCACTTTCGACATTCAGCCACCGCGTGCCGAAGATTGGAGCACCAGCAAACACTCCTGAACCTGCCCTGCCATCATCTGAAGCAAGAGGTGGTAACGAGGTGGAATTCAACCCTCTATATGCTTCAGAGGATGGAGGAGCAGCAAAAGGCCATTCAAGCCTATACATCTGCCTACGATATAGGCAAAGGAGGGGGAATGCACCTGACTCAAGCGCAGTGGAGAATGATTTCAACGTTGTGCAAGGTTCTGCAACCCTTTGAACTTGCCACACGTGAAGTCAGTTCAGACACTGCCAGCATGAGTCAGGTCATTCCCCTCATCAGGCTTTTGCAGAAGAAGCTGGAGACATTGAAGGAGGAGCTAAAACAGAGCGATTCCGCTAGGCATGTGGGACTTGTGGATGTAGCCCTTCATTCGCTTAACCAGGATTCACGGGTGGTCAATCTGTTGAAATCAGAGCACTACATTTTGGCCACCGTGCTCGATCCTAGATTTAAAACCTACGTTGTATCTCTCTTTCCGGCAGACACAAGTCTGCAGAGGTTCAAAGACCTGCTGGTGAGAAAATTGTCAAGTCAAGCGGAACGTGACCCGTCAACAGCTCCTCCTTCACATTCTCCCGCAACTGGGGGTGCGAGGAAAAGGCTAAGAATTCCGAGCCCACCCGCTGGCGGTGATGCAAGGCAGTCTGGAGCGAGTGCTGACATCTGGTCCGGACTGAAGGACCTGCCAACGATTACTGACATGTCGTCTACTGTCACTGCATATGATTCTCTCACCATTGAAAGAATGGTGGAGGATTATATGAGTGACCGCATCCAAGTAGGCACGTCAGACAGTCCGTACGTATACTGGCAGGAAAAAGAGGCAATCTGGAGGCCCTTGCAGAAACTGGCTTTATTTTACCTAAGTTGCCCACCCTCCAGTGTGTACTCCGAAAGAGTGTTTAGTGCAGCCGCTCACCTTGTCAGCAATCGGCGTACGAGGTTACTTCCAGAAAATGTGGAGAAGATGATGTTCATCAAAATGAATTATAATCAATTCCTCCGTGGAGACATTCACCAGCAATTGCCTCCAGAAAGTACACGGGGACCTGAGATGGTGGATTCCATGTCACAATCCTGACTGTAGGTTTCAAATTTGGTGACTTACCCCTGCCATCTGTCCCGGATCCTGTGTCTTTTTACTCACTGAGTTAAACAGCTTGTCAGCACTATGAGTTTTCCCGAGTTCTCTGCCTGAAAGGTAATAGTTAATTAGCTCCACCTGTGGTGATCTCCTGTGTGAGGCTGAATTCAGTAATCTGAAGTTTAGGCCTAAAAGCCAGCATCTTATGTTTTGCAGAAGTTCAGACTTCAGTGTTCTCTCGGCCTGCTAGGCCTCATTCTACATCACAGCCTAGTCTAGAGTACTCACATGACAGTGACTGTTCACCTGACCCAGAGTTGTCCAATCCTCTGCCAGCCTGAGACTCTCTGCATCACCTAATCCTGCTCACCAATCACCAAGGACCAGGAAGTATAAGTTGGGAGACTGAGTTGGAAACTGGGCCAGTTCCTCGTGTCACACACAGCTCTGTGTGAGCTTTGAAGCTGAGCTCCCTAAAGGTAACCTTTGTACTTTAGTTTCTGTGAAAACTCTGTTCCTTTGTTTCCCAGTTTGGTTTACTTTTGTGTTGCCATTGATATTCACTATTTCCACGAGTCTCAACGTAAAGGCACAGCTGCAGTGGTTCATCTTAAAGGCACAGTACAGTATTCCATAGTCTTAACTGAAAACCACAGCTGCCGTGTTTCATCTTTACTGCTGTTGTTGTTGTGATCTCCAGAGCTCCCGTATCCCTGTGGCTTCAGTGCCTCCAAGAACCTCCGTGCCTCCAAGAACCTCTGTGCCTCCGAGCACCTCCGTGCCTCCAAGAATCTCCGTGCCTCCAAGAATCTCCATGCCTCCAACACCTCCGTGCCTCCAAGAACTTCTGCACCTTCAAGCACCTCAGTGCCTCCAAGCACCTCAGTGTCTCCAAGCACTTCTGCACCTACAAGCACTTCTGCACCTACAAGCACTTCAGTGCCTCCAAGCACCTCAGTGTCTCCAAGCACTTCTGCACCTACAAGCACTTCAGTGCCTCCAAGCACCTCAGTGCCTCCTAGCACTTCTGCACCTCCAAACACCCAGTGCTCACAAGCGTAATTGGTGTCTCCAGCATCCGGTACTCCTTCATTCATTCCTCAGCACCTTTTCAAGTTCTGTCTTTCAGGAGACCTCCAGCATCCATACGTGCCTCCTGTCTGCCGACCAAATCCTGCATGAGGAAAACCTAGATTCTGTCATCTCAGCTGCGGTTCCTCTTCCCGGTCACCGGAAGAAACCCCGAGTCCACAACACTCCCAAACCAGGTCAGTAATAGTATTCACATTGTTCTCCAGTCGCCCGCACAGACTTCACTAACACCGGGTCCACAAAACCACAGTCATGACTGTAGGAACTGGCCACATGGACCCGGCCGAAAGTGTTTGTCTGACGCAGGACCTCCTAAGCAATATTGCAGGACGCTTGGAGGGTTTGGAGACGACTCAGCATCAATTGGCACAGTATCTGCAGCGGAATTCGTTCTCCAGAGATTCTCAGACCTTCTGCACTAAGACTCCTGACCAACTGCAGGTTTTCTACCAGATGTTATTACAGTTACAAGAACTTTTGTCTAGTATTCTATCTGTGATGCCTGATCTCTTCAGGAATACTACCAACGTTGTTGAACCTGTTTTGTCCCATCCAGTTAATAAAGTCTCTTTCTCTGTGCAAGGAAAAGTTGTTCATCAGAGCTATCCATGGACCAAACTCTCTGAAGCTGAACGTCAGTGGCGTAGGGAGCTACACCTCTGTCTTTACTGTGGAAATTCCGGTCATTTTGTTAAAGACTGCATTCTTCGCAAGCCAGGGAATGGTGACAAATCTCAGTATCATGGTGCTCATGTCTACAAGTCATTCACAGTAGCCGATCCTGCTTCTGCTGACGGGGGTATCAAGAAGGCTACTCTGAAAGAGTCTCAAATTTATGACTGGGGTCCGGTGATTAAAAGACCTTATCCCAAGTTGGGTGTCCAGAGAAGAATGTTCAAGCCATTTAGAGTCACAGAGGAGTCGGAGTGTCCAGCCCCAGGAGGGGCGTCTTCAGAGTGTCCAGCCCCAGGAGGGGCATCTCCAGAGTGTCCAGCCCCAGGAGGGGCGTCTTCAGAGTGTCCAGCCCTAGGAGGGGCGTCTTCAGAGTGTCCAGCCCCAGGAGGGGCGTCTCCAGAGTGTCCAGCCCCAGGAGGGGCGTCTTCAGAGTGTCCAGCCCCAGGAGGGGCGTCTTCAGAGTGTCCAGCCCCAGGAGGGGCATCTTCAGAGTGTCCAGCCCCAGGAGGGGCGTCCGTGTCTACAGCCCAAGGAGGGGCGTCCGTGTCTTCAGCCCAAGGAGGGGCATCCGTGTCCTCAGCCCAAGGAGGGGCGTCCGTATCTTCAGCCCCAGGGAGGGGTTCAGAGCGTCCAGCCCCAGTGAGGGGTTCAGAGGGTCCAGCCCCAGAGAGTCTTCACAGTGCTGCCCAGCCAGATAGTCTTCAGGGTGCTGCCCAGCCAGAGAGTCTTCAGGGTGCTGCCCAGCCAGAGAGTCTTCAGGGTGCTGCCCAGCCAGAGAGTCTTCAGGGTGCTGCCCAGCCAGAGAGTCTTCAACACGCTTTTTGAGAGTAATGATCCTGTGTTCCATGACTTACAGACTTTTAGTAATGCTGTGGTTAAAGAATTTAGTCCTAAACCTTTGGAATTTGACTCGATAAAGAATCATGCTCTAAAGGGAATGCAGAAGGAAGTTTGTGCTGTCCTCCCAGGGATAATCTAAGAATCTCCTTCGGTAAGAATCCGACCATTAAAATTGCTCATGTAGGAGTCTCTCCTAGCCCAGAGAATTTAAAACTCCAGTGCACTTCCTTTTCATCTGCAAACTGTGTATCTAAGGGAGATTCATATCTTCCATTAGACTTGGACTCAGACTCTGAATTTGATCCAGTTCATGATGCTACTCCTTTCATGGGAGGTCCCATGTTTTCTAAGTAAGATTTTTCTTTACAGGAGATTCCGCTCTCCTTGGTCAAAACCAAATGTTCCCATAAGAAGAAGAGGCATCAACGAAGGTCCTAAGTTCTTCTGTATGAATTTCTCAAGTTCCTCTAAGATTCAAGATCGGTGTCCGGAGTCCACCCTTGAAGAGGGGGGTACTGTTACAATCCTGACTGTAGGTTTCATATTTGGTGACTTACCACTGCCATCTGTCCAGGATCCTGTGTCTTTTTACTCACTGAGTTAAACAGCTTGTCAGCACTATGAGTTTTCCTGAGTTCTCTGCCTGAAAGGTAATAGTTAATTAGCTCCACCTGTGGTGATCTCCTGTGTGAGGCTGAATTCAGTAATCTGAAGTTTAGGCCTAAAAGCCAGCATCTTATGTTTTGCAGAAGTTCAGGCTTCAGTGTTCTCTCGCCTGCTAGGCCTCATTCTACATCACAGCCTAGTCTAGAGTACTCACATGACAGTGACTGTTCACCTGACCCAGAGTTGTCCAATCCTCTGCCAGCCTGAGACTCTCTGCATCACCTAATCCTGCACACCAATCACCAAGGACCAGGAAGTATAAGTTGGGTGTCACGAACCGGTCTCTCACCTTTGCGGGTTCTGGGGTTCATCCGTTGCCAGTGCGGTTGCTCGCGGTGCTGTGCGCCCGTGTGGGGACACGGCGTGATCAATGGCACAGGTAATGCAGAGTCTGGGAACTGTGAGTGCGGGGACCAAATGGCCTAAGGCACTGCGGTGTGTCTGCTGTATAGGAGGTGGCCATGTTGGAGACCAAATAGCTAATACAGAGCACTTGTGAAAACACCTGTGGGCAGGTGTAAGCCAATCCCGTGCTTGTGCTGCCTTTAAGTAGGCTGGGATTATGTTACTCTGGGCCAGTGCTTTGTTGTATCAAAGCTGTGCTCTAGCTCTGAGCTCTCTCCGTGCATTCCTGTGTGATTCCCGTGGTCCAGATATCGCCTCCGTTCCCAGAGGTCCGTCTGCAGCCTTCACTGCTGAAAGATCCACCGGCTCTCCGCTGTGCTGTCAGTTAATTGCACTCCTATTGGAAGTAGTTGGATTCCCAGTGTCCTGCATGAGGTTACCTTGTCAGTCTGCCTATCATTCAAAGTCTGGAGGATTCCGTTTCTCTCAGCTGTTCGTTTGTTCAACTCTGCATTTAACCCATTCATCACCTTGTCTTCTACTACAGTTTCACAGTGATCTCCGGAACCCGCAAGTAACCCAATTCAGTACTTTTATTTGCTATGTTGTCATTACAAGGATAATTCATCACAGTCTCTCAGTTAACTCTCAAAACTCCATTGCCAATTCTTACAGTTAATTCTCCATGTCTGCATTAACCAGTTAAACACAATCTGCAGTTCAGCATCAAAGCTTGTTTATATTTGCTATGTTGTCATAACAAGGATAATTCATCACAGTCTCTCAGTTAACTCTCAAAACTCCATTGCCAATTCTTACAGTTAATTCTCCATGTCTGCATTAACCAGTTAAACACAATCTGCAGTTCAGCATCAAAGCTTGTTTATATTTGCTATGTTGTCATAACAAGGATAATTCTTCACAGTCTGTCAGTTAACTCTCAAAACTCCATTGCAAATCCTTACAGTTATCTCTTCATGTCTGCATTATCCCGTTAATCACATTCTGCAGTTCAGCATCAAAGCTTGTTTATATTTGGACAATCCAACATTTATTCATCAGCTTGTTTTGCATATGTTTCCATGAACATTTCTTTTATTTATTTTTGAGTTTTCTCTTGCATATTATTCCTGCAATACTTCAGTATAATATGATGATTAACAACTTGTCAGTTAACCCTTTACTGAATTGTTATTTTGAATAAATATATGAATCGGAACTTTCTTCGTCCTCCCTGCTTTCTTCATAGCCCAGCACCTACACCTGTGGTTGGTTCCGGGTTAACGGATTCACAAAAACACCCGGACCTGACAGTAAGCACTGGCCACATGGATCCGTCAAGTGACCAATTCGCAGGAGGCGGTGCTACGTCAGATATCCTTTCCCGTCTGGAAAACCAGGAGTCTATACAGACACAAATAGTGCAGTTTATGCAAACTATGGCAGACCGTTTAGAGACTCTTCATATGGCTATTAAAACGTCCCAAGTCCAGATTCTAACCCCGGATGTCCCAGTTACCACTACAGCTTCTCCTGTGACGCTGCCTACGTCCCGCTTGCAGTTACCCTCTCCGAGTAAGTTTGACGGAACTCCAAAACTTTGCAGAGGATTCCTGAATCAATGCGAGATCCAGTTTGAACTGATGTCTGCCAGTTTCCCATCAGCTCGTTCTAAGGTTGCATATATTATTGCCCTCCTCTCCGGTCAGGCTCTGGAGTGGGCATCACCATTATGGGAGAGAGGTGATCCTATCCTCTCTAATTACAAAGAGTTCGTATCTTCCTTCTGGAGAATCTTTGACGAACCAGGCAGGACCACCTCAGCATCCTTGGAGATTCTCCGTCTACGTCAAGGTTTACGTCCTGTCAGTCAATATATTATTCAGTTTCGCACGTTGTCTTCAGAGTTAAACTGGAATGAGGAGGCCCTGATCGCCGCGTTTTGGAATGGACTTTCAGAAAGAATCAAGGATGATTTAACTATCCGGGATGTGCCAATTAAACTGGATGAATTGATTTCTCTCTGTAACAAACTTGACCTACGCTACAGGGAGCGATGTTTAGAGAAATCCAGGGCAGAGCGATCCAGTCCACGTGATCATCCTAGACCTCGACAAGATTCTTCATCACAGTCTCTTGTAATGACTGAAGAACCTATGCAGATTGGGCGCTCTCGCCTCACAGAGGAGGAACGACTTCGTCGTCGACAGGGTAACCTCTGCATGTACTGTGGGTCCTCCGAACATTTAGTTAAATTCTGCAAACTCCGACCGGGAAACTCTCGCCTCCTAGCTTATTCAAGAGAGGTTAAGCTAGGAGTTACTTTAGAATCACGTTCTGGAAAAGAGCCGACCTTGTCTATTCAATTAGAAGTTCCAAGTTCTACAGTGAAAGTTTCAGCTCTCCTAGATTCCGGGGCAGCCGAGAACTTCATCTCCTCAGCCTTTGTCATACGGTCTAAAGTTCAAACCATGCCTCTGGGAGCAGCAGTTGCCGTTACAGCAGTGGATGGAAGTCGAATTCCAGATGGTATAATTACTCATCGAACCGTATGTCTCAAGATGAAAGTTGGTGAGCTCCATTCCGAATACCTCTCCTTCTACGTGATTCCCAAAGCCTCTCAAGATGTGATACTTGGTTTACCTTGGCTACAGAAACATAATCCTCAACTTAATTGGCAAACCATGGAAGTCCTTTCATGGGGTAAATCTTGTACCAAGGACTGTGTAGCTACAATTGTACCTCTTCGGTCAATTAGCCTTTCCGATCTACCTCCGGTGTATCAATCCCTTGCGGATGTTTCCAGTAAGCAAGCAGCAGACTCTCTACCTCCTCATCGTGAATGGGACTGCCCAGTCGTCCTGGTTCCGGGCAAGACCCCTCCTAGGGGACAAATTCATCCGCTATCCATCCCGGAAAGCTCCCGTCTCTGATTTAAAGCGAGCTTTCCGGGATTGGTCCACTCCTACAACTCTCAAGGGGATTCAGCGATTTCTTGGCTTTGCTAATTTCTATAGGAGATTCATTAAGAATTATTCTACGTTAGCTGCTCCTATCACAGCCCTAACTCGCAAGGGAGCAAATCCTACGAACTGGTCTTCTGAAGCAATCAAAGCCTTCTCTGATTTAAAGCAAGCCTTTGTGTCAGCCCCCATTCTTCGACAGCCTGATTTGAATCGTCCCTTTCTACTAGAGGTGCATGCATCTACAGAAGCAGTAGGAGCTGTGTTGTCACAAGTCTTTGAAGATAAAAAGGTCCATCCCTGCGGATATTTCTCCCGTAAGTTCCTCCCGGCAGAACGTAATTATGCAATCGGTGAGCAAGAGTTACTTGCCATCAAGTTGGCATTTGATTAGTGGAGATACCTTCTAGAAGGAGCTCAACATCGCATTACAGTTTATACTGATCATAAGAATCTTCTGTATCTGCAGTCAGCTCAGTGTTTGAATCCACGACAAGCTCGATGGGCGCTTTTCTTCTCACGATTTGATTTCAAACTCACCTATCGTCCAGGGTCTCAGAACAAAAAGGCAGATGCCCTTTCCCTGTCCTTTGCTTCTTCTGAATTAAATGATGCTACCACGAATCAAGCCATTGTGAATCCTACGTCCTTTTTAATGACTCGAACCTCTCCAGTTCCTCCGCCTGGCAAGACCTTTGTCGCCACAAGTCTCCGAAAACGGCTGCTTACCTGGGCTCACTCCTCTTCCTTCATGGGTCATCCTGGGGTTCTAAAGACTCTCAAATTTATTCAACAGTCTTATTGGTGGCCACGTCTCAAAGCCGATGTCCAAGAGTTTATAGCAGCATGTCCTAAATGTGCCCAACATAAGAGTCCAAGAAGTTCTCCACCAGGGTTTCATCCATTGCCAGCCCTAGAGGTTCCAGCAGCAGATCAAGAGCTTCAACGTCTATCTAGCATCTGAAGTTGTGTACGTAAGTCCTTGGTCAAAACTTTCGCTCGTTATAAATCTTTTGTAGATAGAAAACGTAAAACTGTACCGAATTACAAAGTGGGAGACCAAGTTTGGATTTCTACGCGCAATCTCAAGTTCAAAGTTCCTTCTAAGAAATTTGCTCCCAAGTTCATTGGTCCATTTCCCATTGTAAAGGTACTCAACCCTGTGTCATACAAAGTCAAGTTGCCACCGTCTTTGAGAATTCCTAACGCCTTTCATACATCTTTACTGAAGCCTTTGATTCTCAATAAGTTCCGTACTACCCAGTCCAAATCTCCTAAAGTTCACTCTTTGCAGAATGAGGAATTTGAAGTTAAAGAGATTGTGGACTTACGTTTCCGATATGGACGTTTACAGTTTCTGGTCGACTGGAAGGGTTACGGTCCGGAGGAGAGATCCTGGGTTTTCTCTGAAGATGTTTAAGCTCCAAGTCTGGTACAGAAATACTTCTCCAAAAATCCTGACAAGGTTCAAAGGTGTTCGGAGACCACCCGTAGAAGAGGGGGTACTGTCACGAACCGGTCTCTCACCTTTGCGGGTTCTGGGGTTCATCCGTTGCCAGTGCGGTTGCTCGCGGTGCTGTGCGCCCGTGTGGGGACACGGCGTGATCAATGGCACAGGTAATGCAGAGTCTGGGAACTGTGAGTGCGGGGACCAAATGGCCTAAGGCACTGCGGTGTGTCTGCTGTATAGGAGGTGGCCATGTTGGAGACCAAATAGCTAATACAGAGCACTTGTGAAAACACCTGTGGGCAGGTGTAAGCCAATCCCGTGCTTGTGCTGCCTTTAAGTAGGCTGGGATTATGTTACTCTGGGCCAGTGCTTTGTTGTATCAAAGCTGTGCTCTAGCTCTGAGCTCTCTCCGTGCATTCCTGTGTGATTCCCGTGGTCCAGATATCGCCTCCGTTCCCAGAGGTCCGTCTGCAGCCTTCACTGCTGAAAGATCCACCGGCTCTCCGCTGTGCTGTCAGTTAATTGCACTCCTATTGGAAGTAGTTGGATTCCCAGTGTCCTGCATGAGGTTACCTTGTCAGTCTGCCTATCATTCAAAGTCTGGAGGATTCCGTTTCTCTCAGCTGTTCGTTTGTTCAACTCTGCATTTAACCCATTCATCACCTTGTCTTCTACTACAGTTTCACAGTGATCTCCGGAACCCGCAAGTAACCCAATTCAGTACTTTTATTTGCTATGTTGTCATTACAAGGATAATTCATCACAGTCTCTCAGTTAACTCTCAAAACTCCATTGCCAATTCTTACAGTTAATTCTCCATGTCTGCATTAACCAGTTAAACACAATCTGCAGTTCAGCATCAAAGCTTGTTTATATTTGCTATGTTGTCATAACAAGGATAATTCATCACAGTCTCTCAGTTAACTCTCAAAACTCCATTGCCAATTCTTACAGTTAATTCTCCATGTCTGCATTAACCAGTTAAACACAATCTGCAGTTCAGCATCAAAGCTTGTTTATATTTGCTATGTTGTCATAACAAGGATAATTCTTCACAGTCTGTCAGTTAACTCTCAAAACTCCATTGCAAATCCTTACAGTTATCTCTTCATGTCTGCATTATCCCGTTAATCACATTCTGCAGTTCAGCATCAAAGCTTGTTTATATTTGGACAATCCAACATTTATTCATCAGCTTGTTTTGCATATGTTTCCATGAACATTTCTTTTATTTATTTTTGAGTTTTCTCTTGCATATTATTCCTGCAATACTTCAGTATAATATGATGATTAACAACTTGTCAGTTAACCCTTTACTGAATTGTTATTTTGAATAAATATATGAATCGGAACTTTCTTCGTCCTCCCTGCTTTCTTCATAGCCCAGCACCTACACCTGTGGTTGGTTCCGGGTTAACGGATTCACAAAAACACCCGGACCTGACATTGGGAGACTGAGTTGGAAACTGGGCCAGTTCCTCGTGTCACACACAGCTCTGTGTGAGCTTTGAAGCTGAGCTCCCTAAAGGTAACCTTTGTACTTTAGTTCCTGTGAAAACTCTGTTCCTTTGTTTCCCAGTTTGGTTTACTTTTGTGTTGCCATTGATATTCACTATTTCCACGAGTCTCAACGTAAAGGCACAGCTGCAGTGTTTCATCTTAAAGGCACAGTACAGTATTCCACAGTCTTAACTGAAAACCACAGCTGCCGTGTTTTATCTTTACTGCTGTTGTAGTTGTGATCTCCAGAGCTCCCGTATCCCAGTGGCTTCAGTGCCTCCAAGAACCTCCATGCCTCCTAGAACCTCTCTGCCTCCAAGCACCTCCGTGCCTCCAAGAATCTCCGTGCCTCCAAGAATCTCTGTGCCTCCAAGAATCTCAGTGCCTCCAAGCACTTCTGCACCTCCAAGCACCTCAGTGCCTCCAAGCACCTCAGTGCCTCCAAGCACCTCAGTGCCTCCAAGCACTTCTGCACCTCCAAGCACCTCAGTGCCTCCAAGCACTTCTGCACCTCCAAGCACCTCAGTGCCTCCAAGCACCTCAGTGTCTCCAAGCACCTCAGTGTCTCCAAGCACTTCTGCACCTACAAGCACTTCAGTGCCTCCAAGCACCTCAGTGTCTCCAAGCACTTCTGCACCTACAAGCACTTCAGTGCCTCCAAGCACCTCAGTGCCTCCTAGCACTTCTGCACCTCCAAACACCCAGTGCTCACAAGCGTAATTGGTGTCTCCAGCATCCAGTACTCCTTCATTCATTCCTCAGCACCTTTTCAAGTTCTGTCTTTCAGGAGACCTCCAGCATCCATACGTGCCTCCTGTCTGCCGACCAAATCCTGCATGAGGAAAACCTAGATTCTGTCATCTCAGCTGCGGTTCCTCTTCCCGGTCACCGGAAGAAACCCCGAGTCCACAACACTCCCAAACCAGGTCAGTAATAGTATTCACATTGTCCTCCAGTCGCCAGCACAGACTTCACTAACACCGGGTCCACAAAACCACAGTCATGACATTCCAGTGGGGATGAATTAATAATCTGTGAGGAGGGGGATGTACACAGTGAAAGGGGTGAGGAATCGGACGATGAGGAGGAGGTGGACATCTTGCCTCTGTAGAGCCAGTTTGTGCAAGGAGAGATTGATTGCTTCTTTTTTGGTGGGGGCCCAAACCAACCAGTCATTTCAGTCACAGTTGTGTGGCAGACCCTGTCGCTGAAATGATGGGTTTGTTAAAGTGTGCATGTCCTGTTTATACAACATAAGGGTGGGTGGGAGGGCCCAAAAACAATTCCATCTTGCACCTCTTTTTTCTTTCATTTTTCTTTGCATCATGTGCTGTTTGGGGACTATTTTTTTGAAGTGCCATCCTGCCTGACACTGCAGTGCCACTCCTAGATGGGCCAGGTGTTTGTGTCGGCCACTTGTGTCGCTTAGCTTAGCCATCCAGCGACCTTGGTGCACCTCTTTTTTTCTTTGCATCATGTGCTGTTTGGGGACTATTTTTTTGAAGTGCCATCCTGCCTGATACTGCAGTGCCACTCCTAGATGGGCCAGGTGTTTGTGTCGGCCACTTGGGTCGCTTAGCTTAGTCATCCAGTGACCTCGGTGCAAATTTTAGGATTAAAAATAAAATTGTGAGGTGTGAGGTGTTCAGAATAGACTGAAAATGAGTGGAAATTATGGTTATTGAGGTTAATAATACTATGGGATCAAAATGACCCCCAAATTCTATGATTTAAGCTGTTTTTGAGGGGTTTTTGTATAAAACACACGAATACAAAACACACCCAAATCTGCCCAAAAAATTTCAGGGAGGTTTTGCCAAAACGCGTCCGAATCCAAAACACGGCCGCGGAACCGAATCCAAAACCAAAACACAAAACCCGAAAAATGTCCGGTGCACATCACTAGTAAATATACACCTCTTTGTCTCCTGTATATCTGCATTTTTATAATGACTGTTTTGTATATATCTGTGTACTCTGCAGCCTGCAAGAGCTTTGCTAAAACCAACATTCAGGTATGCTGTTTAAAATAAACCTTTTTCCACCTTTTTGCATCTTCTTCTGAATCCATATTTGGTTCATGCACACTGTGAAATCATAACACGTATATGAAGTGAAATAGCTCTCAGAAGGTTGGTGAAAGTGGTATGTGCTACTGTACACACTCCCAGTGGCAAACGCAGGATTTTGAAAGGGGGGTTTCCAAGTAATTGGGTATAGACCAATGAAAAAAGTCTAACCAGATTAAGCCTGCAATGTTTAAATGCCGTTGCAACGGCACATTGCACCCTTCGTGGGTAAGAGGATTGACCCCTATGTTTTATAGCCAGGCACTCAGCTAGCAGCTCATCCCATATTACCTGGCTTGGGGGCCCTCCTGGAGTTAGAACAAAAGGCGGCACTCCAAGGATGTCAGGTGAGAAACTGACCGTTAATACCAATATTTTGGGGGCAATCACCCTTTCAAGTCCTTGGAATGCATCACAATTTTCTCACCTAACAGAAAGCCATTGAGTGCTGCCTTTTGTCCTCTGTCTATATATATATATATATATATATATATATATATACACACACTATGACATAGCACTCATCCCAGTATGTAATATAATATGAGTGCAGATGCCTTCATATATACAATTGAATAGCAGGCAGCACTTATTGCTGGAATAATCTGGCAAAAGATGTTGGGTTCAACTGCATTTTTGCCCGGTGTGTATGCATAGCGATGATCGCTGACATCGCTGGGCTGAAAAGCACTCAGTGCATACACATAGCGCTTTTCCCTCCTGCCCAGCGATGTCAGTGGGGGTGAGCGGCTTTCCTTAGCAGGGCGCTATGGAAAGCCGTCCATCCCGCTGTTCATCTGCTGGTAATACCAGCAGATGAACGGCGGTCGCCAGTGTTGAAGCGGGAGCGCGCATCAGCGCTCATCGCTTGTGCATACACACTGGGCGGTTTTGAGCTGAAAACAGCTCAAGACACCAAAAGTGTGTACAATACGCCCGATTTGGACACATCGTTCCCGATATCGTCCAGTGTGTATGCACTACGTCACTGACAATGTGTCGTCAGTGAGATCCTCTGACAGGTTATATCACTAGCGAAAGCCACGCTGCATTCCTGCCCCTCCCCCCCACACACACTGTTGTTCATCGCAGCTGATATCTTGGTCCTGTCGCGGACATATCATTTGAGATGTACCCCCCCCCGTCCCCTCTCAACAGACTGACAGCACAGGCATCAGGGCCATCATCCCACCACAACCAAGTTAGACAACAAAGGCACCACAACCACCCCCCTCCCCCACATAGACTGATACACCACAAACACACAGACACCCCACCCCAATACATCCGCATGCATGATCATTCCCCCCCTCCACGGATGGGCAGCATAGGCACCACCATGACCATCCACCCCCCCTCCCCTCCTACACACATAGACAGGTAGCACACACAGGAACAATGATCATCCACCCACCCACAGACAGACAAGACAGCACCATCCCGCACTCACAGTGGCAAAGCATTAATATTGTGAAATCTGTCGCCCGCTCCTCCCCTCCTGGTTCCCGCACTCATTATTGTGAAGTACCGGCTTTCCCGGCTCTCGCGGCCCAACCGTCCATCCCCCCCCCTGATGGTTCCCGCACGTACGCTGGCTGATGTCCCCCGCATATCCACGCACAATAACTTGGTCACCGCTGCGCTGGAGTCCACCGAGTCCCGTGGGCTGGCCGCCGGTGGGGAGTAAACACATGCTGTGCCTCTCTCCTCTCAGCCTGAGAGGAACTGCAGCTCCCCCTACATGCAGCAGCCAGCCTCTCAGTGTGCAGCCGCGCAGGGAGACACTGTGAGGCTCAAGCTGCTGCACTGCCAGACCGCCTCGATGTATTTAAAAAAAATAAGTCAAACTGCTGTGCGATAGATTGGCGGCTTGGGTGGGGGGGGGGGGGGGGGGGTGTTTCCAGGTACTCGGAACCCCCCCCCCCCCTGCGTGCGTGTGTGACTTCATGTTACCACTTTTCCTTCAGTAAAGTTTCATTCCCTGTACCAAGATGGCTCCTGAGGCTGCTACAGAAATGTGTGGAGCCATCTTGGGACTGTGGGGGTAATTCAAACCTGATCGCTAGGGTGCCTTTTTTGCATCTCTGCGATCAGGTAGTCGCCATCTACAGGGGGAGGGGGAAATCGCTGTGCAGGGGTGTGATCGCATGTGCAGGAGAGCTGCACAAACAGAAGTTTGTGCAGTCTCTGCACAGCCAATGACTTATTCTTCCAGTGCGATGATCGGGGCCGGAGCTGATGTCAGAAACACTTCCTCCAAATGCTTGGTCCCTCCAAATGCCTGGTCCCTCCTGAGTTTTTCCGGACACTCCTCTAAAATGGTCAGTTGCCACCCACAAACCGCCTCTTCCTGTCAGTCACTTTGCAATCGCCCGTGCAATCGCTTTTCTCGCACCTTCGCGGCGCTGCCCGGTGCTCTTCGTCACTACGGACCGATGCACATGCGCATTACGGTGCATATGAAAACGCAGCCTAGCGATCATGTCTGAATTACTCCTCCGCGTTCAAGTGCCACAATGGATTACCTGCTGATAAAACTGCTGTTCCAGCATCCTACACGATACCTACATACACAGTTGGACTGGCCCCCAAGCGTACAGGGGAAATCCCTGGTAGGCCCCACTGTTCGTGGGTACCTATTCTAGAATTCAGGTTCCAAATTATGCATTATTACTGTCCCAGATGGTCAGTAACTTGCTGGACCATGGATGAACTTGGGTGCTTGGTTTATTTCTATAGAAACTACACCAATAGTAGCCCACCTGACACTAACAGTGGGCAGTTCTGACAAACACATGTCCTCTCCTTTATAAAGGGGCCCTCTTCTTTGCAGGCTATGTCTTATCTAATAGTTGACCACGTCCATTTTTGGTGGCTGTACAGATACTCTGTTACATCCTCAAACCTGTGCAAACATATTATCAACAAAGGACAGTAACAGACCTTAAATTCATAGTATGGAAATCAGCTCTTCTGGGTAACGCTCTTGGTATACTTGTATAAAGAGATGCTCATAGGGTTCCACCTTAAAGAAATTAAGTCATATGGATTCTTGACACCTAGGCCTTTCAGAGTTGGCCATGAATGCATACCTCCCAACCATCTCAATTTTGGACACTGTCCCGTTGTTCCACCCATGGGCTTCAGTGAAAGGTTGGGAGGGCACTCTCTCTTTATGCAGAGCAGTGACTTATGGATGAGCAGCTCAGGAAGCGCCACGGGTCCAACGTAATCTACAAGTGTGACATGTGGCCAGGCACCATTTTAGAGCCAAAGGTATGTAAAAGTGAAAGTATATTCAAATAAACGCATCCTTACTTACAGACTAAACCAGTGTAGGAACTTCATTAGTAATCCCCTCACCACCACCACCACTACTCCATTTCTTATCAGCGCGTACTGTAGATAGCAGTCTAACTGACCTACAATTCGTCCTGTTTAAGGCTTCTATTGAGGTTTCCTACTCTCTATGTTTAAACCAGCATGATCAAGTGCGGAGGGTAAGTGCAGCAGGGGACAGGATGCACATCACAGGTACACACTAAGCAGTGCAGGATATGTTAATTACCATATTCTGCCTCTCTAATGCTACAGACAGTGTGGGACAGACTAAAAATATGCTGGACCAAGAACAGGCACGCTAGATGGACCTCTGTATTCTGCTAGCACCTGCTAGCAGAATTTCCACATCTGGCACTTAGAGACAACCACCTCTATTGCCTACAGTAGTTGCGCCACTGTAATGACCATGTTTCTTAGTATTGTGGCTTTTACAGTATGACAGGAGCAAAACATTTGACAAGTCTGTGTTGGGAAATATTTAACTCCTAACACATAGAAGCTAGTCAAACACATAATGGACATGTATTAACATTGTCTCTGACTCTTCTAACAATAAGGGTATAATACATTAACGGTAACTTTTGTTTTACCTTTTCGATAATGTTTATCTAATAACTATAACATAGTTTCTGAAGCGGCCACTAGATGGCAATGTCCAAAAACAAAAGTACATTTGTTGACAGTTAACATTGCCTTTTGTATAACAATAGACAAGAGTGTAGTGTCATTTTCATTTATAGAGATGGGAATTTATGTAGCTTGATAATATATTACAGGAGATATATTTCAGAAAATAAGATTAGTGTATGTAGGGAACAATGTTCCCCTAGTGTAAATTACAAGTGCATTGCGAGCAGTGACCAAATTTAGGGTCCTATTTATCACCATCCGCATCCAGGATGCGGATGACAGGTGATAAAATCGCCCAAACTCACACTGCGATAACTGATTACATCGCAGGGATGTATCAATTATCGTGTGCAGGGACAGAGCTTGCGGTCAAGCTCTGTCCCTGCGATGACACTCCGCAGCATCATTGGGGTATTTTTCGGAAAAAATACCCCGATGTTCTGCTGCGCATGCGCCGCCCCCATTGCCGCCACCTCGTCGACCCCCCCGTTGCGACTACCCCCGCGCGCCGTGGGCCCCCTTCCCAGAAGATCAATATAGTCACCTGTCCAGGGAGCCGGTCCACGCTGCCTCAGGAGGCTGCCGGGCGCCGGGTCCTTCTCCTGCACGGTGACGCCCGGTGCTGTAAAGTGCTAAAGTGCACTGCTGCTTTGCAGCGTCACTTTACTGCACCGGGGTCACAGCGCAGCATATGAGGGACCCAGTGCCCGGCAGCGCTCACCAGAGCAGCAGACACAGGCTCCCTGTACAGGTGAGTATTTATTATAATTTTTTTACTTTTTTTTTTTTTTTTTTACACTGTGATCAGCTTGTGTGTCCATCGGACACACATAGCTGATCACTCTGCCGGGTCCCCGCTCAGCTTTCTCTGAAAAGGGTGCTTATCGCAATGCTGCCCTGTGAACTCGCCAGCTTGAGCTGGCGAGATTATCACAGGGCACACTGCTGGATTTTTTTCACATTTTTTTTTTTTTAGTAAATTTGGCCACATCACATTTCCCATTATAAGTATGGGGAATGCTATGTGGGTTACTAAAAAAAAAGTGAATTAAAGGGTTTGGAGCAGTTTTTCATTAAAACTGCTCCAAATGCTCTTTAATACATTCAGGTGATACTAAAATAATGTGAAAAGGGTGTGAAAACACACTTTTTCCACATTATTTTAGTAAAAAATAATGTTAATAAGTAGACCCCTTAAACTTATACAGTTAGTAACTTTTTCTTCATTATTAATTTAATTTAAATGGCTGTCTATGTATGGAATGTTACACTGTACATGCAGTGTAAGATGTTTGCAGTAAACTGTAGGCTTAACATATTGGGGGTAATTCCAAGTTGATCGCAGCAGGAAATTTTTTAGCAGTTGGGCCAAACCATGTGCACTGCAGGGGTGGCAGATATAACATTTGCAGAGAGAGTTAGATTTGGGTGGGTTATTTTATTTCTGTGCAGGGTAAATAGTACTGGCTGCTTTATTTTTACACTGCAAATTAGATTGCAGATTGAACACACCACACCCAAATCTAACTCTCTCTGCACATGTTATATCTGCCTCTCCTGCAGTGCACATGGGGGGTCATTCCGAGTTGTTCGCTCGTAAGCTGCTTTTAGCAGCTTTGCACACGCTAAGCCGCCGCCTACTGGGAGTGAATCTTAGCTTCTCAAAATTGAGAACGAAAAATTAGCAGAATTGCGAATAGACACTTCTTAGCAGTTTCTGAGTAGCTCCAGACTTACTCGGCATCTGCGATCAGTTCAGTCAGTGTCGTTCCTGGTTTGACGTCACAAACACACCCAGCGTTCGCCCAGACACTCCTCCGTTTCTCCAGCCACTCCCGCGTTTTTCCCAGAAACGGTAGCGTTTTTTCACACACGCCCATAAAACGGCAAGTTTCCGCCCAGAAACACCCACTTCCTGTCAATCACACTCTGATCACCAGAACGAAAAAAAAACCTTGTAATGCCGTGAGTAAAATACCTAACTGCATAGCAAATTTACTTGGCGCAGTCGCACTACGGACATTGCGCATGCGCATTAGCGACTAATCGCTCCGTTGCGAGAAAAAAATAACGAGCGAACAACTCGGAATGACCCCCATGGTTTGCCCAGTTGCTAACAGAATTCCTGCTGCGATCAACTTGGAATAAACCGGGACACTCATGAATTACACAGGTTCTATGGTTGATTAAAACCAGGTGAAATGCAGGCTTCAAGACAGCCGGCCACAGAACCTGTGTATTTCATTAGTGTCCTGGTTTAAGGGGATAGGACCCTATTCAGGTTGGATCGCAAAATTTGAGAATCGAAATCTGGCTGATTATCGAACGATTGTGCATACGCAGCATTCGTATTGCTGGTGCGCACGCACGAATAGTGATTATTTCTGCAAACACATTGTACTTCAATGCACTTTGATTGACAGGAAGCTAGAGTTTAGGGGAGGAAACATGGCGTTTTGAGGGTGTGTTTGTAACAGCCCAGGTGTGACAAGGCATTTTTCGGGTGGGTCTCTGATGTCAGCGATGACAACTTCTAGCTTCTTGCGTATGCCGAATTGTGGACGGCCTTGCCTTGCGCAGATGGAAAAACTCTTTGATGTTCTGATATTTGCGTATGGTTATGCCATCACATCGCGTATTGTGATGCGTTTGCAGTTTCTGCAATGGGTGTTTTTATCTTTTTTATCTCTATTTCTGGGCGGCAACTATTTGATCACAGCCACTGCTTTTTAGCAAGATTAGTGATCCAACCTGAATAGTGTCCATAGTATGGTAAGCCTAAATGAAAGTGATATGTTAGTGCAAGACTGAGTGAAATGTCTGTTTGATTACCCGCTGATTAAATCAATGTTGCCTTCATTGATACATCAGCTTCTCCCACATTAATAAGGCATCCATAACTTTCATTGCAATTAACCCATATATACAACTTATTTAACTATCTTATCACTAGACATAACCACAGACAAAGTCTGCTTTGGTTTAAAGACCATAACTTGATTTATTAAAGGTATAACCTTTTACTTAATTTTTGGGGTGCAAAGAAGGACACTACAAACCCTCAGCTCTAGCCATATGATTCATAAATTAGGAGGCGACTGATACACCCCCCCATCCCGTGACACGTGTAAGCTGAGCTGCAAAGACCCACAACCCCTTCAAACAGACATTACGAGCGTGTCCACAGCGACAGATGCCCAAAGTCTCACCCGCAGCAATAGCCCATATTACCCTGGAAACGAAGGCTGGGCCACCCTTTGGCAGTCACCAATAACTGCCACTAACTAATCAATAAACAGGAAAATATCTATACAATATATACAGAAGCTTGGATGATAGGGGGAGAGTTGTAGGTGGGAAATGTATGACCTTGTGGGATAGTAAAAAGCATGTATGTATGAATCCATGTCTGAGGGGCATGTATCATCGTGCCGTATATGTTCTAAATAAGCTTCGAGGTATTGTGAAGTATACATTAAATCCTTCTCATCCCGTACTAAGGGTCTGTAAATGGGCCAACAAACACTACCAAGCTCTTTTTTCGGCTTCTTGTTCCAACAAATGGGGTGCACATTTAGTTGATCATACATGGAGGGGGAACATATGTGAGTGCTAGTATATGTGGATATCACCTGTCAACTATGTGTGCCATTAACTGGAGGTTGAAGAGATGAAGATAAGACACATATATAAAAATACATTCACATAAACATTTTGGGTAGGGCTGACGTCTTTTCCGGTTGGATGTATCTGGGCAGAGGGGGAGACAAAGAAAAACGGGTGAAAGAAACAGGCCATGAAACTTATTTGCAATCCTTATCATAATGCTGTCTCTATGGATGGATCATAAATTAAATCTGCTACTGTAACAGTGCCCTAGCTCCTTAGACTCATCAAATTTGTGCCGTGCTTGCGCGGCATTAGAATTTGTACACACCTAAATATCAAACCAATAATTATGATGACTCCCAGGAGACAAAGGAGAAACTTCCCCACACTCATAATGACATTTTGAGCCCACTCTCCTAAACCTGAGAACCATTTGTGTGGGTTTAACCATGAGACCCAGCCGGTCAGTTCATTACAGTCGCTAAGGTAAGGTTGTGCTTCCTCCTGAACTCCCACTTCAACTGCAAGATCTTGTTCATCTTCTGATCCATGATCTTGGTTGGGTCGTCAGTGCTGTTTGTAATATACGTACAGCACTTCACACCATATTGAGTTGCCAGAGTAACACAGTACCCACCTGTCATGGCTGTGACATAATTAAGGACCATCCTGTGCTGGATCAGTTCCTTCTTGTAGGCTTGTAACTCCCTTCCCGTATACCTGAAGGTGTCATCATACATCTCAGTGATATTATCTATCAAGTTCGCTAGCGCATGGATATACTTATAATTTATAGTTCCTCTGGCAGTACGGGTAATGTCTAATGCGAGAAGGAACTGAATCCCGGTGGATTCGAGGATCAAATCAGAGGCTGCGTGCTCTGCCCTATCTATGAGGTGTCTCTTGATGATGTGTTCATAGTGAGTATGAGTATAAGGAGCCTGAGCACTGCGGTGAACGTCTTATATTTTATCATGGGTTATAGTCATGACCTCTGGTAATACTCTCCCAATATAACACAGTCCCTCTGAGCTCGGGGCTAGCCACTTGTACACTTTCCTCCCACATATGAAATAGGCATCATCTGGGAGAACATAGGGGACAAAATGTAACATCACCATATTGCAAACTTTCCAAGTAAAGAAACCAATCCCTAGTTCTCCCATCTGCTCAGTACAAGTATCGGGCTGGATGATATGGGCACAATACCCTGACGATACTTTTCCAACCCACATGGTCTTGCTTCCACGGGTATACCTATACCGAAAATACCTCCCACTGTTGGCTATTTGGCGTACAAGTTCAGAGTCTATGGGTATCCTATCAGCTCTGTGTGAAAAAGTCATTGTCTGGTTATTCCACGTCACTTCCCAATTTCCCGGTTTTTGGTAATTGGAAATATTAAAGCACAGTAGGGACCTGTCTACATGATACTGGTGGAGCTTCAAACTAGGGGGCCTAGAGATACTGACTTTCTTGTCCACCGGTCTCCCACCCCGCAATTCGAGTACCTCATCTATTGCTAAAGGGTGTGGTACTAATCCTGGCTTACTCTGACCTTGAGGTACTGTCTTGCTGTATAGAACTAGGGTGTGTGAGATTGCTCAATACATTCTGCGCTCACTGTTGCCCAGAACAGGCTTACACTTTAATGCAGCAAAACAAACAACACTTTTATGTCTCAATAGTAAATAATTTAGTAGTTCTTATAGTATTTTTTTGGTCAGGTATTAATACATAATCATAAATATAGGTATAATATCAAGAAACTACATCAATATCTTACCGAATATTGTAGCATCACTTGAGCACTCTGGATCGGGGAATCTCAGGACGATCGTCTTAAGGGGAAATTCGGTATTCACACGCAGCACGTCTGCTAGCGTCTCAGGTGGATTCCGAAATTCCCCTAACATTCCCCGTCCTTTATACAAAACTAAAAACACAATCTATCCATATGTGGGTACATTCCGGAGGTTCTGAAACATCTTATCTAACTGAAAATGACAACATGAGTCCTTGTCTATAACAAACTGAAAATAACAACACGAGTCCTTGTCTATAACAAACTGAAAATAACAACACGAGTCCTTGTCTATTCTAAGAATCCTTCTTCTAGCATGAGACAAACACCCTTTCATAAGACAAACACCCTTGCTATTCTCTTGTCATTATGTGGCATAGTTACTGCGGCACAAAATGGAAGTCAGTCAGAAAACCCCACTCTCACCCTTTCATATCACACTCGTATCACAAACGGCCCTTGACTGATTCCAATTATAACGCATAACTTGCCATTACAACCTTTTGTCGTTTACAACATATGCGGTAAAATACCACACAGTTCCAAATAGATAAAATGATTATTATTATACACAGTATGAGAACAGGATGTATCAGAAAATTTAGCATATTGGATGCAGACGGAGAATATCCAGTAAACAAGTCCCACCAATGATGAGAAGTTGCATCCTGGACATCAGAACCAATTTTCTGTAATTGATCAGCAATTATTGTTGTTGTCACTTGATGAGTTACAATAGATTGATTTAGATATTTGATATGATCTTCAATAACTTTGGATTGTTTCATAATTGTATGTAGTTTATCTAACTTCAAATCTCATTGGGGAATACTTAAATTTTGTCGACTCCAATATTTTGTAACATGTTCTTTCACGGTCAGCATACAATATAAATGTCTCATTTTCCCAGGTTAAGGAACTAACATTACTAATACATCCGGAAAATGGAACTACCATTCCAGGTATGGCTGGTGTATCAGTTACCAAACATACTTCTTGTGGGGCTACCTCCATCATCATTGTATATGACAAAGGTAAAACTATCCATTTACATAAATTTACTCCATTCTCTAATAAGCAAGGTTCATAAACTGCAGATTGTACTCTACATATCTTGCCTTGTAAAGTGGGTGTACAAATACTCAAATCATGAGTTCTATTATTCTCATCTATATATTCTCCTTTCATAGTGGGGAACCAGTACCATTCTCCACCAGATGGTCCTAACAACAAAGGCATTACAATATATTTACACATTTGAATAACTTTGGTTACATTATACATAGTTAAAATACCTTGGCATATGGTGTCATTACAAATCATTTTAGCAGCTTCCAAGTGTATCCAAGCGTCCCTGGACACACTTGTATTAAAAATTGTTCTCCATACTTGTTCATTTCCGGTCATTAGCATAGTTTGCATAACGCCTTTTTGTTGTTGCTCATACATAGTCTGTAGTGTACAGACGGTCCAATTTATAAATTTAGTAATGTTGGTATCAAATCCAACAGCAAAATCATTACTAGCATTAATTAGCTGGTTCATTAAAGTATCTATTCCAGACGATATTTTGGCTGGCTCAAAAATAGTAGGCATCCATTTTGTTTGTAATGTAAGTCCGTCATTTAATTTACTACCGGAGCTATGCATCCTATTGGCTAATGTTTCAATATCTATCCCATTTACTACTCCTGTTAGAGTCCCATATCCTCCCAACAATGTATCATACAAGGCACGTCGTTGCCGGGATATACATTGTCTATTATTGGAAGGGAAAACAACTTGTGTGACTAACACAGTCTTTTGAGCTAGTGTACCTACATTTTCACATGTAGATGGTAATCTTTTAACATGTCCAATATCGATTCGTGATGCATTGATATCAATAAACATTAAATCTTGTGCCCACCACGTTCGATTTTTTATTTCAGTAGCATTATGACATGCCAAAATTAAAACATCTTTTACAGCTAACCGAAATGTGGTTGCTCCTTGTTTAGAACAATTCTTATATTCTTTATTCTTCTCTTCTTTAGGGAGAAATCGGAACCTATAAGGTTTGGAGCAGCAACTTATATTTACTGCAGCATTAATTGTGATATTGCCTTCTGACTGATGTAAGGCAAATGTAGGTCGATATCTGTTTCTTTGTGGATCAGGCGGTCCAGCCCACATCGTTCCTGGAATTGTTATATTTACTATATTAGTACAGCGCTGATTGGCCTGACAAGTGAAATTATCTTGGGTTCTTGGTATGGTGGCATTGTTCCATCCCCACCGTACAGTATGCAACTCTCGTTTCTCTATCTTCAATCCAGGTGTCCATGTACTAGAGGGGACGACCAATAATACAATTCCAAGGATTCCAAGACTGAGCCTCACGACAATCTATAGGTACAAAATCAGTGTAAGTTACTCTCGCAAATAACATTTTTCTTGTGGTACATATTCCCATTTCTCTTGTCCTGGTTTCATTATTAAGAGTACTCTGTCTTTTCCCACAGCTATAACCTCAGCCGGTTCAGGCGGCCCTTGAGGCTTCTGTACCCAGATTTTTGCTCCTACATTCACAGTGTTAGATGAACCATAACCTTTGTCTCCTCGAACAGTAAGTTCGGTTGGAGCTTCTCCCAATTGGATAGGCTCTATCAAAATGGGTATTATTAACAATTGTGCCACTCGGTCCCCTTCACAGATTACGCAGGGGTCTGGGCTCAAATTCATCACAACTATTTTAATTTCTCCTTGATAGTCGGGGTCAATTACTCCTCCTATCACTGTTATTCCGTTCTTGGCCATACTAGAACGGGTTGACAACTGTCCATAATGATTAGAAGGCATTTTGCAACCTATCCCCGTAGGTATAACCTTAATCCCATAAGGAACAATAACATCTGGGTTTATAGCATACATGTCCAACCCTGCCGACATGGGCGTAGCTCTGTACGGTTCTATCGCCTTTTCGTGAATTTTCCAATAAATAAGGCTTTCTACTTTATGTGCTGCCTTGATTGATAAATTGGGGGTCAACATCCTCATCAGAGGAGTTGTGGATTCTGTCAATGGTCGGTTATTTATTATCTGTAAAGCTTCTGAGATATTATCTCTCCATTGCCCAAACTTATCAGATCCATTAACTTTTTTCAGAGTGGATTTTAATAATCCATTCATTCTTTCTATTAACCCTGCCGCTTTCGGGTAATAAGGTATGTGGTACAACCACTCAATATTATGCTCAAGAGCATAATTTTTTACTTGTTGTCCTGTAAAATGGCTACCATTGTCTGTTTGAATCTGTAAGGGCATACCATAATATTGTACTATAATCTCAAGTGTCCTAATAGTACTCCATTGTGTAGCAGTCTTACAGGGGAAAGCTACCATTAATCCTGAGTATGTATCTACTGCTGTACATGCAAATTTACACCCTCGACTTTCTGGCAGGGGTCCAATAAAGTCCATCTGCCAGATTTGTCCAGGTAACTTACCTCTTCCAATATGACCCATTACAGTATGGGGCACTTCCCTCTTTTGGGAGTGTTGACACAAGGGACACCGTAAAATCACAGATTTCACAATGTCCAATGTGAGGGGAATACCCCTTTCTTGCGCCCACCTGTAAGTTGCCTTTTCTCCCAGATGTCCACTCTTTTGGTGTGCCCAAAGGGCTGTACCCTGTAACCATGATTCCAATTCCTTCGTCTCTCCTGCCACTGGCTCCTGAGATGACTTAGCAATGGCGGCTTGTGCATCTGCTTGTGAATTAAACAAACGTTCAAGTGAGTCTAATGGTACATGTGCATCAACATGGAATACAGTTACTTTTGTTTGTTTAGTGATAACTTCAATGTCCTCCTAGACTTCCTTTCCACATAACTCTTTCCCATGAATTTTCCAATCATGTTTCTTCCAGCTCATCTTCCATGTGGCTAATCCATTGGCTACTGACCATGAATCAGTATAAATATTACATTCACCTCCAATTTCCTGTCTAAGGGCCAAATATACTGCAAATAATTCTGCATATTGGCTACTCTTTCCTTCCCCTTCTATTTCTAATGTTTTAGACATGCGGGGATTAAACTAGAGATGAGCGCCTGAAATTTTTCGGGTTTTGTGTTTTGGTTTTGGGTTCGGTTCCGCGGCCGTGTTTTGGGTTCGAACGCGTTTTGGCAAAACCTCACCGAATTATTTTTGTCGGATTCGGGTGTGTTTTGGATTCGGGTGTTTTTTTCAAAAAACCCTAAAAAACAGCTTAAATCATAGAATTTGGGGGTAATTTTGATCCCAAAGTATTATTAACCTCAAAAAACATAATTTACACTCATTTTCAGCCTATTCTGAACACATCACACCTCACAATATTATTTTTAGTCCTAAAATTTGCACCGAGGTCGCTGTGTGAGTAAGATAAGCGACCCTAGTGGCCGACACAAACACCGGGCCCATCTAGGAGTGGCACTGCAGTGTCACGCAGGATGTCCCTTCCAAAAAACCCTCCCCAAACAGCACATGACGCAAAGAAAAAAAGAGGCGCAATGAGGTAGCTGTGTGAGTAAGATTAGCGACCCTAGTGGCCGACACAAACACCGGGCCCATCTAGGAGTGGCACTGCAGTGTCACGCAGGATGGCCCTTCCAAAAAACCCTCCCCAAACAGCACATGACGCAAAGAAAAAAAGAGGCGCAATGAGGTAGCTGTGTGAGTAAGATTAGCGACCCTAGTGGCCGACACAAACACCGGGCCCATCTAGGAGTGGCACTGCAGTGTCACGCAGGATGGCCCTTCCAAAAAACCCTCCCCAAACAGCACATGACGCAAAGAAAAAAAGAGGCGCAATGAGGTAGCTGACTGTGTGAGTAAGATTAGCGACCCTAGTGGCCGACACAAACACCGGGCACATCTAGGAGTGGCACTGCAGTGTCACGCAGGATGTCCCTTCCAAAAAACCCTCCCCAAACAGCACATGACGCAAAGAAAAAAAGAGGCGCAATGAGGTAGCTGTGTGAGTAAGATTAGCGACCCTAGTGGCCGACACAAACACCGGGCCCATCTAGGAGTGGCACTGCAGTGTCACGCAGGATGTCCCTTCCAAAAAACCCTCCCCAATCAGCACATGATGCAAAGAAAAAGAAAAGAAAAAAGAGGTGCAAGATGGAATTATCCTTGGGCCCTCCCACCCACCCTTATGTTGTATAAACAAAACAGGACATGCACACTTTAACCAACCCATCATTTCAGTGACAGGGTCTGCCACACGACTGTGACTGATATGACGGGTTGGTTTGGACCCCCCCCAAAAAAGAAGCAATTAATCTCTCCTTGCACAAACTGGCTCTACAGAGGCAAGATGTCCACCTCATCTTCACCCTCCGATATATCACCGTGTACATCCCCCTCCTCACAGATTATCAATTCGTCCCCACTGGAATCCACCATCTCAGCTCCCTGTGTACTTTGTGGAGGCAATTGCTGCTGGTCAATGTCTCCGCGGAGGAATTGATTATAATTCATTTTAATGAACATCATCTTCTCCACATTTTCTGGATGTAACCTCGTACGCCGATTGCTGACAAGGTGAGCGGCGGCACTAAACACTCTTTCGGAGTACACACTTGTGGGAGGGCAACTTAGGTAGAATAAAGCCAGTTTGTGCAAGGGCCTCCAAATTGCCTCTTTTTCCTGCCAGTATAAGTACGGACTGTGTGACGTGCCTACTTGGATGCGGTCACTCATATAATCCTCCACCATTCTATCAATGTTGAGAGAATCATATGCAGTGACAGTAGACGACATGTCCGTAATCGTTGTCAGGTCCTTCAGTCCGGACCAGATGTCAGCATCAGCAGTCGCTCCAGACTGCCCTGCATCACCGCCAGCGGGTGGGCTCGGAATTCTGAGCCTTTTCCTCGCACCCCCAGTTGCGGGAGAATGTGAAGGAGGAGATGTTGACAGGTCGCGTTCCGCTTGACTTGACAATTTTGTCACCAGCAGGTCTTTCAACCCCAGCAGACCTGTGTCTGCCGGAAAGAGAGATCCAAGGTAGGCTTTAAATCTAGGATCGAGCACGGTGGCCAAAATGTAGTGCTCTGATTTCAACAGATTGACCACCCGTGAATCCTTGTTAAGCGAATTAAGGGCTGCATCCACAAGTCCCACATGCCTAGCGGAATCGCTCCGTGTTAGCTCCTTCTTCAATGCCTCCAGCTTCTTCTGCAAAAGCCTGATGAGGGGAATGACCTGACTCAGGCTGGCAGTGTCTGAACTGACTTCACGTGTGGCAAGTTCAAAGGGCATCAGAACCTTGCACAACGTTGAAATCATTCTCCACTGCACTTGAGACAGGTGCATTCCATCTCCTATATCGTGCTCAATTGTATAGGCTTGAATGGCCTTTTGCTGCTCCTCCAACCTCTGAAGCATATAGAGGGTTGAATTCCACCTCGTTACCACTTCTTGCTTCAGATGATGGCAGGGCAGGTTCAGTAGTTTTTGGTGGTGCTCCAGTCTTCTGTACGTGGTGCCTGTACGCCGAAAGTGTCCCGCAATTTTTCTGGCCACCGACAGCATCTCTTGCACGCCCCTGTCGTTTTTTAAAAAATTCTGCACCACCAAATTCAAGGTATGTGCAAAACATGGGACGTGCTGGAATTTGCCCATATTTAATGCACACACAATATTGCTGGCGTTGTCCGATGCCACAAATCCACAGGAGAGTCCAATTGGGGTAAGCCATTCCGCGATGATCTTCCTCAGTTGCCGTAAGAGGTTTTCAGCTGTGTGCGTATTCTGGAAAGCGGTGATACAAAGCGTAGCCTGCCTAGGAAAGAGTTGGCGTTTGCGAGATGCTGCTACTGGTGCCGCCGCTGCTGTTCTTGCGGCGGGAGTCCATACATCTACCCAGTGGGCTGTCACAGTCATATAGTCCTGACCCTGCCCTGCTCCACTTGTCCACATGTCCGTGGTTAAGTGGACATTGGGTACAACTGCATTTTTTAGGACACTGGTGAGTCTTTTTCTGACGTCCGTGTACATTCTCGGTATCGCCTGCCTAGAGAAGTGGAACCTAGATGGTATTTGGTAACGGGGGCACACTGCCTCAATAAATTGTCTAGTTCCCTGTGAACTAACGGCGGATACCGGACGCACGTCTAACACCAACATAGTTGTCAAGGACTCAGTTATCCGCTTTGCAGTAGGATGACTGCTGTGATATTTCATCTTCCTCGCAAAGGACTGTTGAACAGTCAATTGCTTACTGGAAGTAGTACAAGTGGGCTTACGACTTCCCCTCTGGGATGACCATCGACTCCCAGCGGCAACAACAGCAGCGCCAGCAGCAGTAGGCGTTACACGCAAGGATGCATCGGAGGAATCCCAGGCAGGAAAGGACTCGTCAGACTTGCCAGTGACATGGCCTGCAGGACTATTGGCATTCCTGGGGAAGGAGGAAATTGACACTGAGGGAGTTGGTGGGGTGGTTTGCGTGAGCTTGGTTACAAGAGGAAGGGATTTACTGGTCAGTGGACTGCTTCCGCTGTCACCCAAAGTTTTTGAACTTGTCACTGACTTATTATGAATGCGCTGCAGGTGACGTATAAGGGAGGATGTTCCGAGGTGGTTAACGTCCTTACCCCTACTTATTACAGCTTGACAAAGGGAACACACGGCTTGACACCTGTTGTCCGCATTTCTGGTGAAATACCTCCACACCGAAGAGCTGATTTTTTTGGTATTTTCACCTGGCATGTCAACGGCCATATTCCTCCCACGGACAACAGGTGTCTCCCCGGGTGCCTGACTTAAACAAACCACCTCACCATCAGAATCCTCCTGGTCAATTTCCTCCCCAGCGCCAGCAACACCCATATCCTCCTCATCCTGGTGTACTTCAACACTGACATCTTCAATCTGACTATCAGGAACTGGACTGCGGGTGCTCCTTCCAGCACTTGCAGGGGGCATGCAAATAGTGGAAGGCGCATGCTCTTCACGTCCAGTGTTGGGAAGGTCAGGCATCGCAAACGACACAATTGGACTCTCCTTGTGGATTTGGGATTTCAAAGAACGCACAGTTCTTTGCGGTGCTTTTGCCAGCTTGAGTCTTTTCAGTTTTCTAGCGAGAGGCTGAGTGCTTCCATCCTCATGTGAAGCTGAACCACTAGCCATGAACATAGGCCAGGGCCTCAGCCGTTCCTTGCCACTCCGTGTGGTAAATGGCATATTGGCAAGTTTACGCTTCTCCTCCGACAATTTTATTTTAGGTTTTGGAGTCCTTTTTTTTCTGATATTTGGTGTTTTGGATTTGACATGCTCTGTACTATGACATTGGGCATCGGCCTTGGCAGACGACGTTGCTGGCATTTCATCGTCTCGGCCATGACTAGTGGCAGCAGCTTCAGCACGAGGTGGAAGTGGATCTTGATCTTTCCCTAATTTTGGAACCTCAACTTTTTTGTTCTCCATATTTTATAGGCAGAACTAAAAGGCACCTCAGGTAAACAATGGAGATGGATGGATTGGATACTAGTATACAATTATGGACGGACTGCCACGGTTAGGTGGTATAAAAAAACCACGGTTAGGTGGTATATATTATAATAATAATACAATTATGGATGGACGGACTGCCTGCCGACTGCCGACACAGAGGTAGCCACAGCCGTGAACTACCGCACTGTACACTGGTTGATAAAGAGATAGTAGTATACTCGTAACAACTAGTATGACACTATGACGACGGTATAAAGAATGGAAAAAAAACCACGGTTAGGTGGTATATATTATAATAATAATACAATTATGGATGGACGGACTGCCTGCCGACTGCCGACACAGAGGTAGCCACAGCCGTGAACTACCGCACTGTACACTGGTTGATAAAGAGATAGTAGTATACTCGTAACAACTAGTATGACACTATGACGACGGTATAAAGAATGGAAAAAAAACCACGGTTAGGTGGTATATATTATAATAATAATACAATTATGGATGGACGGACTGCCTGCCGACTGCCGACACAGAGGTAGCCACAGCCGTGAACTACCGCACTGTACACTGGTTGATAAAGAGATAGTAGTATACTCGTAACAACTAGTATGACACTATGACGACGGTATAAAGAATGGAAAAAAAACCACGGTTAGGTGGTATATATTATAATAATAATACAATTATGGATGGACGGACTGCCTGCCGACTGCCGACACAGAGGTAGCCACAGCCGTGAACTACCGCACTGTACACTGGTTGATAAAGAGATAGTAGTATACTCGTAACAACTAGTATGACACTATGACGACGGTATAAAGAATGGAAAAAAAACCACGGTTAGGTGGTATATATTATAATAATAATACAATTATGGATGGACGGACTGCCTGCCGACTGCCGACACAGAGGTAGCCACAGCCGTGAACTACCGCACTGTACACTGGTTGATAAAGAGATAGTAGTATACTCGTAACAACTAGTATGACACTATGACGACGGTATAAAGAATGGAAAAAAAAACCACGGTTAGGTGGTATATATTATAATAATAATACAATTATGGATGGACGGACTGCCTGCCGACTGCCGACACAGAGGTAGCCACAGCCGTGAACTACCGCACTGTACACTGGTTGATAAAGAGATAGTAGTATACTCGTAACAACTAGTATGACACTATGACGACGGTATAAAGAATGGAAAAAAAACCACGGTTAGGTGGTATATATTATAATAATAATACAATTATGGATGGACGGACTGCCTGCCGACTGCCGACACAGAGGTAGCCACAGCCGTGAACTACCGCACTGTACACTGGTTGATAAAGAGATAGTAGTATACTCGTAACAACTAGTATGACACTATGACGACGGTATAAAGAATGGAAAAAAAACCACGGTTAGGTGGTATATATTATAATAATAATACAATTATGGATGGACGGACTGCCTGCCGACTGCCGACACAGAGGTAGCCACAGCCGTGAACTACCGCACTGTACACTGGTTGATAAAGAGATAGTAGTATACTCGTAACAACTAGTATGACACTATGACGACGGTATAAAGAATGGAAAAAAAACCACGGTTAGGTGGTATATATTATAATAATAATACAATTATGGATGGACGGACTGCCTGCCGACTGCCGACACAGAGGTAGCCACAGCCGTGAACTACCGCACTGTACACTGGTTGATAAAGAGATAGTAGTATACTCGTAACAACTAGTATGACACTATGACGACGGTATAAAGAATGGAAAAAAAACCATGGTTAGGTGGTATATATTATAATAATAATACAATTATGGATGGACGGACTGCCTGCCGACTGCCGACACAGAGGTAGCCACAGCCGTGAACTACCGCACTGTACACTGGTTGATAAAGAGATAGTAGTATACTCGTAACAACTAGTATGACACTATGACGGTATAAAGAAAGAAAAAAAAATACCACGGTTAGGTGGTATATATTGTAATACAATTATGGATGGACGGACTGCCTGCCGAGTTCCGACTGCCGACACAGAGGTAGCCACAGCCGTGAACTACCGCACTGTACTGTGTCTGCTGCTAATATAGACTGGTTGATAAAGAGATAGTATACAATACATACAACAATGAATATACTACTATACTGGTGGTCAGGCACTGGTCACCACTAGTCACACTGGCAGTGGCACTCCTGCAGCAAAAGTGTGCACTGTTTAATTTTAAATTAATATAATATTATGTACTCCTGGGGGCTCCTGCTATAACAACCTGCAGTGCTCCCCAGTCTCCCCCACAATTATTATAAGCTTTGCCTTTTATACATTGATGTGCAGCACACTGGGCTGAGCTGAGTGCACACAGACTGAGTCACACTGTGTGACTGGCTGCTGCTGTGTATCGTTTTTTTTCAGGCAGAGAACGGATATAGCAGAGAACGGATATATATTAAAATAAATAAAAGTTAACTAACAACAACTGCACTGGTCACTGTGGTAAACTCTGTCTGACTCTGCACAATCTCTCTCTCTCTTCTAATCTAATTTCTAATGGAGAGGACGCCAGCCACGTCCTCTCCCTATCAATCTCAATGCACGTGTGAAAATGGCGGCGACGCGCGGCTCCTTATATAGAATCCGAGTCTCGCGAGAATCCGACAGCGTCATGATGACGTTCGGGCGCGCTCGGGTTAACCGAGCAAGGCGGGAGGATCCGAGTCTGCTCGGACCCGTGAAAAAAACATGAAGTTCGTGCGGGTTCGGTTTCAGAGAAACCGAACCCGCTCATCTCTAGATTAAACGCAACTGATCTCCACTTCCTTCTTCCCGCAACATAACGTGCAGATCCATCTGTAAACCATGTGTGACATTGAGATTTGTTGCTTAACTCAGAATAAGGTTTACCCCATTTTACTGGTGATTCTTCTAGCTGTTCTTTAGGAGAAGCTGTACTCACTCCATCTACTGGAATATCTGCAATTTTTTCATGTAAGGATGCCACACCTCCCTCTCCCTGTTTTGCCCTTTCTGAAATATGCCATTTCCATTTTATAATACTCTGTTCTTGGGCATGGCCTATCCTATTTGACTTTGGATTAGACATTATCCATTGCATAATTGGTATGCGTGGTCTCATCAATACAGAGTGTCCTATTGTTAACTGTTCAGTATCCACTAATGCCCAATAGCAAGCTAGTAACTGTTGCTCCAAAGGAGTGTACTTCTCTCCTGCATCGGGTAATTTTCTGTTCCAAAATCCTAGTGGCACTCTCTTGCCACTTTGCTTTTGCCACAGTGACCAAGTAGCATATTGTTCTTGTGCTGATACATGTAATTCTACCTCTCCATCTTCCATGGGCCACAAATCTACTGCTTGTTGAATTGCTTGCTTGGCATCTTCAAATGCCTGTTGCTGTTCCTCCCCCCAAGTAAATGCATATTTCTTGCGTGTCACCTTTCGCAAGGGGGAAAGTAACTGTCCTAAATGAGGAATATGCTGCCTCCAAAAGCCAAACAGCCCAATATAAGATTGGGTTTCTTGTTTCTTTTTGGGGGTAGGGAAATCTAGGATCTTCTGCCTGGCTTTAGGGAGGATTTCCCTATGTCCTTTATTCCACTGTATCCCCAAAAACTTCACCGCTAGTGCAGGTCCCTGCACCTTGGCGGGATTAATCTCCCACCCTTTATTTTTCATGTGTTTTATTAACAAGTCTAATTGTTCTTTGACCTGTTCTTCAGTATTTCCTTGAATCATTATATCATCGATATAATGTGATATCTGCATATTAGCTGGTAACTTGAATTCATCTAAATGTTCCCCTACTACTCTCTGGCAGATTGTGGAACTGTGTATCCATCCCTGCGGTAATCGGCAAAAAGTGTACTGCCTACCCATCCAAGAGAAGGCAAACTGGTCTTGTGCCCTCTCTTCTATAGGTATTGGCCAGATCTAGTACGACATACCAGGTCCCTGGATGCACCTGTATTTGTTCTATAATAGTTATTGTGTCCGGTACCGCGGCTGTCAATGGGGGTGTATATTTATTCAGTTCTCTATAATCCACAGTCATGCGCCAGGAGCTATCGCTCTTTTTCACTGGCCATATCGGATTATTCCAAGCAGTAGTGGTATATCGTACCACCCCTGTATCCATTAATTCTTTAATGGTTTCGCTTATTTCTTGATGGCCCCCCGGTATCCGATATTGTTTCATTGCAATTAATTTAGTTGCAGGTGGGACATGTACTGGGGGCATTTTTACTTTTCCCACCACAATAGGTCTGGCCTGAATACAATTACTTCTGACTCCAAAACTAAATTTTCCTGTATCTAAATAAAGGGTCAGTCCTTTTAAAACATCAATGCCTATAATATATTCTCTAATGGGTACTATTAGTACTCGGCATTTCTTAATAGGTAAATTTCCTATTTTTAGAGGTATTTCCACCTGTACCCCTTCAGTTACTCGACCCCCCAACCCTGCAATTTTAATTCGGGGTCCTTTAAATCTATTGGGATTTCCATATATTTGGGTAGCCTCCGCCCCTGTGTCAATTAACGCGGGGACCTCTTGTACATTGCCCCGTGACCAATGGATTCCTAATTTGACATAAGGTCTCTCATCATGACGAATCCATACAGGGGCTTGGCTGGCTACCTATGCATCACCCTCTGAATCTTCCTGTTCCTCGGGAGGAGCAGAAGGCTTCAAACGTGTTGCTACTTTAGCGGCAATATCCTCCCAGGGATATAATTTTTCAAACATCTCCCAGTCAGGCAATTTTCCTCCCTTAATTGCTTTTTCTTGATCCCTAAATTCTTTTACCTTTTTCTCACTGGTATTCCCTGCAAAAGCAATTTTCTTGCCTGACAAAATTTTTTGCTTATACAATTTCCATAAATAGGGAGTATCTTTCCCATCTATGGTTTCTTTATCTATTCCTGCTTTCAAAAGAGCTTGGAACATTTCCCGTCTGGATACTCTATTATCTGCATTGCCGGTTTGTCTGTATCCCTGTTCTCCACTCCCTCCTCTAGTGTTTGACTCTGCTCTATCCCTATTCCATTCTCCCATGTCCTGTAATTCCCGCATCTTATCGATTACATCTTCCCATCTTTGATCTGTCATAGAAATTAATAATGTCAGAACCACTGGCTTATAAGCAGGGGGAGCTGTCTTCACGAGCCTAGCCCGAGCTGCTACTGAAACCCTTCCTTGTAAATATTCAGCGGCTTCTTCTAAAAGCACAGCGGCTTTCATAGCCTCTTCCTTACATCGTTGAACACACTCTCTGAGGGTTGTCTATGGTTTGTCAGAGGTAGGTATCTCATCAGTGTACCGGGAATTTACCCCGTATGCAACCACTGTTAAGAGATTAGTTTGTACTTGAGCATTACCCTCTCTGGCGAACCATAACTGTGCGTCCCTCATAATTGTCCTATCTTTGGATAGAGTTCCAAATTTTGCAACATCTTGTCTATCTACATCAACCCCTCCAGCGCCATCCTCTACCAAACGGACCAGCCATGTAAGGACGCCTTCCCCGGGGTGTTGTGAAAATTTGGTCAATAGTTCCATAACTTCATTTTGAGTGAAATCTTGCAGTATCATTTTCTCTTTGAGGACTGCCTGCCCTCCACCTTCTGCAACCTTAGTTAATTGCCTGTGCAAGCATTTGCCCCAGGAGGGTCAATGACAGGATTGGGAGGATCCCATCCCCCCTGTCACAACTGAGGGCCTGAGCTGACGGGAGGCAGCCTCAGTTGTAGGGGCTGAGATGTACCGGAACCTGGGAGGTTGTATCAGACCCCTGGACATGTAAGTAACATGAATAATAACTGCCCGAAGGCGTGACCACGACAACTTGGATAAAAGTCAATGATGTTTATTATGACAACTCCGCAACACAGCAGCAGTAAAAGAAAAACGTAAAAGTCAGCAAAGAATAAATACAGTTCCTGGGTACTACAGGATGGCAGGAGCCACAGGGCACTGGTAGTGTGAGATAGTTCTTATGATCTTCTAGATGGAAAGTCCTTACCAGGCCCGACTGTAGCAATGGAGATAACCCAGGATTGTGCCAGCTGGTGTTCCAGGAAAAGCTGGGTTGCTGAAGATAAAACAGCTGCTGTGGATACTGGCTGGAACCAGACTGTTGTTAGCACGGAGTGGATACTGGCTGGAACCAGTTAAATAATAAATGAACTTGGGATCGATGAAATATGAACTGAAATGTAGAACTTGAGAGCGGAGAAATAATAATACCGGTGGAGAGTGGTAAAGTGTAGAAAGGACACCGGCCCTTTAAGGGAAGCTGTACTCTGCTGGAAGCTGAGCTGGAAGCAGGTAATGTTGTAGCTGGAAACAGATGAATCCACAATGGATTGGAGAGTCAGGCTACACCGCAGGTGGAATGCTGGTGCGGGTCTCTATGGTGGAAGTCTTGAGACAGGAGCTGGAACCTGGAAGACAATCACAGGAGAGAGACAAACAGGAACTAGGTTTGACAACCAAAGCACTGACGCCTTCCTTGCTCAGGCACAGTGTATTTATACCTGCAGCAAGGAAGGGATTGGCTAGGCAATTATGCAGATTATCAATACTGAGAACAGATTGGTGGAAATGATCAGCTGACAGAATCCAAGATGGCTGCGCCCATGCAGACACTTGGAGGGAAGTTTGGTTTGTAATCCATGTGGTAATGAAAACAGTAATGGCGGCACCGGCCACCGGAGACAGGAGGCGCCAGGCTGACAGATGCACATCCAACCACGCGGACACAGCGGAGGCCGCGGCTGACGTAATCGCCACTCAGACACTCTGCATGCAGAAGTTCAGGGACGGCGGCGGAGGCCGCGGGAGACGCCATGCCAGGTGTAATATGGCGTTTACTGTGACAGCGTCCCAGAGTGACAGGAGAGGATACAGGAATGTACACATCAGGATAACAGATGGGATCCGGTCCTGGAGCGCTGAGCCAGCCTTAGGAGGCATCTGATGGGTAAGAAATGGCGTCCAGATACCCGGATCGTGACAGCACCCCCCCCTTTAGGAGTGGCCCCAGGACACTTCTTTGGCTTTTGAGGAAACTTGGAATGGAATCTCCGGACCAAGGCAGGAGCATGGACATCAGAAGCATTGGTCCATGAACGTTCCTCAGGACCATAACCCTTCCAGTCAATAAGATATTGTAGTTGACCGTAACGGTGACGTGAGTCCAGGATCTTGGCCACTTCATACTCAACGCCTCGTTGAGTTTGGACTTTCGGAGTTGGAGGAAGTGAGGAATGAAACCGATTCAAGATCAGCGGTTTCAACAGGGAAACATGGAATGTCCTGGGTATTTTTAAGAAGGGAGGCAACTGGAGTCTGTAAGCAACAGGATTGATGACTTGTTCAATCTTGAAAGGACCGATATAGCGAGGTGCAAACTTCATACTGGGAACTCTTAACCTCAAATTCTTCGTGGATAACCATACCCGATCACCCACCTTGAGAGCAGGAACTGCTCGACGCTTCTTATCCGCAAACTTCTTGTACCTGAACGATGCCTTGAGCAGAGCTGATCGTACGCTCTTCCAGATATTGGCAAACTGATGCAAGGTGATATCCACTGCGGGAACAGAAGTTGCTGGAAGCGGTTGGAACTCAGGGACTTTAGGGTGGAATCCAAAGTTAGTGAAGAATGGTGTTGAAGCAGATGAAGAATGATACTGGTTGTTATGACAGAACTCGGCCCAGGGAAGTAATTGAACCCAGTCATCTTGAGAGGAGGACACATAGATGCGGAGGAAGGCCTCCAAGTCCTGATTCACCCTCTCGGTTTGACCATTGGTCTGAGGATGGTAAGCCGTGGAAAACTTTAGCTTGACTTGGAGGACTTGACATAAACTTCGCCAGAATTTGGCTGTGAATTGAACTCCTCGATCTGAGATAATTTCTTCAGGAAGACCGTGGAGTCGGAAGATCTCTTGTATGAATACTCGAGCCAACTTGGAAGCTGACGGAAGACCGGTGAGAGGAATGAAGTGTGCCATCTTGGTGAACCGGTCAACTACCACCCAGATGGTATTGAACTTGTTGCACATGGGTAAGTCTGTAATGAAATCCATCGACAAGTGGGTCCATGGTCGACGGGGAACGGATAGTGGAACCAGTTGCCCCGCAGGCGACTGGCGGGATACTTTATGTTGGGCACACTTTGGGCAAGATGCAATAAACTCCAAGACGTCCTTTTTCAGAGTTGGCCACCAATAGGACCTAGAGATAAACTCCAGGGTTTTTTGGATACCTGTATGTCCGGCAAAACGGGAAGCATGGGCCCAATGCATGAGCTTCTTCCTTAGCATCGGCTTCACAAAACTTTTCCCTGATGGGGGCGTAGAGTCCATCCCTACCGTGGAGAATGCCAACGGATTTATAATAGGATGCTTGTCTGAAGACTCTGACTCATTTTCTTGCTCCCATGAGCGGGAAAGGGCATCGGCCTTGCGATTCTGAGAGCCCGGACAGAACTGGAGTTTAAAGTCGAACCTGGAAAAGAAAAGTGCCCATCTGGCCTGACGAGGGTTGAGACATTGTGCGCCCTTCAGGTATAAAAGGTTCTTGTGGTCTGTAAGTATGGTGATTGAATGAGAAGCTCCCTCCAACAGATACCTCCACTCTTCTAGAGCGAGCTTGATGGCTAGCAACTCCTGGTCGCCAATGGCATAGTTGCGCTCAGCTGGGGAGAACTTCCGGGAGAAGAAACTGCAAGGGTGTAAATGGCCATCTTTAGCCCTCTGAGATAACACCGCTCCTACTCCAACGGAGGAGGCATCCACCTCTAAGATGAAAGGAGAGTCGATGTCAGGCTGTTTCAGAACAGGCGCAGAGATGAACCTTTGTTTTAAAAGATGAAATGCTTGCATGGCTTCTTCAGACCACTTGGACGGGTTAGCACCCTTCTTAGTGAAAGCAGTAATAGGCGCCACAATGGTGGAAAAGTCTCGTATAAACTTTCGGTAATAGTTGGCGAACCCTAAGAACCTCTGGACCCCTTTGAGGGTTAAGGGTACCGGCCAATTTTGGATTGCTTGTAGTTTCTCAGGATCCATCTCTAGTCCGGAACCGGACACCATGTACCCTAGAAACGGAATGGACTTGACTTCAAAGACGCATTTTTCTAATTTGCAATAGAGATGATTGACACGGAGACGGGACAGAACCTCTTTAACCCAAAAACGATGTTCCTTTAAATCGTTGGCAAAAATGAGGATATCGTCTAGATAGACCACGACATGACGGTATAGAATGTCTCTGAAGATCTCATTGACAAAATGCTGGAAGACAGCTGGAGCATTGCTCAATCCGAAGGGCATGACGAGGTACTCATAATGTCCGTCACGGGTGTTAAAGGCGGTCTTCCACTCGTCACCCTCACGGATCCGGATGAGATTGTATGCACCTCGCAAGTCCAGCTTTGTAAAGATGGTAGCTCCGCTAACTCTGTCAAAGAGCTCAGTAATCAGGGGTAAAGGATAACGGTTCTTGATGGTAATGTCGTTCAAACCTCTGTAGTCGATGCACGGCCGCAGACCACCATCTTTCTTTTTTACAAAAAAGAAGCCTGCGCCGGCTGGAGAAGAAGAAGGTCGAATGAACCCCTTTGCTAGGTTCTCTTTAATATATTCCTCCATAGAATGCGTCTCAGGCAGAGACAACGGATAAGTTCGGCCTCGAGGTGGAACCTTCCCTGGAACAAGATCAATCGGACAGTCCCATTCTCTATGAGGAGGAAGGATATCAGCAGAAGCTTTACTGAACACATCCGTGAAATCTTGATATGGAGGAGGTGGAACATCAGACGACCTGGGGGAGGAAGAACAGACAGGCAATACTTTAAACAAACATGTCTCAGCACAGGAGGAACCCCATGCCAGGATTTGCGTAGTCGTCCAATCAATTGTAGGATTGTGAAGACGGAGCCATGGAAGGCCCAAGACCACAGGATGTGTGGCTCTTGGAATTACTAAAAAAGAAATAAGTTCGGAATGAAGAACTCCCACTCTCAGACGAACTGGTAGAGTCCTTAAAGAAATAACTGCATCAAAAATTTTGCTGCCATCCACGGCAGTTAAAGAAATGGACGAAGGAAGTCTCTCGGTGGGTAGGGACCACCGTTTAACATAGGCTTCGGTAATAAAGTTCCCAGCTGCTCCGGAATCAAGGAGGGCAATGACGTTCCGATAACGTTGAGCAACTTGAAGCGAGACTGGGAGGTTACAATCTTGAGGAGATGGAGAGGAGATCATTACTCCTAGCCGGCCCTCTCCTTGGCGAGCTAGGATTTGGAGTTTCCCGGACGTTTGGGACAGGCATTAATGGTGTGAGACGGAGCTGCACAATAGAGACAGAGAAACTCGGAGAGACGTCTTCGGCGCTCAGCAGGAGTTAAACGGGAACGGCCAAGTTGCATGGGCTCATCTTTAGATGGTGACAGTTGACGAGGAGGAGGAGCAGAAGATTTTGGAGCAGATGATCTTCCACGCTCAGTTGCTCTCTCTCTGAAACGTAAATCAACTTTCGTGCAGAGTGAGATTAGCTCATCTAACTTAGAAGGTAAGTCTCTGGTAGCTAACTCATCTTTAATACGCTCAGATAAGCCATGCCAGAATGCAGCATACAGGGCCTCATCGTTCCATGCCAGTTCGGATGCCAGGATCTGTATCAGATATTGTCCTACAGTACGTGACCCCTGGCGTAAACGGAGAATCTCGGATGAAGCTGAGGTTACCCGGCCTGGCTCGTCGAAGATGCGCCTGAATGTTGACACGAAGGCAGTGTAGGAAGATAGCAGGGTGTCGGACCTCTCCCATAATGGTGATGCCCAATCAAGGGCTGAGCCACTGAGAAGAGAAATAATGTAGGCAATTTTTGTACGGTCACTGGGAAAATTGCCAGGTTGTAGCTCAAACTGAATCTCACACTGGTTGAGAAATCCCCTGCAGAATCTTGGAGATCCGTCAAATTTTGCTGGCGTTGGAAGATGAAGACGTGGAGCAGAAATGGGTAAGGTGGGTGGGGTTATAGCTGGAGTCACTGTGGTTGACGCACCAGACGCGCCTGATCCACGGAGAGTTGTCTGAATCCCATCCAGCCGAGTAGAGAGATCCTGGAGACAGCGGATGATGTGGCCCTGTGCAGCCTCCTGATGTTCTAGTCGGGCTGCCAGTTCTTGCATCGGCCTGGCCGCTTGATCCTGGTCTCCGGCTGGATTCATTAGGTCAGTGCTTACTGTCACAACTGAGGGCCTGAGCTGACGGGAGGCAGCCTCAGTTGTAGGGGCTGAGATGTACCGGAACCTGGGAGGTTGTATCAGACCCCTGGACATGTAAGTAACATGAATAATAACTGCCCGAAGGCGTGACCACGACAACTTGGATAAAAGTCAATGATGTTTATTATGACAACTCCGCAACACAGCAGCAGTAAAAGAAAAACGTAAAAGTCAGCAAAGAATAAATACAGTTCCTGGGTACTACAGGATGGCAGGAGCCACAGGGCACTGGTAGTGTGAGATAGTTCTTATGATCTTCTAGATGGAAAGTCCTTACCAGGCCCGACTGTAGCAATGGAGATAACCCAGGATTGTGCCAGCTGGTGTTCCAGGAAAAGCTGGGTTGCTGAAGATAAAACAGCTGCTGTGGATACTGGCTGGAACCAGACTGTTGTTAGCACGGAGTGGATACTGGCTGGAACCAGTTAAATAATAAATGAACTTGGGATCGATGAAATATGAACTGAAATGTAGAACTTGAGAGCGGAGAAATAATAATACCGGTGGAGAGTGGTAAAGTGTAGAAAGGACACCGGCCCTTTAAGGGAAGCTGTACTCTGCTGGAAGCTGAGCTGGAAGCAGGTAATGTTGTAGCTGGAAACAGATGAATCCACAATGGATTGGAGAGTCAGGCTACACCGCAGGTGGAATGCTGGTGCGGGTCTCTATGGTGGAAGTCTTGAGACAGGAGCTGGAACCTGGAAGACAATCACAGGAGAGAGACAAACAGGAACTAGGTTTGACAACCAAAGCACTGACGCCTTCCTTGCTCAGGCACAGTGTATTTATACCTGCAGCAAGGAAGGGATTGGCTAGGCAATTATGCAGATTATCAATACTGAGAACAGATTGGTGGAAATGATCAGCTGACAGAATCCAAGATGGCTGCGCCCATGCAGACACTTGGAGGGAAGTTTGGTTTGTAATCCATGTGGTAATGAAAACAGTAATGGCGGCACCGGCCACCGGAGACAGGAGGCGCCAGGCTGACAGATGCACATCCAACCACGCGGACACAGCGGAGGCCGCGGCTGACGTAATCGCCACTCAGACACTCTGCATGCAGAAGTTCAGGGACGGCGGCGGAGGCCGCGGGAGACGCCATGCCAGGTGTAATATGGCGTTTACTGTGACAGCGTCCCAGAGTGACAGGAGAGGATACAGGAATGTACACATCAGGATAACAGATGGGATCCGGTCCTGGAGCGCTGAGCCAGCCTTAGGAGGCATCTGATGGGTAAGAAATGGCGTCCAGATACCCGGATCGTGACACCCCCTTGTCCTCTTCCTCCTCCTCACTACTACTATCCCATACATCACCATCCCATGTATCGGGATCCCATTGAAGATCGGCAGAAGCAATAATTCTCTTACTTTTCGGGTGTTTACCCTTCCCTTTCTGTTTTTTATATTTGTTCTGGGCTACTTTAACAGCAGCCTTCTCGGCAACAATCTGATATTTCTGGGCTTTTTCTGATAACATCTGATTGCTACACTGTAACAATCCTATCTTTCCTTGTTGTTCAATTACTGTTTGTTCTATATCTAAATAACGTGATTGTAACTGCTCATATCTTTGGTGCATTTTACGGTATGCTGATACTAGTATCCAGCACCGTCTTCCCAGCGCCATTACATCACCTGCCTTGGCAGGGACCCCCTCAAGTACATATACAACATCGAGGGGTTCTGCATTCTTGAGTTTACCATCCCATGATTCTGCTAAACCTGACGTTAATAACTCCTGTGCTATAATATTGTTGGGACTTTCAGTCCACCCTGGGACGGTGATTTGCTCCGCTCCAGCCTTTTTTCCCTTACGAAACATCCTTACCGTGCTATGTTGTTATATATCGGCGAAAACTTGGCAAACTGCCAATTGACAAAACTTTGCACAGAGGTAAGTCTGGCCAGGACCCACCACAGTACAAAAGCGTTTTACACTATCAGTATCCTACACCGAGATATAAGAAAACATAGATCCTGCCGACTACGCCAAAAATGTCTTGCTGTATAGAACTAGGGTGTGTGAGATTGCTCAATACATTCTGCGCTCACTGTTGCCCAGAACAGGCTTACACTTTAATGCAGCAAAACAAACAACACTTTTATGTCTCAATAGTAAATAATTTATTAGTTCTTATAGTATTTTCGTCAGGTATTAATACATAATCATAAATATACAAACAGAGAACCCAGCACTCACCAAAGTAAACTCACTTATCCTCAACATTTCAATAAATAAATGATGGGGGTTTAGTTGGTGGATTGGCCAATGCACGGAAGCCTGCATACCGATTTTCAAGGTACCCCACCTTCATGCAGGTCTCACAGAGTCTTAAAACCTGACTACTTCACTGCTGCATCATCTGCCTGCTAGATGTAATGTGTACCTGCCACAGACTTTATGGCTTTTAAAATAAATATAGGTATAATATCAAGAAACTACATCAATATCTTACCGAATATTGTAGCATCATTTGAACACTCTGGATCAGGGGAATCTCAGGACGATCGTCTCAAGGGGAAATTCGGTATTCACACGCAGCACGTCTGCTAGCGTCTCAGGTGGATTCCGAAATTCCCCTAACATTCCCCGTCCTTTATACAAAACTAAAAACACAATCTATCCATATGTGGGTACATTCCGGAGGTTCTGAAACATCTTATCTAACTGAAAATGACAACATGAGTCCTTGTCTATAACAAACTGAAAATAACAACACGAGTCCTTGTCTATTCTAAGAATCCTTCTTCTAGCATGAGACAAACACCCTTTCATAAGACAAACACCCTTGCTATTCTCTTGTCATTATGTGGCATAGTTACTGTGGCACAAAATGGGAGTCAGTCAGAAAACCCCACTCTCACCCTTTCATATCACACTCGTATCACAGGTACTTGTGAGCACACCCAGCATTCTGTCTGGTTTAAGACCTTACCCACTAGTGAGTGGTAATCACTCAACGGATGGCGGTCCATCTCTGGATGCACCCATCCTCTACTATATTCTCACAATTCCTGCAAATACAATATTCATCAGACAATAACCCTTCACAGTGCCTCCGAGCTCCATGACTACCAGAGCGCTTACTGATACCAGCCTTTACACGAGTGATGTGCTGCTCCTGAGATCCTACAAATTCGTACTCGCCATCAGAACCCATTCCAGATCCCTGCTCGACCTCTCTGGGACCCTCACCAAAACAAATTGTCCTGATCAAAAACAGAATTACTAACAGAACCCGAAACGCAGTCTCTTGTGATAGATCTATTTCGTTAGGGGAAAGAAGGAAAATGAGAAGAAGAAAAGAAAGGAAAATGCAGGGGGAGGTGAAAATAGAAAATGGTGCGACAACCGTCCTAGATCTTGTTGCTCTCCGTGCTCAGATGCCTTTCAACAGTCCTGCCTCTCAACTTTCCCGGAACAAACACTCCAGTGATACGAGGTTCTCTACACTCTGCTCTTTGTCACGAGTTCTCTCCGGGTCAGCGACCTTCTTGCAGTGGGACGAGTGGACCCAAGTCTCTCTTTCGGTGACCTTCAATACTGTCGTGCTGGTTAACAAGACTTGATATGGTCCTTCCCACCTGTCTATGAGGCAACCTGAGCTTAAGAAATTTCGAATCATCACATAATCCCCAGGCTCAATGTCATGACAATTACTGTTCGGTAGGTCAGGAATCACCAGCTTTAGATTTCTTTGTTGATTTCTCAGCTGCTGTTTCATCCCAACCAAATATTTCACAGTCACTTCATTATTACATTTCAAATCATCCTGGGGGGTCTATCATTACATGAGGTTGTCAACCAAAAAGAATTTCAAAGGGTGATAAATTAAGTGGAGACCTGGGAGTGGTTCTGATGCTGTACAACACTAGTGGCAAAGCTTCTGGCCACAACAATCCAGTTTCAGCCATTAATTTGCTCAGCTTGTTCTTAATAGTGCTGTTCACTCTCTCTACCCTTGCACTTGCCTGTGGCCGGTACGGAGTATGCAGCTTGCTATTAATTCCCATCAGTTTGCACATGACCTGAAAGACTTCACCTGTAAAATGGGTACCCCTGTCACTTTCAATCATTCTAGGGATACCATATCTACACACAAATTCCTGCACAATTTTCTTTGCAGTGAACTTAGCAGTATTTGTGGCAGCAGGGAACGCTTCTACGCAGTTGGAAAATACATCAATACAAACTAACACATATTTCAAATTCCTACAGGGTGGTAACTGTATGAAATCGATTTGTATTACCTGAAAAGGTCCATCTGTCGGAGGGATATGGGATGGCTCTGTTGGTATGGTCTTTCCAATATTCTTCCTCAAGCAAGTAAAACATGTAATTGCTCTCTTACCTGCATGAGAAGAGAATCCTGGTGCACACCAGTAGGCTCTTACCAACTTGCACATGCCCTCTTTACCCAGATGAGTCAGACGTGTGCTGCCTCAGCTAGACTTGGAAGATATGCTCTGGGGGCCACCGGCTTACCGTGTCCACCTGTCCAAAGTCTTGAGGACTCTTGGTCATATCCCTTTGCCCTCCAGACTGCCTTTTCCTGTAGGGAACACAAATTTTGCATTTCAATTAATTGTTGCGTGTTGATCATGTTAAATGTCATCAGTGATGTGATGTTTGTTTGTATGGGGGTCTTTGCTGCTGATTTAGCAGCTTCATCTGCCCGGCTGTTACCAAGTGAAATTAGGTCTTGTTTGTAAGTGTGTGCTTTGCACTTGATAACAGCCACTCTGTCTGGTTCCTGTATTGCTGTCAAAAGCCTTTTGATGTGGGACGCATGCACTACAGGTGTGCCAGCTGCCGTCATGAAATTTCTGAGGCACCATAGGGCCCCAAAATCATGCACCACTCCAAAGGCGTACCTAGAATCTGTGTATATATTAGCTGACTTACCCTTGGCCAATTCACACGCTCTGGTTAGGACGACCAACTCAGCAACTTGTGCTGAGTGCGGTGGGCCCATGGGTTCAGCTTCTATGATACCTTCGTCATCTACAACTGCATATCCAGTGCACAAGTCTCCCAATTCTGTCTGTCTGTGGCAACTACCGTCAGTGTAGAAGGTAAAGTCTACTCCTTCCAGTGGGTTGTCACTGATGTCAGGTCTCGCTGTGAAAGTCTGATTCAGGTGTTCCATACAATCATGCGTATCAGTATCTGCACTAAATCCTCCTTCACCATCATTCTCATCCTCCACCCTTTGTGCCTGTCCAGGCACACTTGGCAAGTAAGTTGCAGGATTTAGTGAGCTGCATCTCTTAATGGTGATGTTTACCGGGGCAATCAGTGATAATTCCCACTTTGTAAACCGAGCAGATGAGACATGTCTGGTTTGGGCAGAGTTTAGTAAGGCTAAGGTGTATGAATGGTCAGGTCATGTCCTAACACTACATCCTCGCTTTTACTTACCAGCAAAGCTATCGCTGCAACACTTCGCAAGCAAGTGGGGAGAGACCGCGCTACAGTGTCCAACTGTGCACTGTAGTAAGCTTTCGGTCTGCTGGCATCACCATGTCTCTGTGTTAAGACACCTGCCGCGCACCCAGCACTTTCAGTACCGTATAATTCAAAGGGCTTCTCATAATCTGGCATACCTAATGCAGGTGCCTGTGATAGACACTGTTTGAGTCTCTGAAACGCCAGTTCGGACTCATCTGTGTGAGAGATCCGTTCCGGTTTGTTCGAAGAGACCATTTCTTGCAAAGTTAAAGCCAGTATAGAGAAACCTGGGATCCAGTTTCGACAGTACCCACACATTCCAAGGAAAGTGCAGATCTGTTGCTGAGTTTGTGGCAGAGTCATGTCGCAAATCGCCTGTATTCTATCAGCAGTGAGGTGTCTAAGTGCTTGAGTCAAGCAATGTCCCTAATATTTGACGCTGGCCCGGCACAACTGCAACTTATGCTTTGAAACCTTGTGTCCTGTATGGGAAAGATGAAACAGAAGCTGTTTCGTATCTTTCAAGGACGATTTGAGTGAGTCAGAACACAACAATAAGTCATCAACATACTGTATTAGTACTGATCCACTCTCAGGTTGAAAGGATTGTAAACAGTCATGCAAAGCCTGGGAGAAAATACTCGGGCTGTCAATGAAACCTTGGGAGAGACGAGTCCAGGTGTACCGTACTCCCCTGTATGTAAAGGCAAAAAGGTACTGGCTGTCAGGGTGAAGAGGGACAGAAAAGAAAGCAGAGCAGAGGTCAATGACAGTGAAGAATTTAGCAGTAGAGGGAATTTGCATGAGGATGACAGCTGGATAGGGCACTACGGGGAATTGGCTCTCAACTATCTTGTTTATCCCCCTTAGATCCTGCACTAGCCTGTAACCCCTCCCCCCACTCTTTTTCACGGGGAAGATGGGACTATTGGCAGTGCTGGACGTCCTGACTAGGATGCCCTGCTGTAGCAGCCGCTCTATGAAGGGGTACACTCCTAACTCTACCTCTGGCTTCAGAGGATACTGAGGGATTTTTGGAGCTATCCTACCATCTTTTACTTGTACTACTACTGGAGCTACATTCGCCATCAATCGAGTGTCTTGTCGATCTTTGGTTCAAAGGGAACCCGGTATTTGAGAGATCATTTCCTCTACCTTTGATGGACACTTGTCTATAACAGTAAAATGCGACATTAGCCTTTGAGGGGTGTCTAGTATATCTTGTACTTCTTGATCATGGTTCTCAGGTATATCCAAGAAGACACCCTCAGGAGTACAATATATGACACACCGCATTTTACACAATAAGTCTCTGCCGAGTAGATTAGTCGGAGCCGATGCAGCCAGCAGAAAAGAATGTTTGGTTTGCAAGGGCCCTATCGTAATCTCTGCAGGTCTACTCAAAGGGTATTGTTGCACCGTTCCGGTTACTCCCATTGCCGAAATCATTTTTCCCGTGGACTGTACACCTGATGTGGAATTCAACACTGACTTGGCCGCCCCTGTATCTACAAGAAATGGTAATGGTACACCAGCTACATCAACCGTGACCTCAGGTTCACTACCAAGGCTAGCAATCAACTTCACTGGCTGCAGACTACAGGTGTGGCCCAACCCCTATTGTGTATTGGGACCCTCCCGCAGCGCATTGGCAGCTATGATATGTGAGGGGGTTAGCTGAGAATTTTTGGAGGTCTGCCAGTCTCTCCTTGGTGGGTACCTCCTTGTTTCCCCTGCATGTGGCTCATAATTTCTCCTATGTGGTCCCTGATCCCAATTATGTGAATTGTAGTGTGGTTCGTATCCAGGTCTACGGGGTCGGTATACATTATGTGTACCTTTATACCTACATTCCCTTGCGTAATGTCCTTCCTTCTGACACTTATAGCATACTACTACACGTGACTTACCATCAGGGGTCTGGGGTTTTGGCTGATGTGGTTTTGTTGTAAGAGCATGTATACTTACTGTCATCAGCTTATCCCCCTGAGACTCCCTGTGCTTACTGATGTTCCGGTCATGCTCGATAGCGGACTCTCTCAATGCAGCCACCGAGATACCTCTCCAGTTAGGTAGAGAGGTTTGTACTCTTGTTCTCAGTGCCTCCTTTAACCCGCCCATTAATACAGAAACAGCTACCTCCCTATGGTGTGCATTATCTTTAATGTCCTCGATACCAGTGTATCTAGACATTTCCTGCAGTGCCCAATGGAAATATTTGGATGCCGTTTCACCTTCCTTTTGTCTTATGGAGAAGATTTTATTCCATTTGACAACAGTAGGGAAATGCACTCCTAATTGCAGATTGATTTGCTTTACGTTCTCCTGATTGTACTCATCAGTGAGAGGTACTTCTGCATCTAACTTACAATCTGTTATGAATTTCGTGGTGTCAATATTTGAGGGTAAACACACTCGTAGCACTGTTCGCCAATCCTCATTTGTGGGCTCATGGGTGTCACCTAACTCTTTAACAAACGTCTGGCATCCGACTAGATCTTTTCTGGGATCGGGAAATTCTGACATAATTGACCTTAATTCTGCTTGGGACCAAGGGCAATGCATTGCAATGTTCCTGATGGGAGTTACTCCCTGAGCGTCAGTCTTCCCATTGGGGACTGCAATCACCCTGACAGGATTTAATTCAATTACATCATTCTGGTTTGACTCTATAATGTGAGGAGCTATTGTTTCTGTATAGTGTATGGTACCGTACTTACCTGTGGACACGACCTCACTTATCCCTCCACTAGGGGGCCTTGCTACAACTCTTGGTGGCTGGGCCGTGCCCACCTGGGTGTCCTGTATGGTGACTGCTAGAGAGAGTGCCGATATTGTGCTGGGCTCATCTTCCTGCTCACAATCCTGGGGAAAATTTAAAATGGGATACAGCTGGCAAGGGTTAGCGTTAGTACATTTATCAATCACATTCCTATCCTGTACCAATGCACCATTGCTTGTAGCCACTTTCTCCCTATCAATATATGGTGGTGGTGGTGATGCGGTCGCCATTGTTTTCCCGCTAGGTTTGGAACCTGCTGTGTGAGCTAATTCCCTTTGCACATCCCTCTCTTGTTGCCATAGATTTAAGCAATCTGTATGTCTAATCCTTAGTTTTCTGGATTTTATCAGACATATCCTTATTCTTAAATTCTGCAATACCTCTGGCTCAAAGCTGCCCACCCTAGGGAATGATACCCTATCGTTGTCAGTCATACGTACCCATTCGTCATAGTAAACTTCAGCGTGTGGACCATATTTTCCACACATAATAAACCTTGCTGACCCTCTCGGCCGCAATTCTGACCTTCTCAATCCCAACTCTTCTGCCTGAACCCTGGCTACCATACATCCTTTAGTTGAGCAACTGGCTCCCATAATTTGTGGGTCTTGCCTTCTTGGCTATTCCCACAAATACCAAAATACTCAATATAAGGTGATGGTGAAAGTTCTCCGAGCTCTTCCACCCACTCTTGCCCATGTTGGCCGGTACTGCCATACACTGTCGATAGCAAAGGCGATGTACCCAACTTAGGTTAGTTGACCTATATTTACTGGAAATTTTTAGGAATAACTTACCCTTTCCAGTAAAATATCTGTCGTTGGAGATTTTCCTGAGAGAGACCAGCGAAAACTCCCTATGCACTTTATACACAAATCACGCTTGTGTATGCTCTACACGGCGCTAATGATACCGCGATTTTATGCAAAAGCTCGTAAAAAAGGGTATCAAGTTGTGCTAAATATCGCACCCACAATCACGCGGTTCAATCGCACAGCGTATAGGTATTTGTTACCTATCTGCCCTACGACCACTGGAAACGAATCACAAGCTGCGAAACCTCAGCCGGAGCATATCAAAAACTATATGGATCACAGAGTTCACAATTCACAATTCCCTACCATGCTCCTGTGTAAGTCTCCTCACGACTTACGTATTCCAATCTATACTAATGTGAGTCAGCCGCCTCACGCCGCCAAGCCTCCACTCACTTGGTGTACCACATAACGGGATCCCGAATTCCCAGGGTTCAATACATTCACTCTTACTTTCACTCACTCAAATATGCTTTGTTTTTCTGTACAGAAAATTTTTAACGCGTTCTGATTAACAGCTTTACCCCCAGAGGCAATACAGTTTAAACAAAAGTTTTATACTAATCTGCTTTAGAAACCGGATAGTTATGTGCTATTGTAGCATGGCTACTGTCCCACCTTTTAACTGAACAAAAACTATCGTGTAATTTGTATTTATTGTCCGCACTCTTACGCACTTTGCGTAAACACGCGACCGTTGGTGTCTTTTACGCTGCATGTGCAGTCCTGTACTTTGTCCGAGACACGTGTACAAAACCGTGCGTCTGCAATAACACAAATCCCACAACCTCTAGAAATGTGAGCAATGCTAACTATAATCGCTCACAAGCACAACCGCTTGTTCTGTGTAACCTTTAACGATAGGGCCAGACCTGCGTGTTGTGCTTTATATTTACTTCCTTAAACACTTTTATTTCAATTTTAACTATATAGCAACAAATGTATCCCATTTCACACAGATCTAAATGAATCTAGCAATCTGAATCTTGCGGCAACAATGTGAGAGGGTATGCAAAGTATCGGTGCCCTTTGTGTACGCTTTTGGCGCCATAAAAATTCAGATTTTTAAATAGCTTTTTTCCTGTTTTACGGGTTCTATCAGCACCTCTGCAGACCAGACAGAGCAGCCGCAATCTAACAGCACACAAATAGGGTTTTCAGCACATCCATCGACCAGGAAAAGGTTACGTAGGATAACTTTCCGCCCTTTGCTGATAGATTAAGTCTGCTATGACTTGTTAGGCTGTGAGCATGTGAAAACCGGACGATGCCCCCAATTGTAAACGTCAGTTTACTTACAGGACTAAAAAGCATATACCTTAAACACACTTGATACACTTTAAACCTTAGCCGCTGCGGCTGCAGGAATTAACCTTTCACCTTTATATTATTCCCAAACCTTACGTACACAAGGTCGAACAGTGTACGCACTCTGTGTACGTACGCCGAAAGGGCGTAGTGACTACACAGTTTGCGTACACAGGCCTATACGCTGTTAGCACAATGCAGCAGCCCGACTGGCTGTAAATACACTTTAAACCTTAGCAGGGAAAGGAAACACGACACCAGTTGTAATTCAAAACTAGGTTGGGGTCTAACCCACCAACGGTTCTTTACTTGCAGGGGGTAACAACATAAACAATACAATAGAATAATGGCTACAGTCAATGGTACATACTTGTTTGGCTTCGCCTGCGCTTCCCAGTCTGGTCCTCAGTCATCTAGGTAGATGACCTTCAGAGTCTGTGTGTGACCAGGCATGCAGCTGGCTCTTTTATACAATCTTCCAAAACCTAACACAATGGATACTGTAATCTCTTTGTGCATTGGACACAGGGATGGTCATTTACAGTACAGGAGAGGTCATAGGTTGGTTTGAATAGGTGGGCGATGTCTGTTCCAGGTGCACTTGCAGGTGGTCTCCACTGTTTTCCCGCCGCATAACAAATGTACAGTAAATACAGTTTATATTTATATTCTGCTCCTGCGCATAACTATTCGCAGGAGCGTGCGATCTTCTGCAAACCAACACTGGAATATTGCCCTTAAAATACCCTACAGCTGGATACCAAACACCACCTTATAACCTTGTTCTGTCCCCTCCTATCCTGTAAAGGTGAATCCCATTGTTCTGATACCATTTAAACTGTTGTAACTTGCTGGTGTGATGCAGGGAGACTATGTGTACATTGTGCACTATTTGGATTAAATATGTAATGTGCTTTTATGGCTTTTCCATGCGAATACAAACACTACCGTAAATACTCATACCACGCGCTAATGCGCAGGGCCGCGGGAGCGACCATACGCAAATTGCGAATATGAGCAATTTGAACAAGTACACGCACGGAGGCCATCGGTGTGTAGTTTGTACGTGATGTGTGTATTGCAATATTTTTTGACTTCTACAGTAAAATGGCCGCCGGGGGAGAGGGATGGTAAAAGAAGGGTAGGGAACCAGAAAGGGATACTTATTCACTGAGGCACCCAGCACAAACACCATCCAGCAAGATGGATGCCAAGCTTGCCACCAGCCTTGGGAGCACATACATAGCCACTCCTTGAGGTTTCCAGATCCCGACCAATCACAAAATTCCCCAAACTAATCTACCTAACAACAGTTTACAAATTATAAACCAATTTAAAAAAACGAAGGACTCATATACAGCAGCCTTCAGCTTATTCATCTCTCGTCTTATTTTATGACAGCATTGCTAACACCAACCGTTCCATTACCCTGCTTTTTTCTCTACACGACAAGCAATGGCATAAATTAGGCAAGCTTGTAACGTTACCAAAACCAAATTATTCTTCCATACTCCAAAACTCCCAGACCACATAACCAATATTGCTGTGTGACTGGATCATATAGCCTTAAAAAATACTTTATTCCATTGCTACAGAATATGACTAGTCCAACGTGCAAAATGCGCCCTGATGAGAGAAGGACATTCTGATGATGTTATCACCATTGTTTCATACATGAAAGGATGCTAGGGTAGAAAATTTTTATTTTTGCTCACATGTATATCAGGTGAAAAAAGTGATATCTTACCTAACTTAGGGGCCGATTCAGACCTGATCGTAGATGTGCGATAAAAAGCACATCTACAATCTAATTCTTTGACATGCGGGGAGACTCCCAGCACAAGCCAAGTCCGCCCCGCATGCTGGATCCAGCCCTCCCCCTCCGCAGACATGCAAAAGCATTGCATGGCGGCGAAGCTTCTGCTTGTTTCGAGTAGCCCGCCACCTATGCAGCCTAGCTGCGAAGGCAGATGGCTACCTGCCATGTTAAGGGTCGCAGCGGCTACGGTTCGGACACGCCTCTTAAATGGAGCATATATGACCACAAAACGCGGCATTGATGCCCCATTCCCGTCCCCCTCAAGGTTTTAAGCAGTTTAGGACCTTACACAAAGCGATTTTTGCACATCAGCGACAGGGTCTAAATTAGGCCCATAATACCCAGAAGTGTGCAAAGCTGACAACAACAGGCAATTGTGTGTAATTGAATCTGCCACTATGAGGGGGTAGCTGTCACAACTCACCAGAGCACAGGAGGATGGCGGGTTGCAGGGTCCAGGAAGGTCTGCTGCGGTGATCTGGGATGTGGCAGACTCTTATGGTATTAGTCAGTGGCGGAACTAGCGAGCGGTGGGCCCAGGTGCGACAAAATGCTTTGGGCCCCCCATCCTATCCAAGTCCACCCCCTCACCCCTGGAGAGGACCTGGTGAGGGGGACCTGCTCAGGGCCAGAGAAATGGGTACCTAGCAACAGTGCCGTAACCAGATATTTTAGCACTATGTGCAAGAAACGGCATCGGAGCCCCACCCCTGTATGCAAAACAGGGGCAGTACGCGCGCGCAAAAATACATAGTGGCGTGGCTTCGTGGGGAAGGGGTGTGGCCACAAAATAATACCAATTCATAAAATGGTGCACAGTAGTCTCCATTATTCAAATTACGCCACACAGTAGCGCCACTACCCCAGGTAGAGACCCTTTTACACCTTACGGCAGACAGATTCCTCTTTTTACACATTACAACAGCCAGTGTCCCCTTTTTACACATTACGGCAGACAGCGTCCCCCTTTTTACACATTACGGCAAACAGCGTGCCCTTTTTACACATAGCGGCAGACAGCGTGCTCGTTACACATAGCGGCAGACAGCGTACACTTTTTACACATAACGGCAGACAGCGTGCCCTTGTTAAGCATAGCGGCAGACAGCGTGCACATTTTACACATAACGGCAGACAGCGTCCCCTTTTTACACATAACGGCAGACAGCGTGCCCTTGTTACACATAGCGGCAGACAGCGTACACTTTTTACACATAACGGCAGACAGCGTCCCCTTTTTACACATTACGGCAGACAGTGTGCCCTTGTTACACATCACGGCAGACAGCGTCCCCTTTTTACACATTACGGCAGACAGTGTGCCCTTGTTACTGTCACAACTGAGGGCTGGTGCTGACCAGGGGGAAGCCTCAGTTGTAGGGGCTGAGGTATATATGTGTACCTGGGAGGCAGTACAGGGTTCTTGGACATGCAGGGAACCTTTAGAACAAATGCCCGAAGGCGTGACCACGACAACAAGGGAAAGTTCAAAGTTTTTATTAAACACAGTTCAGAGGAATACTGATGACTTGGTACTGGTAATAGGAAACACAGTTCAGAGAAATACTTGGGATCGATGACGGAACACCGATGGTGACTTGGAATCGATGACGGAACACCGATGATTACTTTGGGATCGTTGGTAAGCTTTGAGTGAAGCTGGGGTTCGCAGATAGAAATGCACTATTGTACTTAGAAGCACAGGTGAAGCATGAAGTGATGCTGGGGATCGCTGGTGAAGAAGCTGGAGAATGGCTGCTGGGAAGCCAGAGTTCAGACACAGGTGAATCAGGGTAGACTGTAGAGGGTTAATCACTGGAGTGTCGGGTTACACTGCAGAGTATAATCACCAGGGAGTCAGGCTGTACTGCAGAGAAAGTCCATGGGAGAACTGCACACTGGAATCACTGAAGACAATTGAAGCACTGACATCTTTCCACCCCAGGAACAGGATATTTATACCTGCTGGGAAGCAGGGATTGGCTGGCTGATTAACCAGAGACCAGAGTGCAGCTGCTGTGTAATCAGGCTGAGAGCAGAGTGCAGCTGATAGGCTGAAAGGTAACATGTGATTAGGAAAACATGGCTGCGCCCATGGTAGCTTTTGGAGGGAAAGGTTGTTTGTAACTTGAATGTGAGCTTTAACCATGAAGCTGCCAGAATCACAGTAAAGAGATTTGAGACAATGAGATGCAGCGTGCTGCACACAGACAGTGCAGATGGAATCCAGGCTTGGAACACTGGGACAGTCTCAGGAGGCATTTGGAAGGTAAATACTGATAAGGAATTACCTAGATCGTGACAGTTACACATCACGGCAGACAGATTCCCCCTTTTTACACATTGCGTCAGGCAGATTCCCCCTTTTTACACATTACGTCAGGCAGATTCCCCCTTTTTACACATTGCGGCAGGCAGATTCCCCCTTTTTACACATTGCGGCAGGCAGTCCCCCATTTTTACACATTGCGGCAGGCAGTCCCCCTTTTTGTACATGGAAAGAAAGAAAGACAGAAAGAAAGAAAGAAGAATTATACTTACCCTCTCCGCTGGCTCAGGCTCCTCGGTGCAGCTTCTGGTCACGATTCCTGGGCAGGAGAGAAGGAGGAGGAGGGAGGTGGAGGAGAGAGCCGCAGCAGCGCTGTGTTATTGGTGGAGGCGCTGCTGCCCCTCTGCTTCACTATAGGCTGTTCTCGGAAGACAGCCTATAGTGAAGCAGAGGGACAGCAGCAGCAGCGCCTCAACCAGTAGTAAAGCGCTGCTGCGGCTCCCTCCTCTACCTCCCTCCTCCACCTTCTCCCCCGTACCGCTGCGCTCCTCTCCTCTCTGTCCGGGCGGCTGTGTGCTGCGGGCAGCGGTTGCCCGCAGCACACAGCGGCATGTAATGAGTCAGTTTGACTCATTACATGCTTTGGGCCCCTGGACAGTGGTGGGCCCCAGTGCAACGCACTGGTTGCACTGGTGGTAGTTCCGCCTCTGGTATTAGTGATTGGCTCACAGTTTACCGCCATAGCAACCTGGTGCACCGTGGGACAGGTATCCTGGTCCCGCAGATCAAATAATGGTTTCCTATTTAGGGTCCGTAGTCTCAGTGCTAGGTTATTTCACAAAGTTCCTTGCTTTGTTGTTTCATGCATCCAAGTTCCAGTGTGCCTAGTCCAATCCTGCTGTGTACTGACTTCTGCCTGTGTCCTGTCTGCTTATTGGATTCAGACAAAGAAAAAAAAAGGATTCCTTTTTTGGGGTACTCTTATTTGTAAAGTAGAGTAGATGAAAAGAATAGATGGCATGATTTAAATATAATTTTTATTATATATGAATAAATTGAACTAACAGGTCTAGCACTTGAACAAACATTTATATACACACACATCACTATAATGGGTGCAGGCAGGGTGTCCGGTGTACACAGGCCCCTTGGTTCAGAGGGGCCCACATCGCACACCCTGCACCCATATATTATGCGTACCTCTCTAGACTTCCATGTCACCACTGCACCAGTAGAATTCAACAATAAACTGGTGCAGCAACCATTTTGCTAAATATTTCTGCATGTGCAATAGAGAAATCATCAGGAACCTAACACATTAGGGGCTCACTATATGGGAACCTACAGTGATGACCCCAGGGGACACCATGGGATTTCCCCCCTTCTTTCACAGCAGCAGCTATCTAATGGCACTCCATGCAGTTCATCTGCTAAACAGCTTTGATAAGGTAACTTAAACCAGGGTTCTTACCCACTGTGGTATCTCCCTCTAAGCCCCTTTGTACATGGCACTTTGCAGTGCTTCAGTGACGCCATGGTGAGAGATCACCTGGTACTGCACTGCTCCTCATACTTGCTGCTGTTCTCTTTTCATGCTCCGCTCAGTTGACCGGATTAACTGCTAGGTCTTTCCTCTGTGCTCCTCTTTGGGTCCTCTGGTCATCAAAGCTGAGCCATGGGTCCACCTCCAGTAGGGTCCTGAAGCTGGTGGGGAGTAGTGATGGGTAGTTCACAAATGATTAGATCAAAATGAACGAATTTTAAAAGTGAACCAGCTCATTTAGATCACAGCTCTCTCAATGATTAGCGCAATAGGAACTAAAGCAAGAGGTGGGATCTAGACACAATGAGATAGAGCCCAGGGCCGGTTCCAGCGCTGTTTGCGCCCCGGGCGGGAAGTAGGGGGCGTGGTTTCGTGCAGGGGGCGTGCTCAGTTACGCCCCCCTGTTTAGAGTAGCGCTGCTGAAACGATGACGTCATCGCGCACCGCAAAGCAAAGGTCCTCTCCACGAAGAGAAACTAGACGCGTAGTTCCCTTCGTGGAGAGGACCTTTGCTGGGCGGTGCGCGATGACGTCATCGCGCACCGCACAGTAAAGGTCGTCTAGTTCCCTTCGGAGCGGGCAGCGGGTCACAGCGGGCAGCTGGGGGCAGTAGCGGAGGGCAGCTGGGCAGTAGCGGATCTTGCCCTGGTGCGGCGCCCTCCGGATGGCGCCGGCGCCCTCCGGAAGGCGGCGCCCCGGGCAAAAGTCCTGCTTGCCCGTGGCAAGATCCGCTACTGATAGAGCCCATCAGCTGCAGCAGGCTCACTCACACTTGCTTCATAGTTCCTGATGCTGGAAAAGGAAAACAGAAAGTACAACACATGCCAGTAATACAGATCTAATAAAATGAAATACTGTACCTCTGAAATTGTTCTGCCTAGGCACAGCCAATGTGTGAGAGTGTTTGTGTGTGTCTGTGTGTATGTTCATGCTACTCAATATTTTTGTGATCAAGGGGTCTATTCATGAAGCAGTGAAAACAGTGGAGAACTGAGCCAGTGGTGAAGTTGTCAATGGCAACCAATCAGCTGCTCTATATCATTTTATAATATGCAAATGATAAATGTTACTTCAGTTCGATTGGTCGCCATGGGCCACTTCTCCACTGGCTCACTTCTCCACACTTTCTACTGCTTCATGAATAGACCCTATAATCACTGTCCTGTTAGTCCAGAGGTATAAACTCTCGCTGGTGACCCCTCACTCCATCCACAACCCCCCCTTTCTCCACAGTGCTAAATATTCTCCTCACTAGATGTTAATCATCTGCGGATCCACTCTGTCAGTCCCTCTATTGGCTACCGGAATTCTACCGTATGCAATATAAAATAGTTTTGCTTACATATAAAAGCTATTAACCAAACTGCACCAACATATAGTACATCTCCGCACTCAACTCAAAATATTTCCCTAGACGACCTCTCTGCTCTGCACAACATCTGCGTCTCTCATCGGCACGCATTACTTGTTCCCACTGAAAATTATAGGACTTTATCCGGGCTGTATCCGGAATGCCCTCCCATGCACAATAAGACTCACCTCTAGTCTCCAAACCTTCAAACGTTCCACGAAAAGTCACCTCTTCTGTCAAGCTTATCAAATTCTTGAGCCACCCACATAAGCTTCAATGCCTCCCTATCTAATTACATTGCCTCTGTACAGTCCACACATAACAACACATGTTTTAGCTTTCTTCACTTTCACACCTTACTGACCCTTGGCGAACATTGCTGGGTGACCATATCATACAACCCATTAACAACCTTTGCAATCTGGTGAACCATTTTGCAATAGGTTGCATCTATCCTTGTGTATCAATTCCTATTTCCATATAGATTGTAAGCTTCCTACCTCTAATGTCTGTGTGTTTTTACCCAGTTTTCTTCTATTACTGTTGTTCCAATTGTAAAGCGCAATGGAATATGCTACGCCATATAAGAAATTGTTCATAAATAAATAATAAATACTGGGTTTGTGGGTGCGACTGAAGCTACACTGCTTATTCAGCTTTCACATACGTACATACATCCTGAGTCAGTAGCTGTAAACCTGAGGTGGCACTGCTGAGTTCAGACATGTAATGTGTGAGCTGACTGAACTACATCATCATGAGTCACTCTCCTGTAGATCAGCGCTCACAAGTCACATGATACACTCCCTATCAGCTTCTGAGTCAGTGCCTCTAAACTGCCATGTGTAGCACTGCTATGCTCAGACACACTGGAACTGACTGAACTATATTGTAAAGAGTCACTCTCCTGGCATATTAGCTCAGTACTTCACATAATACACTCTCTACCAGCCTCCTCAGGACTCATGGGTCTATTTACTAAGTCTTTGAAAGAGATAAAGTGGAAAGAGATTAAGCACAAACCAACCAGCTCCTAACTGTCATTTTATTCAAACACAGCCTGTCTCTTCACACCAAGCCTCAGTAAATAGACCCCGTAATGCTATGTACTACCCTATACTATAGTTCTGTTTAATTCACCAGATCTCTTATGCTTCTTTTGTTTTGTCTATTTTAAAGAGGTAATCTATAATGTTTGTCACTAGTGTGATACCCTCCTGCAGAAACCTGTGCAGGACTTCTACTGGTCCCTTGTTTGGCCTTCCTTCCTTCACGGCTTTGTGGCATCCCCAGGGTTAAAAAAACCTCCTCAATGTTATGTCAGTTGCAGCACAAACAACATGGGCACTAGGACCCAGGGAAGTGGAGTAGCAGTGTCTGGAGAGCAGGAGACAAGGAAGCAGCTGGATTAGATTATCCCCCTCCACTGAGGAGGAGCTTGAAGAGTGGGAAAGAGAAGAAGGTGGAGTTACCACATAGTGAGTACCTGAGGTGAACCTTTGAGAGCAGCTGTCAAAGGGATGTGGGTTGCTGGAGAGCAGGAGTTCTGAGGGGACAGAAGTGATGGAGTGCTGCAGGAGTGGACCAGCATCTGTGTGGAGACAGCAGGGAGAGGAATAGTGGAGCGCAAGAATTAAAAAAAGAATGGAGATCACTGTGCTTGATGATTGAACTGATCACATAGAGATAAAAACTTAAAGGACAGTTTTCCTCTTGCCGCAACTACAGTTAGTGTCAGATTAGAGCATGAAGGAACCACCAAGGAATGCAGTGGTAGGGGCCCAAACTTATTAGGGTGTGTCTAGCCACAGAGGGGTTGTGGCCAGCCACCATTAGAGAGGACATGGAAAGAACAGGGCCCCTTTATAAAGTAGGGGACATGGAAGTGTCAGCACCACCCACTTTGATTGGCAGGAGGGTTAATCCTGGTGTAGTTTCCATAGAAACAAACCAAGCATCCAACCTTCTCCATGATCCTGCTACACCAAGTGACTGACCCCTAGAGAAAAAGGAGGGGTCCTCAAGAAGTAGAGCCCACCAGGGAATTCCCCTGTTCACCTGTGGGCTAGTCTGACCCTGATTACAGCCAATGACAACAAAAGGACAGAACAGGTTTGTCTCTTGGTTGGTGCACTTTAAACATTTTTTATATCATTATTGTGTATTAAAATCTAATATTTATTTGTTATTTTAAAATACTTTGTTGTGTGAAAAATAAATTATTATTATTATTTATTATTTCTCATACGTCCGTAGAGGATGCTGGGGACGACATCCAAACCATGGGGTATAGACGGGATCCGCAGGAGACATGGGCACTCTAAAGACTTTTCATTGGGTGTGAACTGGCTCCTCCCTCTATGCCCCTCCTCCAGACCTCAGTTGTAGAAATGTGCCCAGGCAGACTGGATGCACTCTGAGGAGCTCTACTGAGTTTCTCTGAAAAGACTTATGTTAGGTTTTTTATTTTCAGGGAGAACTGCTGGCAACAGACTCCCTGCTTTGTGGGACTGAGGGGGCAGAAGCAGAACCAACTTCCTAAAGAGTTTCATGGCTCTGCTTCTGGCTGACAGGACACCATTAGCTCCTGAAGGGTACTGAACGCTAGCCGTGTCTAGATGCTTACTCCCACAGCACGCCGTCACCCCCCTCGCAGAGCCAGAAGTCAGAAGACAGATGAGTATAAGAGGATTGAACTTCAATCAAGTAAGTGACGGCTGAGGTACGGCGCGGCTGGCGGGAGCGCAGCGCGCCATTGCTGCCCACACACACAGGCACTGCAGGGTGCAGGGCGCGGGGGGAGGGGGGGGGCACCCTGGGCAGCAAAATACCTCTATAAACTGGCTAATAGGGGGCATAAGATGCCCAGGCACAGCCCTACCCCCGCCAGTATAAATATTACAAACAGTCTCTGAGGTAAAAAGGGCGGAGCTTCTTCCTCAGGCAGCCAGCACACTGCTCAGCACCATTTTCTCTCTCTCTCCTCAGGCTGCAGACACATAGCTGGTCCTCCTCCACTTCTGACTACAAGTATTCAGGGTGTAAATAAGGGGGGCACAAAGCGATTTGGGTGCTTTACAAATGTGTTTTACTGTGTAAAGAGTGCTGCATGTCAGTGGGCATTTTGTGTTCACAGACATTAAATACAGGCGCTGGGGTTGTGAACTGGCTGCTCCTATACTGTGTCCCTCTGACAGATTTTACTGTGGGTCTGTCCCCAAATAAATCCCAGTGTGTCTGTGAGTGCTGTACAAGTGTGAGGCATGTCTGAGGCAGGGAGTTCCTCACCGGAGGAAACCATTTTAGGGACACAGAGTTGTAATGCGGTGGCGCTGCCGGCACACCAAGTGCCTTCATGGGTGAAAGAGATACGTGACAGTATGCATTTGATTAACAGGAGATTAGATAAATCTGAATCTAATGCTGCATGCTGGAGAAAATCTGTGGAAGATGTGATTTTTCAGGACTCTGTTCTTCCTTCTGCAGGCGGCCCCTCTGGGTCACATAAGAGACCATTTGCAAATGTTGTGAATACTGATACCGACACAGACACTGATTCTTGTGTCGACGTTAGTGACTCCAGGGAAATAGATCATAAATTGACAAAAAATATACAATATATGATTGTGGCTATAAGGGAGGTGCTGGAAGTTACAGAAGCCACTCCTGTACCTCAGGAGAAGGCATATTTTTGTAAGGAAAAGAAATCCAAAGTCATTTTCCCACCTTCTCACGAGCTAAATACTCTTTTTGAAGGGATGTGGATGAATCCTGAAAAGAAAATTCGTATTCCCAAGAGGATTCAGATAGCTTACCCTTTCCCAGCAGAGGACAGGAAAAAATGGGAATCACCCCCTGTGTTAGACAGTGCTCTGTCCAGGTTGACAAAGAAGGTAATTCTCCCTGCACCTGGCACGGCTTCACTAAAAGAGCCGTCAGACCGTAAAATGGAAACTACATTGAAATCCATTTATGTAGCCCACTATTGCCTACGCGTGGGTGAGTTGTGCTATTGAAAAATGGTCAGAAAGCGTGTCATCAGAAATAGACACAATTGATAAAGATGAGATACTCCTTAAGTTAGGGAATATCAAGGATGCTGCCGCCTACATGCTGGAAGCAATGAAGGATATTGGACTCTTGAGTTCACAAGCCGCTACCATGGCAGTATCGGCTCGGCGGGCATTGTGGATTCGCCAGTGGAACGCGGATGCAGATTCCAAAAGAAACATGGAGGCTCTCCCGTACAAAGGTGAGGCCTTATTTGGCGATGGCCTGGATGCGTTAGTCTCGGCGGCTACCGCAGGTAAGTCAACACTTTTGCCCTCTGCACCTGCACTGGCAAAAAAGACATATCACCCACACATGCAATCCTTTCGGCCTAATAAATACAAAAAAGCGAGAGGTTCCCCCTTCTTTACAGGTAAGGGAAGGGGAAAGGGAAAGAAGTCCGCAGCGGTTTCTGGTTCCCAAGAGCAGAAGTCTACTCCTACTTCTGCCAAGTCTTCAGCATGACACTGGGGCTCCCTTGCGGGAGGCCGCTCGGGTGGGGGCACGTCTCAAACTGTTCAGCCAAGGTTGGATTCTGTCTGGCCTGGATCTATGGGTATTGCAAATAGTATCCCAGGGATACAAGCTGGAGTTTCAAGACGTTCCCCCATGCCGATTTTTCAAATCGACCTTGCCAGCTTCTCCGCCAGAGAGAGAAGCAGTAACAGCGGCAATCCAAAAGTTATGTCAGGGCCAGGTCATAGTCCTGGTACCGTTGTCACAACAAGGCGAGGGGTTTTATTCAAGCCTCTTTGTAGTTCCGAAGCTGAACGGCTCAGTCAGACCGATCCTAAACCTAAAAGATCTGAATTTCTATTTAAAACGGTTCAGGTTCAAGATGGAATCACTGAGAGCAGTGATTTCCAGTCTGGAGGAGGGGGACTACATGGTGTCTGTAGACATAAAGGATGCTTACCTGCATGTTCCCATTTATCTTCCTCACCAGGCTTATCTGAGATTCGCGGTTCAGGATTGCCATTACCAATTCCAGACGTTACCTTTCGGCCTCTCCACAGCGCCAAGGGTATTCACCAAGGTGATGGCGGAGATGATGGTCCTCCTTCGACAGCAAGGAGTCAGTATAATTCCTTATCTGGACGATCTCCTGATAAAGGCGAGATCCAGGGAGCAGTTGATACAAAACATCTCACTCTCTCTGTCAATACTCCAACAACACGGTTGGATCATAAATTATCCAAAGTCACAGTTGGAACCAACGACAAGGTTGTCTTTCCTCGGGATGATTCTGGACACAGAAGTTCAGAAAGTATTTCTGCCGGCGGTAATGGCCTTGGAAATACAGAAAATGGTAAAACAGATACTGAAACCATCCTCTGTGTCGATCCATCAGTGCATTCGGTTGTTGGGGAAGATGGTGGCGGCCTACGAGGCCATACAGTTTGGCAGGTTCCATGCCAGAATATTCCAGGTGAACCTGTTCGACAAGTGGTCGGGGTCACACCTACACATGCACTGGAAGATAATCCTGTCGTAAAAAAACAGGGTTTCGCTCCTGTGGTGGCTGCACAGCTCTCACCTACTGGAAGGACGCAAGTTCGGGATTCAGGACTGGGTCCTGGTAACCACGGATGCAAGTCTCCGAGGCTGGGGAGCAGTCACTCAAGGAGAAAACTTCCAAGGACGTTGGTCACATCAGGAAGCCTGCCTGCACATAAACGTGCTGGAGCTGAGAGCCATTTACAACGGCCTTCAACAAGCAATACATCTTCTTCAAGACCGTCCCGTGCAGATCCAGTCGGACAATGTAACAGCAGTCGCGTACATAAACAGGCAGAGCGGAACAAAAAGCAGAGCGGCAATGGCAGAGGTGACAAGAATCCTCCTCTGGGCAGAAAAACATCTAAAAGCTCTGTCGGCAATATTCATTCCGGGAGTAGACAACTGGGAAGCAGACTTCTTCAGCAGACACGATCTCCATCCGGGAGAGTGAGGCCTCCACCAAGAAGTCTTTGCAGAGGTGACAAGTCTTTGGGGAGTTCCTCAAATAGACATGATGGCATCTCGTCTCAACAAGAAGCTTCAGAGATATTGTTCCAGGTCGAGAGACCCTCAAGCAATAGTGGTGGATGCGCTAGTGACCCAGTGGGTTTTCCCGTCAGTGTATGTCTTCCCTCCACTTCCGCTGATCCCAAAAGTACTCAGGATCATAAAAAGAACAAGGGTTCGAGCAATCTTCATTGCCTCAGACTGGCCAAGGAGGGCTTGGTACCCGGATCTTCAGCAGTTGCTCGCAGAAGATCCTCGGCCTCTTCCTCCTCGCGAGGACCTGCTGCAGCAGGGCCGTGCGTGTATCAAGACTTACCGCGGCTACGTTTGACAGCATGGCTGTTGAGCGCCGGATCCTAGCCCGAAAGGGTATTCCCAAGGAAGTCATCCCCACTATTATTCAGGCCAGGAAAGGAGTAACGTTGAAACATCACCACTGTATTTGGAGAAAATATGTGTCTTGGTGTGAATCCAAGAAAGCTCCTACGGAAGAGTTTCACTTAGGACATTTCCTCCATTTTCTACAGGCTGGTGTGGAAGCAGGCCTCCGATTGGGATCAATCAAGGTCCAGATTTTGGCCTTGCCTGTGTTCTTCCAAAAACAACTGGCCTCTCTTCCAGAGGTTCAGACCTTCGTGAAAGGGGGTCTGCACATCCAGCCTCCATTCGTGCCTTCAGTGGCACCATGGGACCTTAACGTGGTGTTGCAGTTTATCACTTTGAAAGTGGTGATGCTTTTGGCATTGGCATCTGCAAGACGGGTGTCTGAATTGGGGGCCTTGTCTCACAAGAGCCCTTACCTGATCTTCCATGAAGATAGGGCAGAGTTGAGAACTCGTCCACATTTTCTTCCAAAGGTGGTTTCGTCTTTCCACATAAACCAACCTATTGTAGTGCCAGTAGTTACTGACACATTCACTGAGTCAAAGTCTATAGATGTGGTTAGGGCTTTGAAAATCTATGTTGCTAGAACAGAGCGAATACGGAATAAAGAGGCTCCGTTTGTCCTGTATGCTCACAACAAGATTGGGTGTCCTGCTTCCAGACTATTGCACGTTGGATCAGAAATACGATTCAGCAAGCTCATACTACGGCTGGATTGCCGTTACCGACATCGGTAAAGGCCCACTCCACTAGGAAGGTGGGCTCATCCTGGGCGGCTGCCCGGGGGGTCTCGGCATTACAACTTTGCCGAGCAGCTACCTGGTCGGGGTCAAACACATTCGCTAAATTCTACAAGTTTGACACCTTGGCTGATGAGGACCTTAAGTTTGGTCAATCGGTGCTGCAGAGTCATCCGCACTCTCCCACCCGTACTGGAGCTTTGGTATAAACCCCATGGTCTTGATGTCATCCCCAGCATCCTCTAGGACGTATGAGAAAACAGGATTTTGATACCTACCGGTAAATCCTTTTCTCCTAGTCTGTAGAGGATGCTGGGCGCCCGTCCCAATGCGTACTGTACCTGCAGTTTAGTTATTTAAGTTACACAAGTTGTGTTATCTTGGTTCAGCATGTTGCTGCAATTAGTTCATGCCTGTTGGCGTGTGTTATGTTGAATGCCATGTGTGCGGCATGGTTGAGGGTGTGAGTTGGTATGTATCTCACCACTAGTTTAAAGTTAATCCTTTCCTCGAAATGTCCGTCTCTCTGGACACAGTTCCTACAACTGAGGTCTGGAGGAGGGGCATAAAGGGAGGAGCCAGTTCACACCCAATGAAAAGTCTTTAGAGTGCCCATGTCTCCTGCGTATCCCGTCTATACCCCATGGTCTTGATGTCGTCCCCAGCATCCTCTACGGACTAGGAGAAAAGGATTTACCGGTAGGTATCAAAGTCCTGTTTTTTCACACAAAGTATTTTAAAATAACAAATAAAAGTTAGCTTTTAATATACAATAGTTATATAATTTTTTTTTTAAAGTGCGCCAACCAAGAGACAAACCTGTTCTGTCCTTTTGCTGTTCTGTAATATTTTTTGTCTTAGGCAGCACCCCCATTTTGTGGCTTGAACTATCTAACAATAATAATTGGGGAATAACATGAAGTTAATCTAATACCACTTGTGCAGGAGTCCAGTCACATCCCCCATTCCCTCTATGATTACAGTCAATGAGACGGTTCAGTGTGGGGTTTTAGCTCTGAAAGAGAAGGATGCCAACTTAAAGGGGAACTGGATTCTCAGTGATGAGTAGTGTGCACTGAGCAAAGAATAGACCTCATCACTCATTTTGCCTCGCACCTCTATCTGCTGTTTGAGAAAATTGGTGATATTGGTGGCAGTGAGGTTCCTGTGTTCTGGTGTCACTTCACGGCTATCAGTTCTAGCTGAAGATCACGTTACAATACTATTAAACTCTTAACAAACAAATGGTGTATCTATTCGGTGGGTGTGGATTATTAGATCTACACTAAAAAGGTCTACAGTCAATAGGTCTACCACTAATGGTAGACATGCATTAGGTCGATAGGGTCAAAAGGTCAACATAGAATAGGTAGACAGCAAGAAAGGTCAACAGGGTCAAAGCGTCGACACAAAAAATGTAGACACAATGGGGTAACTTTACTAAGATGGGAGTTCTATTTAAGATGGGATGTTGCCCATAGCAATTAAAACACCAAAAAAAGAAAGTATTAGCGCTTGTAGGTCACAAATGAGAAGATAGGTCACAATGAATCACAATTTAATAAAACATGTTAAAAACTGCGTGCTAAGCACATATAAATGAAAAAACAATAATACATAAAGTGAGTAGTGCTCCTCCCGATTGTAAGGTTTTTATGGAAGAAAAGTTCAGAAAACCAATCAGATTCTACTTCTCATTTATCTAGCACCATCTAGAAAATGATACCTGGAATCTGATTGGTTGCTATGGGCAACATCCCATCTTAAATAGAACTCCCTTCTTAGTAAATTTACCCCTATTTCTTTTGTTTTTTGGAGTGTTTTGTCACTTTTCTGCCACAAACAAGCCCCATTAGTGCACCACATCCCCTTGCATGGCTCGCTTCGCACGCCCTCGCACCACTACCGCGGCGCTCGGCAGGTTACTATTCCCAATCGTAGTCCACGTGGATGGCAAAGTATGAAAAAGTTGAAAAAAAAATGAAAAAACTTGTGTCTACCTTATGTGTGTTGACCATTGTCATGTCGACTTTTGACCCTGTCAATCTTTTGCCCCTGTCGACCTAATGCATGTCTACCATTAGTGGTAGACCTATTGACTGTAGACCTTTTTAGTGTAGATCTATAGTCCGGATACCCTATTCTCTACAGGTTCTTACAGGTAATTTGAATGACCGACTAGTTACAAGTTCCCTAACTAGGTACCCTAACCTAACTCAAGGCAAATCGGAAGATTTCACACAACTACTGAAAGTAAGTTATTTAATGGTCTTACCACCCAACCCAAAAATGGACAGATCAATTAAAATGACAAATAAACATTTAATTGATGAATTTGGCACTTGAGCTGCCTTCAGGCGCTTGCTTGCTGAACCTAATCTGTATGATGTATGCAGAGCCACCAATTAAAAATGAGTGAATATACATACCATTCCGCAATACATAAAAACATTTTCCCAGACAGGCATTCTCCTCACTGACAAACGGATACTCCAAAACACAATAGAGAACTTCGCTATGACATGTTCATCCTGTACTCCTTTAATTTGAAGGCGGGACACTAATCACGTCAATTTCCCCTTAGTAATTATTTGCTATACACAGAATATATGCAGAAGTAGACTTTGATTGATATATTTATATATGTGATTTCTATACAGTACAATGACTATCTCGGAGACGCAACAATATTTACGTATTGGTGCTCTCTGAAGGATACGTCTAGAGTTACAAACAGCAACAAAACTAAAGAGGGCGATTGAGCACAGACAAAAAGATCTTGAACACAAAGCTGAGCAGTTAGACGTACGATATGAGTTAGCCATATAAAAATACTAGGACAGAAAATGTGATATGTCTGGGAACTGTAGAGTTGAGGGAGATAATCTCTGAAAAATAATTATAGGTATGAAGAAATACATAGATTAAATTTACAGGTTTCAATAAAGGAAAGGCTTTAATACAAAGTCCTTTGAATCCACAGGTGCATTTTATTGCTGAGAACGTTTAACCTTGCAAGGCAATATCATTTAAAAAAAAATGTAATGATGTTAGAACTTTTTGAAGTATTTTAAATTACACGTTTATCTAAAGAAATATATAATGGCTAGTTTGAAACTTTGCAAACATGGGCGGGATGTAATGAAGTCCGATTTCAGCGACTGAGCAAAATGCCGGACGAAGTCTGGCCTTTTATTAAAGGGGCAATCATATACAAGGCATGGCTTAGAATTACATCCTGGCCCATATATGATTTAATAAAAGGTTTACGGAATGCACTCAAAACCAAAATATAAAATATGTGAGCATTCCTATATGATTGTAGGAGTGTCTTTTGTAAGACCTGTGCAAATATAGAAAAAAAGAAAGACTTGGAAATATAACCTGTGTAGCAAGATTATGTGTGTGGGATAGTAAGTGTGTTGCAAGGTACTGAATGAATGACAAGCAATAATACATGCAATATGCAATTATGAACATAGCTATTGAGAGGATGGTATTGGGATCCCGGTGCTTGGGATGCCGGCAGGCAAAATACTTGTCTGCATCCCAAAGCTCAGGATCCCAACACCAAGCTGGTAACAAGACTAGCCCTAGTCCCCAACCACAGCCTGACCCTAACTCTCCTTCCCCGCAGTCTAACCCTAACCCCCCCCCCCTCTCCGCAGCTTAAACCTAACCTTCCCTCCATCATAGTCTAACCCTGCCCATGGGTACCTAATCCTAAATCCCTCTTTCCGCAGTCTAATTCCCCCCCCCCCCTCAGCCTAATCCTAACCCCCCTCCCCGCAGCCTAAACCTAACCGTCCCTCCATCATAGCCTAACTCTGCCCAGGGATGCCTAATCCTAATTCCCTCTTTCCGCAGTCTAATTCCTTCCCCCCCGCAGCCTAAACCTAATATCCCCTCCCCCAGTTTACCTCTCTACCAGCCCATCAAATCCTCATTCGGGATCCCAGTGGTTGGGATCCCAGCACCGAGATAGTGATAAATGTCGGGATCCCAGTGTCAGCATTCCGAGTAGTGTCAGGATTCTGTCATCAGTATTTTGATGCCAGGGTCCTGACCGCCAGGATCCTCACCGGATCTCCTATTGATATGTGATAATATGCATTGGAAGCCTCAATTAAAAAGCAATGGAGGAATCTTACCCTGTACTATCCTTGCAACATCCCAGGCTGTGTGTGCCGGCTGTGATCTTGGTAGTACAGTGTACTTTCCTGTTTTTTTCACTGTTCAGTGCCACCCTTTCAACAATGAACAGCGAGTGCAGAAATGAAGTCACAGACTTGTGGACAGGAGCTGGCTAATGTCAAGAATGTCACCAACATAGAACCATACAGAAGTCAATTTTCACTGAACAGCAGAGAGGCAAGAATTTCTCCCTCAGAAACAAACAGTAATCAGTCCAGATGTGCCTAAATGCAGTAATATTTATTACTAAAGACACCACCCTAAAGGCTGAGGTCTGGAAAATCACGTGAAAAGTTACTTATGATAGGGTATACATATTTTTTCTCAATATCATAATAATGGCATTTACTGTATATACTATCACATTTCATTTGTACAATACTACTATACTATTCCCTAACTTATTTAAGTAATATGTTTTCATTGACCAGCTTTGACTCAATGGATGTAAAAGACACTGCTGAAATTACCTGAATGTTGCATTCCACCACATGTGATCTGGACCCAGGCACAACTAAGCTTTTAATAAGGTGTATGTGTAACACTCTAGGGTTGGCGGGTATGTCAAAGAGGTTGAGAGAGTTATCACAGGTGTTGGGTGGCTATGTGACAGACTTTTCCCCTTGAAATGTTCTTTCCTGTACCTTGTTCTGTAGTACCTTACTCAGAGAGATAGGCTAAGCTGATACGAAATGAGAGTGAGTCAGCAATTCCAACATGATGTCTTTTTATTGAGACGCAATGAACTCTGAATTGAGAATGATGATTGGTTAATTGGAAAAAATATTGGATAATCACAAGAATAGGGCATAAAAAGAAGATAAAAAGATGACAATTGACTACAGTTCACATCACATTGGATAATTCAAGACTGCAAAAGACAATCAATTAAATCACAGATATTTGGGTATTACAATCACAAACTATAATGTTGTGATGAGTAATGAGAAACACAATTTCACAGTAACAGTTGCTAAATTCCTAGCTTTCCCTAACAAAGTTGTTATAATCTTCACTGGTAAATAACGGTGGAGCTCTCTTTAAATCCTGTGGTGCTACAGTTTTGCAATGAGAAAATGGAACGTGTGAACACAAGTAATCCTGGGTTAGTAAGAATGTCACTGTAACTCATTCTTATTCAAAAAGGATGTAGCTAGCGAAGTTATTGTAATGTCTCTTGACAAATACAGCTTACTTAGTAGTAAGGGTTCCTTGGGCAAATAAACTCAGTCTTTTCCAGATAAAGTAACTCACTTTCACTTGCAAAAATGACTCAGTCTCTTTCTCTTCCACGATCATTACTATATCTCACAACAGTACTTAAGAATGAAGTGGCTGTCTTAGCTATACTCAAACAGGGGCTGATATATAAGATGTTGCACTGTAAGGCTGTATTATATTGCCTGCTCCCTTTACACTGTGAGCATGTGACAAATTGGATACTTGGGCTTAGTACATGGTTTGCCCGTGGTTCATGACAATAACAGTCTCTGTGTACTCAATCAGAACTTCTGTAGCAGAGGTGTTAACTAGCGGTCACTCACTGCAAAAGATGGCAACTTATTTTTTTTTTTAGAAAGGTTATTTAGAAAGGAGGGGCGTGGCCACGACAGCTGAGGAGTAGGCAGCAGGTCTTGGGAGCTCCCCGGCTACCAAACTCCTGACATCAATCCTGACTCCCTCTGGTGCTTTTACCCGGCCGAAACACCCACCCTGTGCTGCTGGGCATCGACGGGCGTCCCTCTCCGTGGTCTCCGGGTCCTGTAGAAGCGGCAATCACCGCCGTCCGGCCCTGCGGCCTACAACTCCTCCGGATCCCCGGCCTCGATTTTGGCGGCCTCGGCCGCGGGACACCCGGAGCTCGAGCGGCGGGCTGCTGCTGATGCCAAACGCCACGGGAGGACTGTGGGGGGGAGATAACCTCTCCTCTGCCTTTCGGGCTGTGACCTGGGACCCTGAAGATAGGTCGATAAGCAGGTACTCCTGGGGAAGGGGAAGAGACACTGCGGCCATTTTAGGAGTGGATTATAAAGCCTGCAGCCCATGCCTGCACATCTGAAGGGCTGCCTGATAGGATTCTCCTGTGACTTGCAAACTGTTTTTTGATCTCTGAGACCTTACTGTAAGCTGCTCTCACCCATTATAAGCCTCTCAATATCTATATTACCTATATTAACTCAACATACTGTTGGAAGCACAGTCAGATGTTCCTGCTGCGCAGCTCTCCCATTCTACCACATAGAGGCTGCATATAGATTGGATCTGGCTACGCTGCTGTACTGCACTAATATCCTGCAGTGTACTACACACCAATATCCTACCCCTGCCTCCTGGAACTGCTGCAGGATACTCCCTCTTCAATATTCCTGTCCGTATTGTTGCTTTTACACCAGTCTGTATTTTCTACCCATTGATATTTTGACATAAAGACCGGGCACGGTTGCTTCCCGCCACTGATTGTATACGTCCTTGCTGCTGCTGCCTTCTAACTACACTTCTATTCTGAAAACCCTGCCCTGACTGCTCCTGTACAACATGGTTAAGGGCGGCCAGAGTGCGGCCGCGGCCAAACTAGAAAGATATGCCAGGTAACCCACTCCCAGGGTGTCATCGGCTCCTTCTCAGGGAGCCTCTCCGACCCACTCGAACTCCCCCTCTGTGTCTGCGGCCGGTTCCCCAGAGGTGGCAGAGGTGCCGTCTATTCAGCAGGTGCTGAAGGCTATAGCTGGCAGTGAACAGCGTCTCTCCGATAAGATGGAAAAGGTGCAGTGCGACCTCTCCTTACTCCGACAAGATGTTCAGCGTATCCGTGAGAGAGTGGGTGAGGCGGAGACACGGGTCTCCAACCTGGAAGATATGTGTGGCCCCCTGAAGCAATCCGTATCCACGGTGACCCAGCAGGTTTCCTCCCTTCAGACCAAGCTCTTAGATATGGAGGGACGGCTGCGCAGGAATAATGTAAGATTTGTAGGCCTGCCTGAAAGAGAAGAGGGCTCGCAGCCGGAGGACTTCCTCGAATCTTGGCTTAAGGAGATGTATGGCGCTGAGTCCTTTACGGCCCAATTTACGGTGGAGCGTGCACATAGGATACCATCTCGGCCGCTACCTCCTGGTGCCCCTCCTCGCACCTTCATCGCCAAATTCCTACATTATAAGGACCGGGACTCAGTTCTCCGCCTAGGTCGTACGAAGGGCCCGCTGGTCCGTAATGGAGTCAAGGTGTCGGCCTTCCCGGATTTTGCCGCAGACGTCCAGAAGGACCGAGCCCAGTTTATGCCCATAAAACGGCGTCTGCGAGACCTTAACATCTCATATTCCATGCTGTTTCCTTCAAGGCTCCGAGTTGTGGCGGATGGGGAGACCAAGTTTTTTAATTCCCCCAGAGAAGCGGCACAATGGCTGGACAGATTTGCACCGGGTGCTCGGCAGCTAGCTCCGGACTGATCTCCTGAGATGCAGAAGCTGGGGCCTGATTTACCGGAGGGAAAGATCATAGATCGGGGAGCCCCCCCTCCTTTGCATTGGTGGCTCAAGACTTTTACGTCCAAGTGGTGTTGATTAGAGAAGGATTAGAGGTTCAGTTGGGAATCTAGGCCTTCTTAGCAGCACTTGGAAGTTTGGGTTGCTGGTTTGGGATAAAAGTATGCCGGTGTTCGGGGGGGTGTACGGGGAGGGGAGGGATAATTGGGAAGCTGCCGGTTGCGGCTCCCTATGTTGCTGTTTTTGGTTTTCTTTCTTTAGTTTGTTATTTTTCTTACCTAAGTTTTTTCTGAAGCAAGGATGTTTAATGATTCAGACGCTGTGGCTTATAACGCAGGGCTTACGTACGTCATGTGATGCTGGTATTAATAATGTTGATTCTCAGTTATATTTTAGGGAAATGTTTATCCGGGGGACACATAGAGTCTGTATGGGGTCATGATTAACCTGAAATTTTTGGCATGGAATGTCCGAGGTCTGAATAACAAAATCAAGCGCTCTTTGGTTCTAAATATGATCAAAAAATATGACCCGGATATTGCATGCCTCAGTGAAACCCACTTGGAAGGAAATAGGTTATTGTCTTTACGACGGGCCTGGGTGGGATGGGCTTACCATGCCTCTCATTCTTCCTTTTCTAGGGGTGTCTCGGTTCTGATTAAAAAATCAGTGCAATTTGAATTGTTATCGATCAAAACTGACCCGCATGGCAGATTTGTATTTATGGAATGTAAACTGAGTTCCCAGCCCTATTATATTTTAGCGGTGTATGTCCCCCCTCCTTTTTCATATGCTGTGCTGCAGCAGGCTGCCTCTTTTATTGCTCCATCTCCTACCACCCCTGTGATATGCCTGGGCGATTTTAATAATATCCTAGATTTATCCTTGGACCGATGGCACTCCCCGAATGTTGCGCTGGCGGGTGGTGGCCCTACCAAGTTTGCTAATTTCTTGGATAGTTTGCAGTGGGTGGATCCGTGGAGACTCCGTCACCCTGCGGCCCGTCAGTTCTCCTGTTTTTCCAGTACTCATGGCTCCTTCTCCAGGATTGACCTGATGCTAGTGTCCCCTGCCCTTGTCCCTGGGATCATCGACATCCACTATGAGGCTCGAGGGGTCTCTGATCACTCCCCTCTGTTGATGACCATTGCTGTGGGGGGTCAGAGGGGGCACTCTTATTGGAAGCTGCACCCCTCTTGGCTGACCCAACTGGGTGACTGCAGTGACCTGGAGACTCAGTGGGGGGGGGGGTACTTTAACGATAATGTAGGATCAGCCCCGGGTATGATAGTTTGGGATTCATTTAAGGCGTTTTTGAGAGGTTCCTATATTAGACGCATAGCGGCTCATAAAATGTCCTCAAGGGAGAGAGAACAGGCCCTTGAAAGCGACGCCAGGGAATTAGAGTCCCAATATTTGCTGGATGGTGCCTCAGCGACGAAGGTACGCTGGCTAGTGGCTCAGTCGGCTTGGATGGCCCACCTGTCCGATAAAAACTCACGTTCCCTCCTTTTTAAAGCTACTAATATTTATATGCAGGCTGATAGGACGGGGGGACTCCTGGCCCGTCTGATACATTATGATCGTCCTGGGTCTACGATCACCCAGATGTCTGGTGGGGATGGCTCCTTTGTTGACACCACGCCAGACATTGCGCAATTATTCAGATCCTATTACTCTGAGATATATAGCTCACAATTGACGTGCTCTACTCTAGATCTCTCATATTACCTGGGGGGTATTGCGCTGCCCGCACTTTCCTCTGGGGCCTGTGAGCAGCTGGAGGCGCCCTTGACGCTCGAGGAGGTGACTGCGGCCATTGGCATGTCCCCTAGTGGCAAGGCTCCGGGGTCTGACGGGATTCCCTCTGAGGTCTACAAGAATCATATTGATTTTTTTGGGCCCAGACTCCATGCCCTATACTTAGATATATTTGCCAATAACGAGCTTCCCCTCTCTATGTCAGAGGCAATTATAATAGTGATTCCAAAGCCCGGTAAGGACCCTAGGTCTCCAGACTCCTATAGGCCGATCTCCCTGATTCCCAACGACGCTAAGGTCCTGGCAAAGATATTGGCAGTACGGCTTAACACAGTAATCACCTCCCTCGTTCACTCGGACCAGACTGGCTTCATGCCAGGGAAGTCCACATCTATTAACCTGCGTAGACTATATACCATTTTGCAACTCCCACATGACTCCCCTTCTGACTCGGCTGTGGTCTCGCTGGACGCAGCCAAGGCCTTTGACAGCATTGAATGGGCTTATTTATGGGAGGTGATGGCACGTATGGGCTTCGGGCCCAACTTTATCAGAAGGACTAAATTACTGTACCAACATCCGAGTGCCAGGATCTTGGTGAATGGCTATGTATCCCCATCCTTTCCATTATCCCGTGGCACTAGACAGGGCTGCCCCCTATCCCCCACGCTGTTCGCCTTGGCCATCGAGCCCTTGGCATGCTTGGTAAGATCGCACCCAGATATTACAGGAATCTGTACGGGCTCACGGGAGGATAGAATAGCTCTCTACGCAGACGACATGTTGTTGTTTTTGCAGGACTACACCAAGTCAATGCCCATTCTGCTGCGTGAGATAGAGAGCTTTGGTGCTCATTCGGGTCTTAGAATTAACTGGTCTAAATCATACATTATGCCAGTCATAGGCTCCCCTCCTACTGTTCCCAAAATCTCCCTGCCATTATGCTGGACAACACAATTTAAATACCTTGGAATCCAAATAACTAATGACCCTTCCGATTATATCCCTCTGAATCTGGACCCAACCATGCAGTGGATCATTAGCAAATCCAAAACTTGGTGTAGGCTTCCACTGACGGTCTCTGGTAGGGTCAATCTCATTAAAATGATCATACTGCCCAAACTTTTATATATTATTCTCCAGTCCCCGGTATATATCTTCCCAATATTCTTTAGGGAATTGAATAGCGTTTTATCCTCACTGATCTGGGCCAATAAAAGACCTAGAATACAGTTAAATACCCTTACCAGGCAGCGTTCAGACGGCGGCCTGGCTCTGCCTAATTTTCAGATATATTACTACGCTGCTCAGCTGACTCATATCAGTGTATGGGCGCAGGATTCTAGCGCTGATTCTTTACATTGTGAGTTTATTCGCTGCTACTTCCCTCACCTATCTCCTATGCAGGTGCTGCTAAGTGGGAACATGGCTCGGTTTCTCCCCCCTATTATTTTCCAGGCCTTAAAGATATGGCGGGCCCTGAGAGTTCTCTTGGGGTACGACGACCTGGACCCAGATACCCCCCTTTGGTACTCTGACTGGCTCCCTGAACTACATGCACTTGAGGGACGGGAGGTGTGGGCCCCAAGATCGGTGGTTTCTATATCCCAACTCTACCTAGATAATGTACTCAAATCCTTTCAGCAGCTGAAAGATGAGTTTGATTTACCCAACTCCTACTTTTTCAGATACCTTCAACTTCGTCATGCCCTCCAGTCCCAATTTGCTGAGTCCCCCCCACGAATCCTCCCATTTCCCATCAAGACCTTTGTGGCTACATTGGGTCGGGCTAAGATGGTCTCCCTTGCGTATGGATATCTCCTGGCTAAACTCCATGCGGACCCTCTGACACGTCTCCGTGGAAAGTGGGAGGAGGATATAGGTCCAATAGCTGAGGAGGACTGGACCCTTGCTCTGGAATATCCTGCTACAGTTACCAAGTCTCTCAGGTATCAGCAAATTCAATTTTTCATTCTACATAGAATTTATATAACTCCAACTAGGCTGGCTACTTTTGGGACTGGTGGGACTGGCCTCTGCCCTAAGTGTGGGGTGGATGCGGGTACATTCTGGCACCTAGTGTGGGACTGCCTGAGGTTGCGGATGTTCTGGTCGGGGGTTAGGTCAATCCTGGAGAATACGGGAGTGACTGGCGGACTGCTTACCCCGCAATTTTGTATTTTGCGGATGGAGGGCTCTACTTCTATGCCTGTTTCGGTGGGCCTTTATGCTCGCAATGTATGTGCCTTGGCTAAGGTTTGCATTGCGAGGCTCTGGATGGCCCCTGGTGGCCCTTTAATATCTGCGCTCAAGTCCCTGGTTAACGATACAATATTCAAAGAAAGATATATATATATGAAGCAAAACGCTTCAGCCAAATTTGAAAGAGTCTGGTCTCCATGGCTGAACTCCCCCCATTCCCAACTGGTCCCTTAATCACAGTTTGAACTGAAGTGATACCACATAAATGACTTACAGCTTAAGGATATTCGTTTAGGATGGTTGGCAGTGGAGCCCTGCGCGCTCGCCTAAGCATATACTTGACTATTGTGCTCCTGAATCAGTTGATCGCTCCTTCCTACGCTTCTATCTAGGTGCTTACTATTTTTTTGTTTTAGTTATGTTTGTTCTGTTTATTTGTTCTTTTCTTGGTTAGCTTAAGGGCAAAAATTAATAAAAATTTAATGGAGATGTACATAATGGTTGCGGATCTTGCGGATCATAAAAGACCGAAAAAATCGAAATGCATGCTCACTCCCTCATAGACATAGCAGTTAATCCACTGATGTTAAATTGTACCATAAATGAAGTTCTGATATGACTGATGTATGTGATATGCTATTGGTCTGCAATGTCTGTACCTTACTCTTCATTTTACTGAATAAAAATACTTTATTAAAAAAAAAGGTTATTTAGAAAGTGGTTGCAACTCAAATATGCCACATGCCAACTCATTATATTTATGTTCCATTCCAGTCAGTATTCAAAAAAAGTAATAGCACTGAAACAGTCCTGGTGTGAATGCTTAATGATCTGATTGCAAAGAGTCAGAAGTGACTGTTCTATCTTAAGCTAGGTACACACTATACGATTATCTTGCAGATAATCTGCCAGATCTAGCTGGTTGGAATGAAAATCTGGTAATGGATGAGAGCAAATGACAATCGTCCATTTGCTCCCAAACACTGGAAAAGTAACAAAACCTGTCGTTCATACAAATTGGTTAAACACAAATTTAACCAACTTGGATGAACAACTGTTTGCTCTCAACCATTATCAAATTTTCATTCCAACCAGCTAAATCTGGCAGATTCTCTGCCAGATAATTGTATAATATGGACCTAGGCTAAGGGCCTAAGGCCCTCATTCCGAGTTGATCGCACAGTAGCTGTTTTTAGGTGCTGTGCGAACAGATAGTCACCGCCTATGGGGGAGTGTGTTTTTGCATAGCAAGGCTGCGATCGCTTGTGCAGCCGAGCTATGCAAAAACATTTTGTGCAGTTTAGGAGTAGGCCCTGACTTACTTAACCACTGCAATCACTTCAGCCCGTCAGATCCTGGAATTGACGTCAGACATCCGCCCTCCAAAGGCCTGGACATGCCTGCGTTCGGATCACCACTCCCCAAAAACGGTCAGTTGACGCCCGGATCTGCCTCCTGCCTGTCACTCTTCATGCATTAGCCACTGTGAATGCTTTCGTCGTAAGACTCATCATCGTCAGGCAACGACGCGCCTGCGCATTGTGGCCGCAGTGCATGCGCAGTTCCGACCCGATCGCACGGCTGCAAAAAAGTGCAGCATGTGATCGGGTCAGAATGACTCCCTAAGTCAGACCTGATCGTAGCAGCAACTTTGGGCCTATTTCAGAACTGATCGTAGCAGCAAATTTGTTAGCTAATGGGCAAAACCATATGCACTGCAGGGAGGTGGTGCAGATATAACGTGCAGAAAGGGTCAGATTTGGGCGTGTTATTTTGTTTCTGTGCAGGGTAAATACTGGCAGCTTTTATTTTACATTGCAATTTAAATTTCAGTTTTAACACACCACACCCAAATCTAATTCTCTCTGCACATGTTATATCTGCCCCCCTGCAGTCCACAGGTTTTGCCCATCTGCTAACAAATTTGCTGCTACGATCAAGTCTGAATTAGGCCCACCTGCAGTGCAAAACCATGTGCACTGCAGATGTGGCAGATATAACATTTGCAGAGAGAGGTAGATTTGGGTGGGTTACATTGTTTCTGTGCAGGGTAAATAATACTGGCTGCTTTATTTTTAGACTGCAATTTAGATTTCAGTTGGAACACACCCCACCCAAAACTAACACTCTCTGCACATGTTATATCTGCCCCCCTGCAGTGCACATGGGTTTGCCCATTAGCTAACAAATTTGCTGCTGCGATCAGGTCTGAACTAGGCCCTTAAACCTTTTGGGTCTCTGTGTAGCACTTGATACATTGGACCATGGGATTCTGATTGAGAGACTGGAAAAGTTCTGTTGACTGGATGGCACAGTCATACCTCCCAACTGTCCCGATTTTCGTGGGACAGTCCCGTTTTTTGGGGACTGTCCCGCTGTCCCACCCGCGGGCCACAGTGTCCCGCGGTGGGGGGGGGGGTCAGTTGGGAGGCTCTGCTTAGCAGAGTAGCGGTGAATAGACGCTGTGCGCATGCGCACAGCGTCTATTCAGTGGAGTCAGAGGGAGCATGCCAGCGGCTCACAGAGCGCTGGGCATGCCCCCTCAGTGACCAAAACGGGGCGTGGCTCGCGATCGCGGGTCCTCCGCAAACCCACGCCCCTTTTCATAGGCCACACCCCTTTTCAGGAGCGTGCACGGCTACGCCGCGCAAGTGTCCAGCTCCACACGATAAGAAAGTTGGGAGGTATGCACAGTCCTTAGCTGTTTTAAATAATTTCTCAAGTCCCAATAGTTTTGCAGTATACATGCTGTCCTTTGCTCCAGGTACTGAGAAACCAATAACAACTAAATGGATGTCTAGCTGAGTGTCACGATCCTGACTGTATTTCTCCTATTCTGTGGTTTACCTCAGAATATTCTGTATCCTGCATTTGCTTCAGTTCAGCATCAAACCTGTGTTGCTTCCCTTGATTAGCCATCTGAGTAATCAGTAATCAGCTGTGAGCAGCATTTGATTCTTCATGTGTTCAGCAATCTGGAGTGTATGCATAAAAGTCAGCATTTTCTGTTCATTTTTAGAAGTTCAGGTGTTTTTTCAGCATGCTAGGCCTCACTCCACATCAGAGTCTAATCTGGAGTACTGACATGACAGGGTCCGATCACCTGACCATGGGGCTATTTCAGACGTGATCGCTGCTGTGCGTTTTTGCACAGCGGGCGATCAGGTCTGAACTGCGCATGCGCATGCACTGCAATGTGCAGGCGCGGTAGACCGCAGCAGCAGGGAGCGCCGGACAGTGACGGTATGGTGCAAAAATTGACAGGAAGAGGGCGTTTGTGGGTGGCAACTGACCGTTTTTAAGGAGTGTCCGGAAAAACGCAGGAGGGACCAGGCGTTTGGAAGGAGGGTTTCTGACGTCAGCTCCGGCCCCGATCATCGCACTGGAAGAGTAAGTCCTGGGCTGCGCAGAGACTGTACAAAATTAGTTTGTGTAGTTCAAACACATCTAAACGCACACTTACATAGCAAATTCCCCCTCCCCCTGTAGGTGGCGACTACCTGATCGCAGGGATTCAAAACCGCACCCTAACGATCAGGTCTGAATTAGCCCCCATGAGCTATCCAATCCTGTGCCAGCGTGAGGCTCCCTGAATCACCTGACTCCAATCACCAAGGACCAAGAGGTATAAGTAGAGAGACCTGTGTTACAGAAGCTGCCAGTTCCTTGAGTCACACAGCTCAGTGTGAGCTTAGTAGCTGAGCTTCCTAAGAGGTAGCACTAATTACCATAGTTCCTGTAAATTTCTGCTATTTTGCTATCCACTCCAGATTACAGTTGTGTTTCCAGTTATATCCAGAACCAGCCCAGATTACAGTTACATTTCCAGTTATATCCGGTACCAGCCTGGATTATAATTACGTTTCCAGTTATATCCGGTACCAGGCCAGATTACAGTTGAATTACCAGTTATATCTGGTACCAGCCCGATTTACAGTTGTGTTCTAGTTATACCGGTACCCAGCCCAGTTCATAGTATGGTTCCCAGTCTCACCTGTAACCAGCCCGGTTTTCAGTCTCGCCGGTAACCAATCCAGTTCCAGTCTCACTGGTAACCAGTCAGGTTTAATGTCTTCAGCTCTTCTCCCAGATCTGCGTAACTCCAGAGAACCTATTTCATAGTAACTTTGGGTACACAAACACCTAGTCATGTGACAGTATATCCAGTTCATTCTCACCAATACATTCACCATCCTGCTATCAACACAAAGTCCCTGGTGATCCAGTGGTCAGGATACAGCGCCCTCTGTCAAGGCCCTGTTCGACTCCCGGTCAGGGATTGCTCCTTAGTACTTCATCTCACTGATTCCCACAGACCAGCCAAATATACACATAGTCCTCCAGTTACCAACACAGACTTCACATATATACACCGGGTTCACAAAACTACAGTCATGACAGTACGAACTGGCCACATGGACCTGGCCAAAAGTGTTTGTCTGATGCAAGACCTCCTAAGCAATATTGCGGGACGTTTGGAGGGTCTGGAGTCGACTCAGCATCAATTGGTGCAGTGTCTGCAGCGGAACTCCTCCAGATATTCTCGGACTCCTTTACGCAGACTCTCTACCAGATGTAGCGGATTCTCTATCAGATGTTAATACAGTTACAAGAACTTTTGACTAGTATTCTTTCTGTGATGCCTGAACTCCTCAGGAATACCACTGACTTAGTCGAGCCTGTTTTGTCCCATCCAGTTACTGAAGTCTCTTCCTCTGTGCAAAGAAAAGTTGTACATCAGAGCTATCTACGGCCCAAGTTCTCTGAAGCTGAACACCTGCGGCGTAGGGAGCTACACCTCTGTCTTTACTGTAGAAATTCTGTTCATTTCATTAAGGATTGCATTCTCCGCAAGCCATGAAACAGTGACAAATCTCAGTACTATAGCACTCATGTCTACAAATTATCTACAGTAACCGATCCTGCTACTGTTGACAGGGGTGTCAAGAAGGATCCTCAAAAAGAGACTCAAATATATGACTGGGGTCTTGTGATTAAAAAACCCTATCCCAAGTTGAGTGTCCAGAAAAGTATGTTCAAGCCACTTAAAGTCACAGAGGGGTCTGTTTCTGCAGTCCAAGGAGGGGCATCTGTTTCTGCAGCCCAAGGTGGGGCACCTGAGTCTTCTTCTAAAGGAGAAGTGTCTAATATGTTAACCCCAGGAGGGATGTTCGATTTGCTAAACCTAACAAAGGTGTCTGATTTGCTAACCCCAGGTGGGGTCTCCAGAGTTTCAGCACCAAGAGAGGTATCCAAGGCCAAGTTCCCAGAAGGAATTCTTAAAGCCACAGATGCAGACACAAACTCTTGCTTGCCTCCTTCTGAGAGTGATGCCATGTTTGCAATCAGCATGGTCCAGGTCCAGGATGGGCCACCTGAACTTTCAGATTCAGTTCCTGCCAGCTCAAGTTAGTCTGGACTCAATCTGGTCCTGTCCATATGTCCGGTTCAGTCTTTTTTGGTTCTAGCCATTTTAAGTAGCTCTGGACCTAATCTGGTACCATCCGTAGGTCCAAAGACTCCTCCAGTCCCAGCCAGTTCAAGTTCATCTGGATTCAATCTGGTCCATCCTTATGTCCAGTTCAGTCTCCCTTGGTTTCAGCCAATTCAAGCAATTTGGGATCTAATCCGGTGCTATCCGTCAATTTGAATAATCCGCCAGTCCCAGCCGTTTTAAATTTGTCTGGACTCAATCCGGTTCTGTCCATTTGTCCAGTTCTGTCTCCTCTGGTTCAAGCAGGTCCAGCAATACTCCAGATCCAACCTAGTCAGTCCATCCTGGTTCCAGCCGGTCCAGCAATACTCCAGGTCCAGCATGATCATTCAGTACTGGTTCCAGTAGCGGATCTTGCCACGGGCAAGCAGGACTTTTGCCCGGGGCGCCGCCTTCCAGAGGGCGCAGGGCGCCATACGGGCACCGCACCAGGGCAAGATCCGCTGCTGCTGTGCCCCCCGCTGCCCGCTGTCCCCCGCTGCCGCTGTGAAGGGAAACTAGACGCGTACGCGTCTAGTTTCCCTTCGTGGACAGGTCCTTTACTGTGCGGTGCGCGATGACGTCATCGCGCACCGCACAGCAAAGGTCCTCTCAACGAAGGGAACAAGACGCTACGCGTCTAGTTTCCCTTCGTGGAGAGGACCTTTGCTGTGCGGTGCGCGATGACGATATCGCGCACCGCACATCATTTCAGTCTGTACAGGGGGCATAAATGACCACGCCCCCTGTACGAATTTACGCCCCCTATTGCCGCCCGGGGTGCACAGAGCCCCAGAACCGGCCCTGACTGGTTCCAACCGGTCCAGTTATACTCCAGGTTCAGCCTGGTCAGTCTGTCCTGTTTTCTGCCGAATCCAAAGTCTCAGGACCTAATCCAGTTCCTTCCGTAGGTCTAGATCCTTCTCCAGTACCAGCCACTTCAAGTTCATCTGAACCCAATACAGTCCAGTCAATTTTTTCGGAAGATCCACTAGTTTAAGCCACTCCAAGTAAAATTATTCACTCAGTAACTGAGTACAGCTATCTCAACTTTGGGGGTAATTCAGATCTGATCACTGGGATGCATTTTTTGCTGCCTTGTGATCAGATAGTCGCCACCTACAGGGGGAGGGGAAAAGCCTGTGCAAGTGTGCGATCGCTTCGTTAGCGGAGGTGCACAAAAATCAGTTTGTGCAGTCTCTGCACAGCCCAGGACTTACTCAGCTGCTGCGATTGAATCCTCCTGATCGGGGCCGGAGCTGATGTCAGACACCCTCCCTCAAAACGCCTGAGCCCGCCTGCATTTTTCTGGACACTCCCGGAAAATGGTCAGTTGCCATCCACAAATGGCCTCTTCCTGTCAATCTCCTTGCGAATACCCGTGCAACTGGATCCTTCGCACTATACCATAGCAGGGCGCCGATCGCCGTAGCAGCTGTCTATTGTGCCAGCGCAGTGTGGCTCAGACACATGCGCAGTTCAGATCTGATCGCAGGCTGTGCGAAAACGCACAGCAGCAATCAGATCTGAATTACCCCCTTTGTCCCTAAGCTTTTCTGAGCAACCTATTGTTCCATCTGCTGATTTGGATAAGGGACTTCAGGCTAATGTTGCTGAGAGAAATACTGATGTTGCTTCCTCAATCCAGTTACCAGAGTAATTTACCTCAGGGAGAAGTACTAGTTTCTCCATCCAGAAAGAAATTTCAAGTGATTTCTCAGTCTCTGTTGAGGATTTCAGCCAGACAACTTCTGAAAGGATATCTACTCATCAGTCTGATGTTGCTCAAACTAACTCCATCCCAGCATCTGAGAGAGCGTCAGCAGATTCAGCTTCTAAGCTTTCGTCTGATGCTTTAGCACCTATTTACTTTGATGGAGATTTATTGCAATATGTCGCTCTAGTCGATTGTTTTCTTGCTCTAATGGAGTCAGATCCTTCATGTGCAGTAACTCCTTCCAATGTTACTCGATATCTGTTCCTGGCATTCAGAGAAAGAGTTATAGTGTACAAAGAAAAAAGAAAGACTCTATGGGGGTAATTCCAAGTTGATCGCAGCAGGAATTTAGTTAGCAACTGGGCAAAACCATGTGCACTGCAGGGGAGGCAGATTTAACATGTGCAGAGAGAGTTAGATTTGGGTGGGGTGTGTTCAATCTGCAATCTAATTTGCAGTGTAAAAATAAAGCAGCCAGTATTTACCCTGCACAGAAATAAAATAACCCACCCAAATCTAACTCTCTCTGCACATGTTAAATCTGCCTCCCCTGCAGGGCACATGGTTTTGCCCAATTGCTAACTAAATTCCTGCTGCGATCAACTTGGAATTACCCCCTATGTTGGGGCACACTTGATGGATATGAAATATGTTAAAACTTAACTTTTATTGTGGTTAATCATAAAAGAAGAATGCACACAGACTTACATACAAAAAACAGTCACCTTAGGTGGAATTGAATGGTATTAGTATAAGGGGTTGACATGCCCCATGTTGACACCAAGCAAATTGCTAAGTGTACATAACCAATTCCAATACGCCTCTGGTGAAAAATATTAAAATCAAAGATATGTACTTTATAATAACTTAGTATATCAGGAGTGTAATATCGTTATGGAGGAAAATGATTTTCAATAATGGTAGATATACTCCTTGATAATGGGTCCCTTTGTATTTGTAATGGTTGTGCTATTGAAGCTTCTTTCTCTGGTAAGTGGTCTTGCAAAAATCGTAGTTCTAATTAGTAGAATAGGTATAGAGGTAAGGCCAATGTTTTCTCCACCACTTCTGCTGTTTGTTGATGATTGGAGCTACTGCACTTGATATTCCAAAGTAGTTACCTGACCTTGTACTGATCAGGCCTGTCACTGCTTTGCTTCCAAGGTCAGATGGATTTGGGCGTAGCCAGTGACGTATGGCAGTAGTAATATGATTCAAACAAATGAGAGAGCGTGTGGTTTCGGCATTTATACCAAGTTGAGAACTTCTGCTGTCCCGCTGATCTGCCCCAAGTCCCTTTTACAGTTGCATTATAGGGAACTTGATATCTGGCAGTGGATGAGAGGGTTCTCGAAAAAAAGAAAGTGGAGAGAGTGTGTGCCCCAACTTCTGTTGTTCACCGTCATATAGAATTATAGTGGACGGTGAATGAGAGAGAGGGGGTACAGAGAGGAAAAGGAGGTGGTGAGCTGAGACTCCCCAAAATTACCATGAATGAGTGTCTATCATTGACAATATTGGACCTCTGCTCTCAAAGGCATTGTGACAACCGATAAATAACCTTTCATAGTGAGTGATGGTTTGTCAAGTAATATTGGTTATGTAAAAGATTGCAAGAAGGTTATGAATATGTTTCATTCATTGGCAGTACAATATGCAATACATTAATTGATAATCCACATGGAAAAGGTACCACTTAATTTCCTGCAAAGGTTGTACAATAAAATATGCAACACATTAATCTGAGTACTAGTAAGGTTATAAGTATAATATATTCATTAGTAACCCACATGAAAAAGGAAAACATCCAATTGCATACCAAATAATGCAGTTAGACATGAGGCATGAGGCACAAAATGGTAAATATAGGTTCCATGTAGGCTAAAGAAATTTATACCAGCGAGAGAAGGAATATGTTGCTAAAACAGAATAGAAAGCTACTATGTGAGAGGTTTCTATAATAATAATAATAATAATAATAATAATAATAATGATAATAATAAAAAGAGAATATTGATTATTATTAAGTATCAGAGTGATGTGACTCTGTGTAATTGCAATAAGTTGCAAGCCCTTATTGGATATTTGAGCAGGAAAAATGTGACACATAAAGTGGTGTGACTAAAGTCCATTGATGAAAAGTGCAATAGTGTGGATCTAAGTTGGGTAACTAATCGCATTATGTGGGATGGGGACAATGTGAGGTATGTAGAATATGAGGTAGGAACTGGTGATTGTTAAATGTTGTGCTATTGGAGTAAATGGGTCTTGATGTGATGTGGATATAGGGGGTCATTGTGACCCGATCGCACGCTGCAGTTTATCGCAGCACAGCGATCGGGTAAGAACTACGCATGCGCCGCCGCCGCAGTGTGCCGGCGCATGCCAGATGTCCCAAGGCCGCCGCTGAGCTACGAATGCCTCTGCTGGTGGGGGGGGGGGGCTGAAAGGCTGCATTAGCCCGCCACTTCGTGGGCGCGGTCTGGCCAACGCAGGCATGGCCGGACCATGCGGGGGGTGGGCCGCAGCGGCTGTGTGATATCACACACAGCTGATGCGGGCCGGGGAGCGACAAGTAGCTCCCAGCCAGCACGCTAAAGTTGCGCTGGTCGGGAGCTACTCCTAAAGTGCAAAAGCATTGCCACTGTGCGATGCTTTTGCACTTCTGCGGGGAAGGGGGCAGCACTGACATGCGGGGCGGGATAGCCCTGAGCTGGGCATCCCCCCGCATGTCTACTGTCATGATCGTAGCCCTGCAAAAATTTGCAGGGCTACGATCAACTCGGAATGACCCCCATAGTGTGGAGGTGTGATGTGTGATTGCAGAAGCAGGGGGAGGGTGTTGAGATAATGGTCAATATGGGGTAATTGTGTGGGTAAGTTGTTTAACCTGTGGGTGAGTTAAAAGGATGGGGATAATGCAACCAGGTAAGTGAATAGATGAATAAGATAATTTATAAGTTAGAAAGAGATTAGCTTAAAATCTTATTTTGAAGGGTCTGTTGTTTCAATCCACATTGGGAGGAATTATGTTATGATTGCATGTCTTCTGTTTGAGGACTGGATGGACTAGAAGAACACTCCATAATTGAGGTGCTCATTCATCCCTCTTGGTGCAAGGCAATCCAGTCTGAAAGTCCATTCAGATTTACGTTTGAGGAGTTCTTGCATTAAGGGGGTCATTCCGAGTTGATCACTAGCTGCTGTTGTGCGTAGCGCAGCGATCAGGCTTAAAATCTGTATTTCTGCGCATGTGTATGCACCGCAATGCGCACGCGCGACGTACAGGTACAAAGACCTTTGTGGTTTTGCACAGGTTCTAGCGAAGATTTAAGTTGCACGACACAACGCAAGAAGATTTACAGGAAGGGTGCATTTCTGGGTGATAACTGACGGTTTTCAGGTAGTGTTTGGAAAAACGCAAGCGTGGCTGGGCAAACGCTGGGCGGGTGTGTGACGTCAAAAGCCAACCCTCCAACGTTAGAATCAATGCACACAAAGAGTAAGTCCAAGGCTGGTCTTGTTTAGCACAAAATGTTTTTGCAGGCGCTCTGCTGCACAGGCGTTCGCACTTCTGCAAAGCAAAAATACACTCCCCGGTGGGCGGCGACTATGCATTTGCACGGCTGCTAAAAACTGCTAGTGAGCGATCAACTCGGAATGACCCCCTAGGTCACCACCTCTGACACCCAAATTAATTTTTTCCAGACCGAATGCTTGTAGTTCCAAAGGGTTGCTCTGATGGTGCCTATGAAAGTGGAGTGCCACAGATGTAAGTTTTCTCATTTTTTGTAAGTCTGCTGAGGCATTTCTCACTGATCCCACATGTTCTAGGATATGTTGTTTTAGGGCTCTCGTGGTAATTCCAACATACTTCATGTTCCAACTGCATGAGATACAATAGACAACCCCAATACCATTGCAGTTGATGAATTGTTCAATTGTCCTCTCTTCACCATATCGATCTGATACTTCATATATTTTTCTCATATGTTGACATGCTTTGCAGGAACCACAGGGAAAAGGTCCTATGATTGTCTGTTTTTTCTTTGGATTAGCAGTGAAGTGACTGCGGGTTAGTTTATCCCTAAGATTCTTCGAACGTCTCCAGCTTATGGAAACCTTTTCAACCAATTCATCAGCTAAATCTGGGTGTGGTTCATCAAATCGACAGTGTCTAGGTCGACAATGTTTAGGTCGACCACTATAGGTCGACAGTCACTAGGTCGACATGGATGGAAGGTCGACAGGGTTTCTAGGTCGATATGTGCTAGGTCGACAGGTCTAAATGTCGACATGAGGATTTTTTTTGGTGTCATTTTCTTCGTAGAGTGACCGGGATCCCAAATTAGTGCACTGCGTCCCCTCGCATGGCTCGCTTCGCTCGCCATGCTTCGGGCATGGTGCCTTCGCTCCGCTACTGCTTCGCTCGGCACACTTTACCGTTCCAATCGTAGTCCACGTGGATCGTTAAGTATGAAAAAATTCAAAAAAAGAAAAAAATGTGAAAAACTCATGTCGACCTTTAGACCTGTCGACCTAGCACATGTCGACCTAGAAACCCTGTCGACCTTCCATCAATGTCGACCTAGTGACTGTCGACCTATAGTGGTCGACCTAAACATTGTCGACCTAGACACTGTCGATCTTCAGACCGGATCCCGCTAAATCTTTATCAAGGAGAAGAACTGGCCAATGTCTTTGGATGGATTGCTGTATTTCTCTCCATTCCCTGCAGAAGATCTTAGATCCACACTATTGCACTTTGCATCAATGGACTTTAGTCACACCACTTTATGTGTCACATTTTTCCTGCTCATATATCCAATAAAGGCTTGCAACTTATCGCAATTAACGAGTCACATCACTCTGATACTTAATAATAATCAATATTCTCTCTTATTATAGAAACCTCTCACATAGTGGTTTTCTACTCTATTTTAGCAACATATTCCTTTTCTCTTTGGAGTAAATTTCTTTAGCCTACATGGAACCTATATTTACCTATTTGTACCTCATGCCTCATGCCTAACTGCATTATTTGGTATGCAATTAGATGTTTTCCTTTTTCATGTTGGTTACTAATGAATGTATTATACTTATAACCTAACTAGTACTCAGATTAATGTGTTGCATATTTTATTGTACAACCTTTGCAGGAAATTAAGTGGTACCTTTTCCATGTGGATTATCAATGAATGTATTGCATATTATACTGCCAATGAATGGAACATATTCATAACCTTCCTGTAATCTTTTACATAGCCAATATTCCTTGACAAACCATCACTCACTGTGAAAGGTTATTTATCGGTTTTCACAATGCCTTTGAGAGCAGAGGTCCAATATTGTCAATGATAGACATTTATTTATGGTAATTTTGGGGAGTCTCAGCTCACCACCTCCTTTTCCTCTCTATACCCCCTCTTTCTCTCATTCACCGTCCACTATAATTCTATATGACGGTAAACAGTAGAAGTTGGGGCACACACTCTCTCTCTCTCTCTCTCCACTTTCTTTTTTTCGAGAACCCTCTCATCCACTGCCAGATATCAAGTTCCCTGCAATGCAACTGTAACAGGGACTTGGGGCAGATCAGCGGGACAGTATAAGTTCTCAACTTGGTATAAATGCCGAAACCACATGCTCTCTCATTTGTTTGAATCATATTACTACTGCCATACTTCACTGGCTACGCCCAAATCCGTCTGACCTTGAAAGCAAAGCAGTGACAGGCCTGATCAGTACAAGGTCAGGTGACTACCTTGGAATATCAGGTGCAGTAGCTCCAATCATCAACAAACAGCAGAAGTGGTGGAGAAAACATTGGCCTTACCGCTATACCTATTCTACTAATTAGAACTACAATTTTTGCAAGACAACCTACCAGAGAAAGAAGCTTCAATAGCACAACCATAACAAATACCAAGGGACCCATTATCAAGGAGTATATCTACCATTATTGAAAATCATTTTCCTCCATAACGATATTACACTCCTGATATACTAAGATATTATACATATCTTTGATTTTAATATTTTTCACCAGTGGCATATTGGAATTGGTTATGTACACTTAGCAATTTGCTTGGTGTCAACATGGGGCATGTCAACCCCTTATACTAATATCATTCAATTCCACCGAAGGTGACTGTTTTTTGTATGTAAGTCTGTGTCCATTATTCTTTTATGATCAACCATAATAAAAGTTAAGTTTTAACATATTTTATATCCATCAAGTGTGCCCCAACATAGAGTCTTTCTTTTTTCTTTGTACACTATAATTTATACCACTGACTATGGGAGCACCACCAACTTTTACATCAAGCACCCCTACCAGGGATCCTTCTATTGTTACACACTGTTGGTCCACTTGCAAGGGTATACAGTATATACAACTCCTTGCGATCTCAAATCCAGTGCGGTGCTGACCCCTATTAGTCTATTCAGAGAAAGAGCTTTGGAGTGGGCTAACATGCTATTCGAGAGTAATGATCCTGTGATCCAAGATGCACAGACTTTTAGTAATGCAGTAATTAAAGAATTTAGTCCTAAACTCTTGGAAACCGACTCTACTGAAAATTCTTGCTCCAAAAAGAATTCTAGTTCTTCTTCATTCAAACTACAGCAGTCTGCTACAAAAGGAAGTTTGTGCTGTCCTACCAAGGATAATCCAAGTATCTCCTCCCGTAAGAATCTGACCATTAAAATTTGTCTTCTAGGAGCTACTCCTAGCCTGATACAAAGTTCTTCACCAAAGAATTTAAAACTACAGTGCACATCCCTGTCATCTCTAAACTGCGTATCTACTAAGTATTCTGAACATTCTGCTTCATGTTACTTCCAGGATTCTCCAGTTAATCAATTTCCCAATAAGGGAGATTCGTATCTTCCATTAGACTTCGACTCTAATCTTGATCCAGTTTATGATGCTACGCCTTTTCTGGGAGGTCCTGTGTTTTCTGAGGACGTTTTTTCTTTACAGGAAATTCCGCTCTCCCTGGTCAAATCCAGATGTTCCCATAAGAAGAAGAGGCATCATCGACGGTCTTAAGTTCTTCTTAGAAATTTTCAAGTTTCTCTAAGATTCAAGATGGGTGTCCGGAGTCCACCCTTGAAGAGGAGGGTACTGTCACGATCCTGACTGTATTTCTCATATTCTGTAGTTTACCTCAGCATATTCTGTAACCTGCATTTGTTTCAGCTCAGCAAGAAGACTACAAACCTGTGTTGCTTCCCTTGATTAGCCACCTAAGTAATCGGTAATCAACAGTGAGCAGCATTTGATTCTTCACTGTGTTCAGCAATCTGGAGTTTAGGCCTAAAAGTCAGCATCTTCTGTTCATTTTTAGAAGTTCAGTTTTCAGTGTTTTTTCGGCCTGCTGGGCCTTACTTCACATCAGAGCCTAACCTGTAGTACTGACGTGACAGGGTCTGATCACCTGACCATGAGCTTTCGAATCCTGTGCCAGCCTGAGACTCCCTGAATCACCTGACTCCAATCACCAAGGACCAAGAGGTATAAGTAGAGAGACCTGTGTTACAGAAGCTGCCAGTTCCTTGAGTCACACAGCTCAGTGTGAGCTTAGTAGCTGAGCTTCCTAAAGGCCCATTCACACCTGGCGATTTTGAGCTGAAAGCAGCTCACTTTTGGTGTTTTGAGATGCTTTCAGCTCAAAACCGCCCAGTGTCTATGCACAAGCGCACTCCCGCTTCATCACCAGCGGCCGCCGTTCATCTACTAGTATTAACAGTAGATAAACGGCGGGGTGAGCGGCTTTCCATAGCATCCTGCTATAAAAAGCCACTCACCCCCGCTTACATGGGGGAAAAGCGCTCAGTATGTATGCACTGAGAGCTTTTCAGCCCAGCAATGTCAGCAATCATCGCTGTGCATACACGCTGGGCAAAAATGTGCAGTGTGTATGCACCATTAGAGGTAACACTAATTACCTTAGTTCCTGTAAATCTCTGCTCTTTTGCTATCCACTCCAGATTACAGTTGTGTTTCCAGTTATATCCGGTACCAGCCCAGATTACAGTTGCCTTTCCAGCTATATCTGGTGCCAGCCCAGATTACAGTTGTGTTTCCAGTCATATCCGGTACCAGCCCGGATTACCATTTTGTTTCCAGTTATATTCGGTACCAGCCCGGAATACAGTTGCTTTACCAGGTATATCTGGTACCAGCCCGGATTACAGTTGTGTTTCCAGTTATATCCAGAACCAGCCCAGATTACATTTGCGTTTCCAGTTATATCGGTACCAGTCCGGATTACAGTTATGTTTCCAGTTATATCCAGAACCAGCCCAGATTACAGTTGCGTTTCCAGTTATATCGGTACCAGTCCGGATTACAGTTATGTTTCCAGTTATATCCGGTACCAGCCTGGATTAAAGTTGCGTTACCAGTTATATCCAGTACCACCCCGGTTCGCAGTGCGATTCCCAGTCTCACCGGTAACCAGCCCGGTTCTCAGTCCCGCCGGTAACCAACCTGGTTCCAGTCTCACAGGTAAGCAGTCCAGTTCAATGTCTTCAGCTCTCCTCCCAGATCTGCGTAACTCCAGAGAACCTATTTGATAGTAACTTTGGGTACACAAATACCTAGTCCTGTGATAGTATATCCAGTTCGTTCTCACCAATACATTCACCATCCTGCTATCAACACCAAGTCCCTGGTGATCCAGTGGTCAGGATATGGTACCCTCTGCCGAGGCTCAGGTTCGACTCCCGGTCAGGGATTGCTCCTTAGTACTTCATCTCACTGATTCCCACAGACCAGCCAAATATACACATAGTCCTCCAGTTACCCGCACAGACTTCACATATATGCCGGGTTCACAAAACTACAGTCATGACACTGAGCTCCAGGAGTGTATGAATCCTGATAAAATAGAGGTCCTTTTGATAGGTAAAAGGACAAGATTACTGCATAGCCAACCTACTGGACTTGTGCTTGGGGGTTCAGCATTACATAACACTGATCATGTGTGGAATCTTACTGTTGTCCTGGATGGTGGCTTGACATTTAAACATGAGGTATAAGCCACAATCAAATCCTGTTTTTCATCTGAGTAGCATAGCCAGATTCAAGCACTTAATTCCCTCAAAAGATCTGCATAAAATCATACATTCATTTGTGTTATCATGCCTAGACTACTGCAATGCCCTCTACTGATGGAGCCACGCTAATCGTGGCTCCGTCTGAGCCGCAGCGCTCCCACCTAGATGTGCCTATTGCAGCATCTGGGGCGTGCGTAAGTGTGAGACGTGCACGTGCCCCATTCACTACAACAGGAGCATCTCTGTGCACTCTCGTAGCGGGACTAGGCGCCAGATCGCCTAGTCCCGCCGGGAGTGCACGTCTGCAATGGAGCTGCATCAGATGAGAGCGGTTCCATCTGTAGGTCTCCCTGCAGAAGAATTATACCATTTGCAACTGGTACAAAATGGAGCTGCTAGGCTATTAACCAAACAGCCCACATTCCAGACACATAACACCCATTCTTTACTCCTTCCACTGGCTGCCTGTAAGATGGTAAATCTTTTTCAACATTGACTGACTTTCAAAGCACTACATGACCATGGCATAAGATACCTGAATCAGCATCTGATTGCTTATTGCCCTGCTTGCTCACTGTCTGTTTGTAGCATACATTCAGACAGACGAATGATACATGCACAGAACAATGGATTAGTATGGTGTCTCATGTGAGATGGTATCCCATTACCATAAAAGTTCAATATTGGGAGAGGCTACGTGTCACCATGTCCCAGTATGAACGTCACCCCCTTCCCCAGACCACAATATGTGTATATCTCCATGTTCCCTTTAATCTTCCCCAATAGCTATGTATCCATGTCTCCCCATAACCCAGTTTGTATGTATCCGTGTCCCCTCCAGTCCCCAATATATATGTATCCATGTTCTACAGACCACAGTTTGCATGTCTCCATGTCCTCTCCATACCCCGATATATATGTATCCATGTCCCCCATGGTGTATTTCTCCATGTTCCTTCCAGTCCTCAATATATATATATATATATATATATATGTCTTTATGTCCCCCAAGTGTTTATGTCTCCATGTCCGCTCAGGTCCCATGTCCCAATGTGAGTCACCATGCCACCCCCAGGCCACAGAATGTCACCATACCCCCCAGGCCTCATTGTGTATGTCTCCATGACCCTTCCAGTCATCCTCAATATATATGTATCCATGCCCTCCATATCCCAGGTCCCCTCCAGACCCCAATATATACGTATCCATGCCTCCCCAGATCCCAATGTGTATATCTCCATGGTCCCCCAGGCTGCAGTATGTCTCATCATCCTTGTGTGTGTCTTGTCTTTCTTTATCCTCTTCTGTCTGTATCTCCTATTAATCCTCTTATTATATATTTACCCCCATATAGTGCTAACATTTACCCACCACTACCCGCCTTTTCCCTGTGCCATTCACAAAACCACTGTTACTCTTGTCCTGCAACTACTCCCACTTCCCCCTTTCTTCCTCCACTTCTGCCCACTACACCCCTTACCTTCCTCCGCCTTCTCTTCTGCTTAAGGTGATAGAGATGGCATCCTGCTAGCCACCGGACAGAAGTGATCTGGAAACACCTGAGAAGGGAAGGTATGCACAATCTTCTTGCAATGATTCTTGCTCAATGTTAAAAAATAGATACAATTCAATCCTATCCGGGGAGGTGGGTCACCAACATTTGTCTGGCCTCTGGACAATTTGGATGAAGTTACGCTTCTGTAGACAAAGTATTTACCTACCTCTAATTTCTGTGCAAAGTGAACTATGCTCACTCACAGTAATGCTTAAAGAAACCAATACACAGTTAAAACACACCCATGCATCTCACCAATACATATCAAAGGGTCTCATGCATTCCTTGTGTCTCTCCAGTCTCATCCCCTAATGTTCTCTCCAGCCTCATGCCTCCCTGTACTTCTCCAGCCTCATGCATTATATGTGTCTCTCCAGTGTCATGCCCCACCTGTGTCTTTCCAGCCTCATACAGCTAACAGCTGAATGTCAGTCTGATTAAAACAATCAGTTTCCTTTGTCACAAATAAACAACATGTATGTACAAATCCAACATAATTTAAAAGCTACCAATGAATTTATTTAACCCATGCCATTGTCAATTACAAATAGTTTCAATTGGGCCTAGTGAGAGTTAATAGTGAGATGAATACTTGATGTAAGAAATTACACACAGATATAAAAAAAAGTATTTTTTCTTTCTTTCTAGGATTTGTTAACTCTCTGTTTGCTAGGGTAGGATAGCCATTGAAATGTTAATTAACCTCTCCCACCACCCTCTTGAACAGGCATATGAACCTCTGTTGATATGCAAATTATAGAGGCTCTGAGAGAAACTACATTCATTCAGTGTGTTTACGAATACATATGCTGGGTGAGTGGTCACATAGAAGTGCAGTAAATGGTGTGTGTGTATATATATTATATATATTATATTACTATATAATATGGGTATTTATATCAGTGTATGTTCTGCAAGATAACTATCCAATCTGAATCATAGCATTTAACTTATAGTCAATAGTCATTATAGATTTGCATAAAATCAGATACGTTTATTTGTAATATATTTGATATAGTTTGTTAAGGAAGTAATTAGAAATAACACAAAACACAGTTCCGGCCTAAAACATTTAAGTAAACACTCAGAGGGGGATCACCTTTGTGGGCAACTTCCGGTGGGTGTAAGGAACAAGTGTGTTGCATAGTGAGCAATAACATTTTTGCTCAAATTTGATCGTGATAAGTGTGGTATATTAAGTTGCCAACGCAAGGTATACATGTGGTATGGTACGTGAGGTAAGCATACAGGAATGCGCACGTGGCACAGGAACACGCAAGTTTGCATAAGCACGCAAGGTTGCGTGAAGTAGCGAGCGCAAGTATAACCACACAATAGGAATACATTTAAAGGCGGGATAGAAAACATAGTGTCACAACTGAGGGCTTAGGCTGACTGGAGGAAGCCTCTGTTGTAGGGGTTGAGGTGTGGAAGAACTTAGCAGGCTGTATTGGGTTCTTAGACATGCAGTTTACTACTGGAACAAATGGCCAAAGGCGTTACCAAGACAACTTCGTAAAAAGTTAAGAGAATTTATTAAACACAGTTCAATACACAGCGATGCTCAGCAGTGTTAGGTAATGACACAATATACACTTGTAGATGCTGGAGCAATGCCGGGCTGGATGAATACTCATGAACTGTTGAATAATGATTAACACCAGTATAAAGGAAAGTCAGTTGCAAAAGTACTGGTGGTACTGGATATTGATGATAGATGATAATTTGGAATTAATGATCTGATACAATGGTGGCTTGAGATCGATGGTAGACACCGATGGTGAGTTGGATACGGTGATAGAACACCGATGGTGGCTTGAGAACGATGATAGAACATGATGGTGACTTGGATACAGTGATAGAACACCGATAGTAGCTTGAGTTCGATGATAGGACACTGATGGTAACTTGGATACGGTGGTAGAACACCGATAGTAGCTTGAGTTCGATGATATGACACCGATGGTGACTTGGATGCGGTGATAGAACACCAATGGTGACTTAGATGCGGTGATAGAACACCGATGGTGACTTGGATGCGGTGATAGACCACCGATGGTGACTGGCAAGACAAAACCCCGCTGGAAGCTGGAAGCCGGTACTCGGTTGCTGCCAGTTGCTGAAACCAATGCTGGTAAATTGTAGAGTAAGGCTGCACCGCCAGATGGTAGCTGGTGCGAGTCTCTAGTGGAGCTGAACTCAGGAGCTGGAATACCTGGAACGATAGCTGAATAACCACAACAGAGGAGACTTGTAACACAGGGTTTGACAACCAAAGCACTGACATCTTACCAGCCCAGGAACAGGACACTTATACCTGCTGGGAGGCAGGGATTGGCTGGCTGATTAAGCAGAGTCCAGAGCTCAGTGGATAGGATGAGACAAACACATGTGACTGAAAAAACATGGCTGCGCCCATGTTATCCTTTAAAGGGAAAGTATGTTTGTATTTCCACATGCGGACCCAGCAATGGCGGCGGAGGCCGCAGAGAACAACGGAGGCCATCTTGGAGTATGCCACATGAGAAACCACAGCAATGGTGGCGGAGGCCATGGAGAGCTGGAGACGCCAGGCTGAACATCACACATAGGAGGTAACGGTAATGGTGGCAGAGGCCACGGAGGGCCGGAGACGCCAGGCTGAATATCACACATAGAAGGTAACTGTAATGGCGGCAGAGGCCACGGAGGGCTGAAAGCGCCATTCTTAAACAGTACACTTAGGAAGCAATGATAATGGCGGCGGAGGCCGCGGAGGGCAGGATTCGCCATGCTTAATGTTACCACTTGAGAAGCTGTTGTGACAGCGCTGTAGAATGACGGGAATCATATGACATAGGGAGATCAGTGTACCATATGCTGACAATGCAAATGGGATTCCACTTTGGAACGCTGAGCCAGTCTCAGGAGACACCTAAAGGGCAAATAATGGTGACCAGTTACCCGGATCGTGACACAAAGTCATACAATAGCAAGTAACTATCCGATTTTAAAAGCAGATTAATATAATACTTTGTTTAAAGTGCACTACCTCTGGGACAAGCTATCAATAAAAGGTAGTGATATTTTTCTGTACAGAAAAACATTGTGTGTTAATGTGAGCTGAAAGTAGGAGTAGACGTACTGAACCCCGGAAAAGCGGGAATCCCGTGGAGATGCTGAGTTGGCAGAGGCTTGGCGGCGTGTAAGTGTCGCAACCTTGCGTATTAATCAGTATTGAGGAACGTAGTGTGTGTGTTTTTAAAACGTGCAAAGGAGCGTGACAGATTGTGAAGTATTGAAGTTAAGGTTTTTGGTGTTACGCTCCGGCTGTGGAGCGCAGCTAGTTGAATTCGACTCCCGTGATCACAGGGCATATAGATAACAAGTATCTATAGGCCATGCGATTGGACCGCGCATCTGTGTGTGTACACGTGGCGCAACGTGATACCATTTGCGTAATGTCGCACAATTGTGTCATCATACACTCTGTGTAGAGCATACGCAGATGTGATTTGTGTAAGGAAAGGGATTAAATCTCCCTGGTGGACATTCACTGGAAAGGGTGATCGATAAGTTGTTTCTCACCCAATAAAAATTCCAGCGGATAGAAACCAAAGAGGAATTTTTCGCTGACTCTCCCTCAGGAAAACATTCCAACAGACTCTTAACCTCCACTGGAAGAGGTGCGGTATTGATTTTGTTGGTACTTCAATAATTCCAGTGCTGAGGGGTCTGGTAGGATACCTCACTGGGTACGCAGGGGTCACTATTGGAGTGAGTCGTGGTACTGCCAGCAGAGAAGGAGTGGGTGAAAAGCGCTCGGAGGACTTTTCACCATTTGCTCGCATTGTTCATTTGGTGCTCGTGTAAAAGAAAGCCCACGATGGGAGCCAAGTGCACAAGCGAGAAGCGTTCAGCTGCCAGGGTTCAGGCTGACGAGCGGAGACCAAGTGGGTCCGCTCAGGTGATAATGTGTGGAAAATATGGTCCACACGCAGAGGCTTTCTGTGATGAATGGGTGAGAATGACAGCAGATGATAGGAAATCATTTCCTAGAGTTGGTGGGTTTTGATCCTGAGGTATTGCAGGTAGTATTTCTAGCCAAAGTCATATAAGACAAGAACGGAAATATAATAACTGTTTGAACTTGTAGCAACAATAAATAAGTAGAAAAAAAAGAAAGAGAAAGCAAGTACACCGCCATATGTAGATGTGGAAGCAGTTACAGCCAGCATACAAACTATAGAAAATAATAAAAATACAAAAATATTAAAAATATGTATGTAACCTATATATGTACTAATGAATGTCAAAGTTTTATTTAGGAGGAGAAGGCGACCTGACTGGTTTCAGACATTTCTCATGCACTCAGAGGAGTATCCAACCGGTAAAAGAGGAGCAGTAGCCTGCAGGGGAAGTGGCTGAGACCAGTGGAACTGGTAAGTATGGAGTCATTCGAGTACATATATAGTAAAACCCAAAAATAAAATAAAAATCAGGTAAGTAAAGTCATAAATGGAGAACATCCTGTCCGCACATTAGTATTTGCCAGTAGGAAAGCGGACAGAGATAGGGTAACCCCCGGGTATTTCTTTTTAATTACCACATAAGAAGTATTCATTTCTAGTAATGCCCCTAGTCTAGATGAGCTCGGAAATGTTTGTTGGACCATGTACAGACCCTTAAAACGGGATGAGAAGGATTGAATGAATACTTTGCATGACCTAGAAGCTTGTTGATTTTTTTTTCTTTTGCAGTACTAGAAAATTCTCCATCTGGATAAGATCACTGGTAAACACTAATTTGGCAAATGGGAGGAATGAAAGAAGTGCAACATTACCCTTTGACAAAACTTGCTGAAGTTACAATTGGGCCTCTATGGTGCTAAACCCTTTCTATTTTTTCCTAGCAGCAGTGGCCCCTGACTAATTTAATCGACAGAGATTTTGTTAAATGTGAATTACATATATTGTACTACCACTCAGGAAGTACAAGGTATGTTAGATACCCTCAAAGAATAATGTTGCATTCCACTGTTCTAGATTCATGTCCATCACAGGTAGAGGAAATTATCTCACAAGATACCGGGTTCCCTATGAACTTTGGATGGATAGGACACTGGATTGATGGCTGAGGAAGTCCCAGTAGTGACACAGCATGCACAAGCTTTAAGGGGGGGTAGACCAAGTAGTTAATCAATTCCCCGTAGTGCCCAATCCAGTTGTCATTTTAATAAAATCCCCTCCACCTCTACAAACTTATCTGTCACCAACCTTTATTCAGTTTTTCTTCACAGTTTTCCTCTTCATCCTTTGCGTTCACACAGGGTGGTACAATACATGGATCCGATTCTCCCAAGATTTTGAGTGACAGCCTGAGTATTGTTTCCCAAGCCCTACATGACTGTTTACAGTCCTTTCAGCCTGAGAATGTGTCGGTGCTGATACAATATGTTGATGACTTGTTGTGCGCTGATTCATTTGAGTCGTTCCTGGCAGATACGAAGCAGTTTCTGTTTCGTCTCTTCCAAACAGGACACCAGGTCTCAAGGGATAGACTACAGTTGTGTAGGACAAGGGTCAAATACCTGGGACATAGTACTGGTACATGATTTGACAGTTCATACACCACATGCCTTATTGGTCCTTCAAACTTCTGCCAGAACCCGGTATGTCTCATCAGCACGATGGCACTAGTATATTACTGCAGTGTGCCTTGTCATGCACAAAGGGTGGAGGATGAGAATACTGGTGAAACATTGATATGCATGATGGTATGGAATATCTGAATCAGACCTTTACTACGAGACCAGACATAAGTGACAGCCCGTTGGTGAACGCAGACCTGATATTTTCTTCTTCTTTTTCTCCTCTAGAGATGTTTTTTTTTTGAGTGATGCTCATGGTACTCTACATTGAAACACACAACAGTTAAATTAGGATGCAAATTTGTGTTCCCTACAGGAAAAGGAGGTCTGGAAGGTGAAGGGGTATGGTCAGGAGTCCTCAGGACTCTGGAGAGATGGACAAGGTAAGCCAGTGGCCCCCAGGATGTATCTCCCAGGCCTAGCTGAGGCGGCACATAGTCTGACTCACCTAGGGTAAGGAAGGTATGTGCAAATTGGTAAGAGCATACTGGCGTGTACCAGGGTTCTCTTCTCAGGCAAGCAGGAAAGCAATGACCTGTCTTACTTGCAAGAGGAAGAACATTTGGTAAGGTAGCACCAACAGAGCCATCCCATATCCCTCCTGCAGACTGACCTTTTCAGGTAATACAAATTGACTTCGTACAGTTAATACCCTGTAGGAATTTGAATTATGTATTGGTGTGCACTGATGTTTTCTCAAACTGGGTAGATGCATTTCCTGCCGCCATGGATGCTGCTGTGTTTACCGCCAAGAAAATTGTGCAGAAATTTGTGTGTAGATATGGTAACCCTAAGAGTATGAGCAAAGTGATAGCTTGAAACTGGACTATTGTGGTCATAGACACTGCCACTAGTGTTACGTAGCATCGGAACCACTCCCAGATCCTCGCTTAACGAATCACCCTCTTCGAAATTTTTGTTTTTGTTTTTTTGGAAGACAACCTCATGTCATGATTGATCTGCACAATGATCAGAAATACACTAATGAGGTGACAGTACAGTACCTTATCGAGATGAGCCAGCATTCAAGAACTTGACAAAAGAACTTGAAACTGTTGATTCCTGGTATGCCAACTACTAACTGTCTTGATTGTAAACCAAGAGACTGTGTGATCATTCTTATGCTCAGGTTGGCTAATAGACAGGTGGGAAGGACCGTACCAAGTTTTGTTGATCGCACGATCCCAGTGAAAGTAGCCAAGAGAGAGACTTGGATCCACGATTCCTATCGCAGGAAAGTTGGTAGTCCGGAAGGAACTCGTAAATGGAGTGAGATCGCAGAAGTATCACCAGAGAGTCTGTTCCGTGAAGACTGAGAGGTGGCACTGTTGAACACTACCTGAACGTACTGAAGGAGTACAGAAAGACCAGTCGTTGGAATTGATTTGCTATGGACAAGATTTGTTTTGTTCTATCTTTCTTTTTTTTCCCGCTGACAAACATTTTTTTCAGGACATTCTATTTTTGTAAGGTTTTTCATGAGGAGTCGAGTGTGGGACCGGAACTGGTTCTGGAGAAAGGAGTGATTTCTTTATAGGATCCCAGGATCAGCCTCTCGCTTTGTTAAAGCCAAAAAAAATCAAAGGGCTAGTAGTTACGGAGTTCGGAGGTAACATGATAGGCTATTGTCTGACGAATACTGTATTTTGTAGTTATTGTGACCCTATAATTGAAGATGAGTGCATCCAGAGATGTAAGTCTAGCAATAAGGCAGCATTTGACAGACATTCCTTGAGTGATTACCACTCACTAGTGGGTAAGGTTTTAAACCAAATGGAATGTTAGATGTGCTCACAGGTACCTCTAAGACCAAAATGATGCAGGATTAGTGCCATATTCTTTAGAGTTAGCTGAGGTACTTGAATTACACGGAGGGGAGGGGACCGGTGGTCAAGGAATATAATATAACTAGACCCCTAGTTTTAAGATCCACCAGTACCATAGATAAATCCCTGGTATGTTTAAATCTCACCAATTTCAGGAAATCAGGAGGTAATTAGGAACAATCAGACAATGGCTATTCACACATAGCAGATAAAGAGCTCATTAATATATGTGGAAGAAAACTTTATGAATGGCTCTCCCCGAACTCCAAAGGTTTATGTTACCTAGGAAGGACACTACTAATAAACCTTGTTCAATGATGAAACAGACCTAGCATACATTCCAAAGATGGAAACAATGTTCAGAGAGTGATAGGAATATATACCATGAAAATTTTATATGTCTCTTTCACGATTTGTTTGTGCTTTCTCCCTCTACCCAGCAGAACCTCTATCGGAATCCAAACATCAGTGTGCAAAGACGTAGGTGCATGTATGTGTGAAATGTTCGTTCAAATCAGACATCATAGGCCATAGCACTGTCCCAGCATACTCTACAGGTTGAATGTTGTCCCACACCCAACCAGTGGTCCCGTGACTGCCGAGTGCATATAGAGGATGTCTCGTCCTCCTCCTTGTCTTCCCCAAATATAGTCAATGTCTGATTTGCGAAATGAATTCATACGTGTGTCTAGGTCACCGATTATTGTTTGAAATATTTTTCTACTGTTAATAATTTATGGCAGTTATTGTTTACTGCCAAAGGATGGACTGTCGAAGTCAAAAATATTACATAGTGAAAACATACAAACTCCACACATTATGAGCACCTATGCTTGCGAATACGCGCAGCGAGCACAGCAATATATGGTAACATACGCATTTACACAGACATGCCACAAAGATATATTCAACACATATTTCATACAGCACATAAATTAAACATTTCAAGCACCAGACATTATATGGTTTTAAATTATATAATGGAGTATAACATCATGTATATGTATTAATGGAATGGAACAAGATAAACATGTCATGCTTGGTGTCAAAAGGATCAAGGGAATGAGTATGTTAATTTGATACTGGTGGTTAGATTGTAGCACATTGCAATGAGTAGTTATGATTGAATGTAGGAATATAAAGCCACAATTCTGAAGTGAACAAAAGGACATTCCTGAAAGGAGCATGTGTGGGCGGAAACCAGATGCCAACCCTTTTGATGTCTTCTTCAAGGCTTGCATATGAACTGACCAATGACTCATTATGAATGAGAAAGTTCCCTCCCATGGACCAATAGTGTACTCCCCCAATATAGACAGTGTATAGCTGATCCCATAGACAAGGAGGTAAATTTACTAAGATGGGAGTTCTATTTAAAATGGGATGTTGCCCATAGCAACCAATAAGATTCCAGGTATTATCTTCTAGAAGGTGCTAGATAAATGAGAAGTACAATCTTATTGGTTGCTATGGGCAACATCCCATTTTAGATAGAACTCTCATTTTAGTAAATTTACCCCAAGAAGTTCTGTTTTGCTGTTACTCTGCTGCTGTGAGCATTGAGAGAGAGGGAGAGATGGAGGAGATGGAGCGTAGTGAGCATGGGACAGGAAAAAGGTAATTGAAGCTGGCCGTGACTGTATGAATTATTTTGTAACAATTGTTTCCAATGAAAATGTACTCTGAAACCATATATATACTGTACATGTGATATATTGTATACATATTCTTTTAATATCAAATATATACATCAATGAGCTTTAGAACTCATAAATGTGTGCGTGTACTTGTTTTCTCTTAAGGGATGTAGTGTTTGCGATGTACAGCGCACTTTTATCGTATATGGTAATAAGATGCGCCTTGCGTCCGCAGCATATATTAGCGCTGGCATTTTAAATATTTATTAGAAATAAATCTGACTCTTACACTTCCTTTATCTACTCCAGCCTCATGCCCCCCTTATCTCTCCGGTCTCATCTCCCTTTTGTCTTTCCAGCATCAACTCCCTGTGCCTCTCCAGCTTCATCTTTCATATGTCTCTGTAGTCTCATGCCCAAAGCAGCCATCATGAGAGGACTGCAGGCCCTTGCAGAGAGAGAGGCCCACCCATGGTGCCTACCGCCAATACCTGGAGATCTTTTGACCGTCGGGATTTTGATTGTAGGTACCTCATACATACTGATCCCCTGCAATGACCATGGCACACAAGGCAGCATTGGTAAATGCTAGAAGGTCATTGCACCAGCACAGGTAGGTAGGTGTGCTAGCTATGGTGTGCTTCAGTGAGAGCCATGGAGGGAGGCAGTGCGCATACAGTCATATTTCTCTCACTATTCACCATGTGTCTATGATCAGGTGTAGTGGGCAGGGCCACACTGCATGTCAGTCTTGGCAGCCACTGAGAGCTCTGAGGGGAGTCTGTACTTTCCATCATCACTACTGCCTAAGGCCCTATTTCAGACCTGATCGCTACTCTGCGAATTTCGCAGAGGCTTGCGATTGAATAGTCGCCACCAATAAAGAGTGAAATTCCACCTCGATTTGAAAACGCCGGACAGCTGCAAATCCGTTGGCAACTCACTCACCATTGAATGTTTCTCCCAGTCTGTGCATAGCCCAGGACTTACTCCTACAGCGTGAAAGGAACTAGCTGATTTGTCCGGAGCTGACATAGAAACATAGAATTTGACGGCAGATAAGAACCACTTGGCCCATCTAGTCTGCCCCTTTTTTATCCTTTAGGTAATCTCAACCCCTTTTGAACCTTAATTCATTGTAAGGATATTCATATGCCTATCCCAAGCATGTTTAAATTTCTCTACAGTCTTAGCCTCTACCACCTCTGATGGGAGGCTATTCCACTTGTCCACTACCCTTTCTGTGAAGTAAGTTTTCCTTAAATTTCCCCTGAACCTGCCTCCCTCCAGTTTCAGTGTATGTCCTCGAGCTCTAATACTCCTCTTCCTTTGAAGAATGTTTCCCTCCTGAACTTTGAACTTTAAAACCCTTGGTATATTTGAAAGTTTCTATCATGTCCCCCCTTTCCCTTCTCTCCTCCAAACTATACATGTTAAGATCTTTTAGCCTTTCCGGGTAAGTTTTGTGATGTAGGCTATGCACCATTTTAGTTGCCCTTCTTTGTACATTCTCTAATGTATTTATATCCTTCTGGAGATATGGTCTCCAGAACTGGACACAGTATTCAAGATGCGGCCGTACCAATGACCTATACAGTGGCATTATCACTTCTTTTTTCCTGCTACTGATTCCTCTCCCTATGCAACCAAGCATCTGACTTGCCTTTCTCATTGCTTTGTTGCATTGCTTTCCTGCCTTTAAGTCACTTGAAATAGTGACTCCTAAATCCCTTTCCTCCTCAGTAGTTTCCATTATAGTACCCTTGATACTATATTTAGCCTTTGGGTTTTTGAGACCCAAGTGTATGATTTTGCATTTTTTAGCATTAAACTGTAGTTGCCACGTTCTTGACCATTTCTCAAGCATAGCTAGGTCATCAATCATTTGTTGTACCCCTCCCGGTGTGTCTACCCTGTTGCAAATCTTTGTATCATCTGCAAAAAGGCATACTTTCCCTTTAATACCATTTGCAATGTCACCAACAAAGATATTAAAGAGAACTGGTCCGAGTACAGATCCCTGGGGTACTCCACTGGTAACATTTCCTTCCAAAGATTGCACTCCATTTACTACAACTGTCTGTTTCCTATCCTGCAACCAGGTTCTTATCCATTTAACTGTTTTATAATCCACCCCCACGCTTTCAAGTTTATTTAGCAGTCTGCGATGTGGGACAGTGTCAAATGCCTTACTAAAGTCTAGATATGCTACATCTTGATCTATTATTTTCATCACAGAGTCAAAAAAGTCAATAAGATTTGTTTGGCATGATCTCCTACCAGTAAATCCATGCTGTTTTGGATCCTGTAAGTTGTTTGATTTAAGATATTCCACTAGTTTTTCTTTTAATAGTTTTTCTATTACTTTCCCTACTACTGATGTAAGGCTTACTGGTCTGGAGTTACTTGCTTCTTCCTTGCTTCCACTTTTGTACAGTGGAACTACATTTGCTCGCACATCACACACCTTCCCTAAAAACGCTTGGGTACATCACATTTTTCCTGAAACTCCAAGAAAATGGGCAATTACCACCACCAAACGTCCTCTTCTAGTCAATCAACCTGCGATCGCCTAGTGATCAAAAAAGTTGCTGATTTCTTTTGCAGTTTGGCCTCGCGCATGTGCATTACTATCTGTAAGCATGCGCAGTCGTTCGATATTTGGCAGCCTTGCGAATTCACACAACAGTGGTCAGTTCTGAATTAGGCCCTAAATTCTAAACTGAAATTGCATAGGTTATGTGCTATCTTCATTTGAAAACACACCTCCAGAAGAATCATGACCAACCTACTGTAGGGGAGTGTTAGACGGGTATGGGTCGACTAAACTTAGGTCGACAGTCATTCGGTTGGCCACTATTGGTCGACAGGCATTAGGTCGACAGGGTCACTAGGTTGACACGGTCATTAGGTCGACATGTACTAGGTCGATAGGTCAAAAGGTCAACATGAGTTTTTTAAATCTTTTTTGGGTGTTGTTTTCTTCGTAAAGTGACGGAAAACCCCAATTAGTGCACCATGTTCCCTCGCATGGCTCGCTTCGCTCACCATGCTTTGGGCAAGGTGCCTCGCTGCGCTCGGCACAGGTTACCGTTACCAATTTTATTCCACGTGGATCGTAAAGTATGAAAAAGTAAAAAAAAAACATTTTTGGGTGAAAAACTCATGTCGACCTTTTGAACTGTTGACCCAGTACATGTCGACCCAATGACCCTGTCGACCAATAGTGGTTGACCTAGTGACTGTTGACCTAAGTGGTGTCGACCTAATGATCGTATCCCTGTTAGACCACCCTCCAACTTTTTGTTGCACTCTCCTTCCTCTTGTTTAACTTTGGCTACCTGGTAAATCTGCTTGGCTTGACGCTGCAATATTAGGACCCTCTTTGGGAAAAGCATAGGTTTTGTACACCTCCTGGAAAGTTGTACAATTATTTGGTCTCCTTCCCACCAGTAGTTCTGACTTTAAACCAATAACACCAACATTTAATAATTATGTATCCTTCCTCCCCAACCAATCTGACATTAAATTAGTAGCAATAGGCCTCCTTACACCCAACCAGATGCAAAATGAAGTTAATAGCACTTACAAAGACCAACACAAGAGTCTACTTTTTCTCCTTCTTGTTTCAATTTGTATCTCTGACTCAGCGTGGACCATCAAGCAGACATATTCAGGGCATAGTTTCCCAATACATTGTCCAAATATGGTTCTCTTTATATATAGTTCATATAATACTAAGGCTGGTGCAGAATCACAAACCCCTACTCGGTATGGATCCTATTTGTCTTAGCATCAGGTGTAGTGTGGATTCTTCCACAAATTATTTGTTTCTCGCCTTGTCTAAGTCCTTGGTCTGTCCGCTTGCTATCTGTTATTATTAGACTTGCATACAGCTGCTTCACACTAGGGGGTCATTCCGAGTTGTTCGCTCACTGACGATTTTCGCAGCGCAGCGATCAGGTAAAAAAACGGCAAAAGTGCGCATGCGTATGCGCCGAAATGCACACACGCGTTGTACGTTTACAAAGAGCATGAGGGCGTTTATGAGTGTCATCTGAGCGTTTTCTGGGAGTTGTTGGGAAAATGCAGGCATGTCCAGGCGTTTGCAGGGCGGGTGTCTGATGTCAATTCCGGGACCTCCGTCACTGGATTCATCGCACAGGATAAGTAACTACAGGGCTAGTCTTGTTTTGCACAAAATGTTTTTGTTCCGCTTGGCTGCACAGGCGTTCGCACACTTGCAAAGCAAAAATACATTGCCCCGTGGGTGGCGACAATGCGTTTGCATGGCTGCTAAAAGTAGCTAGTGAGCGATCAACTCGGAATGAGGGCCTAGGGTTGAGAGATGGGACGTTTTTCGGGTTTTATGTTTTGGATCTTTGGGCCTAATTCAGTTGATCCCAGCAGCAAATTTGTTAGCTGTTGGGCAAAACCATGTGCACTGCAGGTGGAGCAGATGTAACATGTGCAGAGAGAGTTAGATTTGGGTGGGGTGTGTTCAAACTGAAATCTAAATTTTAGTGTAAAAATAAAGCAACCAGTATTTACCCTGCTCAGAAACACTACAACCCACCCAAATCTAACTCTCTCTGCACATGTTATAACTGCCACACCTGCAGTGCACATGGGGGGTCATTCCGAGTTGATCGCTCACTGACGTTTTTCGCAGCGCAGCGATCAGGTGAAAAAATGGAATTTATGCGCATGAGTATGCCCCGCAATGCGCACGCGCGACGTATGGGTACAAAGCCCGTTGTGGTTGTGCTCAGGTTCTAGCAAAGTTTTTCTTCGCACTGACGGCCGCAAGAAGATTGACAGGAAGGGGGCATTAGTGGGTGTCAACTGACCGTTTTCAGGGAGTGTTTGCAAAAACGCAGGCATGGCTGGGCGTTCGCTGGGCGGGTGTATGACGTCAAATCCGGACACGAATAGGTGAAGTAATCGCTAGCACTGAGTAGGTTCAGAGCTACTCTGAAACTGCACAAACTGTTTTTGCAGAGCTCGGCTGCACAAGTGTTCGCACTTCTGCTAAGCTAAAATACACTCCCCAGTGGGCGGCGGTATAGCGTTTGCATGGCTGCTAAAACTAGCTAGCGAGCGATCAGCTCGGAATGACCCCCCCATGGTTTTGCCCAACTGCTAACAAATTTGCTGCTGCAATCAATTCTAAATTACCCCCTATATCTCCTTCATGTTTTGGATCTGTATTGGTTGCGCTAAAACCGCCCTTGCGGGTTTTGGTTTTGGATCTGGATTTTTTTGAAGATATCATAAAAACAGCTAAAATAACAGAATTTGGGGGTGTTTTTGGTTTACAGTATTATTAACCTCAATAACATTCATTTTCACTTATTACCAGTAAGGTTTGACCACCTCACAGCTCACAATATTGTTTTTATCCAGTTTAGGCCAAAAGGTTGCACTGTCACTTGTGGCTGAAATGATTGGTTTGGAAAAAACAAATAGGTAGCAGCCCTGCGCTTACTAGCTGCTGCTAGTTCCTAGAGAATAGAGGTTACACCCAGAAACCTCTGAGACCATAGATAATATATAAAAGAAGAACCAGGAACTAGCGCTACATAGTACACATAAATCTGAAGGTGATCCTTTGTAGCTTCTGTATGATCCACTACTTCATCCCTCTGTGGAATTACACTTACAGATAATTTCTGTCACGTGTGTCCATAAAGGTATCTTTATATCTTTTACGTCTGAAACAATGTGCTGTCCCCACACAAATAGAAGTGATACACACTTACAGAATGTTTCTATCTCGCGTGTCCGTAAAGGTATCTTTTACTGCACGAAGATATTCAGTAGTGAAAAGACCCTCAAAAAGACTTCACATGATATATAAGCAGGTGGGACAAACTTACATTAGCTTCCTTTCACGCGTGCCCATAAAGGTATCTTTTATCTGATGTGTCGTTTCAAAGGAGGATTCAGCAAGTTGATTTCCACAAGAGAAAGTATTTATTACATAAAGTTAAAAAAATGAACAATGTCCAAACGGAGGAACCCCGGTATCGGCTGCTGATAGAAGACTTGTTTTCTCACTGGCCGGCTGCAGACAGGTAAGCGAGCAGAAACAAAGTCCGAGTCACCGCGTCCCAGGATTCCACACCGACAAACGACAGACGGCTTCAACGCGTTTCTGGGAGTTCACTCCCCTTTGTCAAGAAGTGCCGTCCTCCTTACATCACCGAATATTTATACCATCTTTGATTATACAGCTGACGGTCATTTGCAATTGTTACATCATAACATAAAAACATCATAAAATAAAAATGTCATACAGGTATATTGGTTATTAACTATGTCATTTTGTATATAAGAAGGAAAGGAACCGGTATTTTCCCTGTTCGTTTCTTAGTGAAATCCTAACCAGCTGTAAGCAAAACGCCCCGTTAATTAAACTGCACAGCTGCTGTTATAGATAAAACCTATCCATACAAACCCACAATAATTACCCTAAAACGGGCAGGGAGCCATTCGCTTATTGTAATAACAGACAGGGTGTGTAATATATAATATATTGGTTAAAAATTAAAAATTAAAAAAGAGGAAGGTACTTGCTGGTCCGATCACATGATCGGCGGAGGTATGTAAAATGTATGAAATAGTTAAAGGGGCGAGGGTGTCAATACCATAAACCCAAATGGGAGTACCAACATATATCTTCCTACGGCAATACACATCATTTTATCTAGTAATCGAAGGGATTTGCTATATCTATAAATAGTGGGTATTAAATGATACCAGAGTAGTAAAACCCTAAAGGGCAAGGAGGAAATTAATAAACACCCCAGTTTTAATAGAAAAATCCCTTCGATTACAGCACAACATAATACACTGTACATTCTGTTGAAAATATGAAGATGATATCAAAATTAATACATCATTCAAAGCGTATATATACTCCTTCATTTGGATCAGTCCTTTTAAGAGGCCATGATGGGTGACCATATTTCTTCAAGTCCAATATGGAATTCTCATAAAATGGGAAAAGGAAAAGACAAGACAACACCATACAGGTGTATTAATATGAGATGCATTAAATAAACCATTTTGTCTCAAATTCCATATTCAGACCATTAGGTGTTAATGTCCTAAGGTCGAAAATGGTTTTTATTCCACAGAAACTTTTTAACCCTTTTATATTGCAGTTATGTCTGTCCTTAAAATGAAGGGATACACTATGTCCTTCCAGACATTTTTTGATATTTCTATAGTGTTCACCCATACGTTCTTTGAGCATTCTGCTTGTCCTTCCCACATATTGAGTGCCACACTGGCATTCTAATAAATACACAACATTCTTGCTGCAACATGTGATAAATTCTTTAATTGGTAACACCTTATTCGTTTGGTTGGATCTATAATGAGAAATCTTACTTACTTCGGATTTGCAATTTTTACACATGCTGCAGCTACCGCATCGATAAAAACCCTTTGATACTATACGAGTTTGCCTCTTTTCTACCTCCAAGGAGCTTTTTACTAACATGTTTTTAAGATTATCCGCCCTTCTATATATAAACTTTGGGATATCAGTGATTTGACCTTTTAGCAGTGGATCTCTAGTGAGTATGTTCCAATGTTTCCGTATGATGCCCTCAAACTGTTTATGTTGAGATGAAAATTTACTAATAAAACTAACACCTTTGGAAACATTGGTCTTGCTGTCTTTCCTCACTTTTTTAATAATGTCTAACTGGGATAATGTTCTATTTTCTATTTTTGACTTTTGGATCAAGGCTAAATTATACCCTTTATTTACAAAATCAGACTCCATCCGTTCTGCACCCATATCAAAAGAATCGTCTGTTGTACAATTTCGTCTTAATCGTCTAAATTCATCTCAACATAAACAGTTTGAGGGCATCATACGGAAACATTGGAACATACTCACTAGAGATCCACTGCTAAAAGGTCAAATCACTGATATCCCAAAGTTTATATATAGAAGGGCGGATAATCTTAAAAACATGTTAGTAAAAAGCTCCTTGGAGGTAGAAAAGAGGCAAACTCGTATAGTATCAAAGGGTTTTTATCGATGCGGTAGCTGCAGCATGTGTAAAAATTGCAAATCCGAAGTAAGTAAGATTACTCATTATAAATCCAACCAAACGAATAAGGTGTTACCAATTAAAGAATTTATCACATGTTGCAGCAAGAATGTTGTGTATTTATTAGAATGCCAGTGTGGCACTCAATATGTGGGAAGGACGAGCAGAATGCTCAAAGAACGTATGGGTGAACACTATAGAAATATAAAAAAAGGTCTGGAAGGACATACTGTAGTGTATCCCTTCATTTTAAGGACAGACATAACTGCAATATAAAAGGGTTAAAAAGTTTCTGTGGAATAAAAATTTGTAAGGGTAATTGGAGGACCCACAACATAGAAGCTAATTTAGCCAAGATGGAGATGAAAACCATTTTCGACCTTAGGACATTAACACCTAATGGTCTGAATATGGAATTTGAGACAAAATGGTTTATTTAATGCATCTCATATTAATACACCTGTATGGTGTTGTCTTGTCTTTTCCTTTTCCCATTTTATGAGAATTCCATATTGGACTTGAAGAAATATGGTCACCCATCATGGCCTCTTAAAAGGACTGATCCACATGAAGGAGTATATATATGCTTTGAATGATGTATTAATTTTGATATCATCTTCATATTTTCAACAGAATGTACAGTGTATTATGTTGTGCTGTAATCGAAGGGATTTTTCTATTAAAACTGGGGTGTTTATTAATTTCCTCCTTGCCCTTTAGGGTTTTACTACTCTGGTATCATTTAATACCCACTATTTATAGATATAGCAAATCCCTTCGATTACTAGATAAAATGATGTGTATTGCCGTAGGAAGATATATGCTGGTACTCCCATTTGGGTTTATGGTATTGACACCCTCGCCCCTTTAACTATTTCATACATTTTACATACCTCCGCCGATCATGTGATCGGACCAGCAAGCACCTTCCTCTTTTTTAATTTTTAATTTTTAACCAATATATTATATATTACACACCCTGTCTGTTATTACAATAAGCTCCCTGCCCGTTTTAGGGTAATTATTGTGGGTTTGTATGGATAGGTTTTATCTATACCAGCAGCTGTGCAGTTTAATTAACGGGGCGTTTTGCCTACAGCTGGTTAGGATTTCACTAAGAAACGAACAGGGAAAATACCGGTTCCTTTCCTTCTTATATACAAAATGACATAGTTAATAACCAATATACCTGTATGACATTTTTATTTTATGATGTTTTTATGTTATGATGTAACAATTGCAAATGACCGTCAGCTGTATAATCAAAGATGGTATAAATATTCGGTGATGTAAGGAGGACGGCACTTCTTGACAAAGGGGAGTGAACTCCCAGAAACGCGTTGACGCCGTCTGTCGTTTGTCGGTGTGGAATCCTGGGACGCGGTGACTCGGACTTTGTTTCTGCTCGCTTACCTGTCTGCAGCCGGCCAGTGAGAAAACAAGTCTTCTATCAGCAGCCGATACCGGGGTTCCTCCGTTTGGACATTGTTCATTTTTTTAACTTTATGTAATAAATACTTTCTCTTGTGGAAATCAACTTGCTGAATCCTCCTTTGAGACGACACATCAGATAAAAGATACCTTTATGGGCACGCGTGAAAGGAAGCTAATGTAAGTTTGTCCCACCTGCTTATATATCATGTGAAGTCTTTTTGAGGGTCTTTCCACTACTGAATATCTTCATGCAGTAAAAGATACCTTTACGGACACGCGAGATAGAAACATTCTGTAAGTGTATATCACTTCTATTTGTGTGGGGACAGCACATTGTTTCAGACGTAAAAGATATAAAGATACCTTTATGGACACACGTGACAGAAATTAAGTGTAATTCCACAGAGGGATGAAGTAGTGGATCATACAGAAGCTACAAAGGATCACCTTCAGATTTATGTGTACTATGCAGCGCTAGTTCCTGGTTCTTCTTTTATATGAAATGATTGGTTTGTTTGGACCCACACAAAACAAGCTGGCAATGGGCAGTGCACAGACCGGCTTTAGTACTTTAGGTAGGCACGAATGTATCAGCATCCCATTCCTCACCCCCATCAGCATGTACATCCTCTTCTTCACAGACTAATAATTTGTCCCCGCTGGAATCCACCATCCAGAGCAGTAACTAAAGGGAGTCGAGCAGGGTACGTGCTCTGGGTGTCAGGGCAGGCCCGACAGAAGGGGGCGCCGCCGGCCAGGGCATTGTACCTGCTCGTCTGCCTCCGTCAATGTGCTGCTGTTGCCAGGTGCCTGCTCTGTGATAATGAGCAGCAGCAGCAGACAGTAACCTGCTGACAGTGGGGGTCAGATTGGTGGAGCCCAGCACATGCTCATCTGACCCGAGTAGGGGGCGGGGCTACAGCAACATCTTCTACAGCTCTTCTCCTGGGCCCTGGCTGGTAGCGTGGAAGAGGAGAGAGCGCTTCTCGAGGCTACAAGTCATCAAGGTGAGGGCATCGCTGTCTGTGAGTGTGTGTGACCCTGACTGCATGTGTCTCCATGTCCCTCTCCCCCCCACCAGTGTGCGTTTTCATGTCCCTCTCCCCACACCAGAGTGTCTCCATGCCCCCCTACCCTCCATCAGCAGTGTGTGTCTCCATGTCCCTCTCCCTCTATCAGAAGTGTGTGTCTCCATGCCCCCCTCCCCCATCAGCAATGTGTGTCTTTATGGCACCCTCCCCACACCAATGTGTCTCCATGCCCCCCTACCCCCCATCAGCAGTGTGTGTGTCTCCATGTCCCCTTCCCCTCCATCAGCAGTGTGTGTCTCCCCACACCAGTGTGTCTCCATGCCCCCCTACCCCCCATCAGCAGTGTGTGTCTTTATGGCACCCTCCCCAATCCAATGTGTGTGTGTGTGTCTCCATGTTCCCCTCCCTCCGCCAGTGTGTCTCCATGACCCCACCAGCAATGTGTGAATACACGCCCCCTCCCCCTCCAGTGTGTGTCTCTATGCCCCATATCCCCCCACCACCAGTGTGTCTTCATGCCCCCTCCCCCCACCAGCAGTGTATCTCCATTCAACATCGCAGGGGGGCTTGTCTACTGCATTGCGATGTTAGTCGCATATGTTAGTACACTACATATGCAATTAGCATCGCTGCGGTAGGCGGCTAGGGGCGGCAATGTATTTTAATACATCCCACCCTCTCTGTCAGAATGCCAGCACAGGGCGCTCAGGTGCGGTGCAGTCTCCCTGACAACAGCAGCATGGGCTCCCAGCGCATGGGACACACACAAAGGCACAGAGTGCGATGGTGTGTGCTGAATGACAATGCAGGGGGAGGTGATGGTGTGCTAAATGACGACACAGGTGGAGGTGATGGTGTGCTGAATGACGACGCAGGGGGAGGTGATGGTGTGCTGAATGATGACACAGGGGGAGATGATGATATGCAGAGAAATGACACTGGCGGAGGTGATGGCATGCTGAAAGATGACACAGGGGGAGGTGATGGTGTGCTGATTGATGACGCAGGAGGAGGTGATGGTGTGCTGGGAGACGTCGCAGGAGGAGGTGATGGTGTGGCTGAGAGATGATGCAGGGGGTGCTGATGGTGTGACTGAGAGATGACACGGGAGGGAGATGATGGTGTGGCTGAGAGACGCGGGGGGGCAGGATGTGACACAGGGGACAGGATGTGAGTCTTGTTGAACCGCTGTTGCATGATGCTCACCTTGTTAATATTCCTAAACAAACAGGCATCTTCTGGATGATGGGATCTCCTACATGAATAGTGATTACTGACTGAAGACGCCATCTGCCTCAGAGGATACAGTTCTTCAGAGGTTCCATATTGTAACATAACATAGTAACATATAAACTGAGGTTGAATAGAGGCAAAATGCTCATCATGTTCAACCTGTATTCTGTATTAAGTTGAGTTGATTATAATTAGAGATGAGCGGGTTCGGTTCTCCGAGAATCTTACCCTCCCGAACTCCACATGGTTTACACGGGTCCATGGCAGGCTCAGTTGTTCCCGCCTGACTCGGAAAACCCGAACGAGGGAAAACATCACCATCCCGCTGTCGGATTCTCGCGAGATTCGGATTCCATATAAAGAGCCACGTGTCGCCGCCATATTCACTTGTGCATTGTAGAGAGAGCAGAGAGGACGTGGCTACGTTCTCTCAGTGGCAAATCTCAATATCAGTGCTCAGTATCAGTGCTTACTCATTGCTGCTCAGTAATACTAGTAGTGTGTCTCTCTTGTGCTGCATCTTGCTACTCAGTGTCAGTTCTCAGTAGTATCCTCATCAGTGCTCAGTATCACTGCTCATTGTCTTGTGCTGCATTGTGGTGCTCAGTAATACTACAGTACATTGCTAATATACTAGTCCAGTGTCTTGTGCTGCATCTTGCTGCTCAGTGTCAGTTCTCAGTAGTATCCTCATCAGTGCTCAGTACCACTGCTCATTGTCTTGTGCTGCATTGTGGTGCTCAGTAATACTACAGTACATTACTAATATACTAGTCCAGTGTCTTGTGCTGCATCTTGCTGCTCAGTGTCAGTTCTCAGTATTATCATCATCAGTGCTCAGTATCACTGCTCATTGTCTTGTGCTACATTGTGGTGCTCAGCATACTACAGTACATTACTAATATACTAGTCCAGTGTTTTGTGCTGCATCTTGCTGCTCAGTGTCAGTTCTCATTATTATCCTCATCAGTGCTCAGTAACACTGCTCATTGTCTTGTGCTGCATTGTGGTGCTCAGTAATACTACAGTACATTACTAATATACTAGTCCAGACTCCAGTTTCTTGTGCTGCATCTTGCTGCTCAGTGTCATTTCTCAGTAGTATCCTCATCAGTGGTCAGTAGTAGTACCACTGCTCATTGTCTTGTGCTGCATTGTGGTGCTCAGTAATACTACAGTACATTACTAATATACTAGTCCAGTGTCTTGTGCTGCATCTTGCTGCTGTAGGTTGCTGTGGTAGTGTCCTGTCACTGTGCATAGGTCATCATCATTCCAGTCACAGTGGTATCTTGTATCTATCTAGTGGTATCTAATTCCAGACATTACCGCCGTCTAATTCCAGATATACTACTGGCATATAATTCCACACATTAAAAAATGGAGAACAAAAATGTGGATGGTAAAATAGGGAAAGATCAAGATCCACTTCCACCTCGTGCTGAAGCTGCTGCCACTAGTCATGGCATAGATGATGAAATGCCATCAACGTCGTCTGCCAAGGCCGATGCCCAATGTCATAGTAGAAAGCATGTAAATTCTGAGGAGAAGCGTAAACTTGCCAATATGCCATTTACGAAACGGAGTGGCAAGGAACGGCTAAGGCCCTCTCCTATGTTCCTCATGACTAGTGGTTCAGCTTCACATGACGATGGAAGCACTCATCCTCCCGCTAGAAAAATTAAAAGAGTTAAGCTAAGAATTGTGAATTCTAAATCACAAATTCCCAAGGAGAGTCCAAATGTCTCGGCGGGTGCGATGCCTGACCTTCCCAACACTGGACGGGAAGAGGTGGCTCCTTCCACCATTTGCACGCCCCCTGCAAGTGCTGGAAGGAGTACCCACAGTCCAGTTTCTGATATTCAAATTGAAGATGTCACTGTTGAAGTATACCAGAATGAGGATATGGGTGTTGCTGGCGCTGAGGAGGAAATTGACGAGGAGGATTCTGATGGTGAGGTGGTTTGTTTAAGTCAGGCACCCGGGGAGACACCTGTTGTCCGTTGGATGAATAAGGCAATTGACATGCCTGGTCAAAATACAAAAAAAAATCACCTCTTCGGTATGGAATTATTTCAACAGAAATGCGGACAACTGGTGTCAAGCTGTGTGTTGCCTTTGTCAAGCTGTAATAAGTAGGGGTAAGGACGTTAACCACCTAGGAACATCCTCCCTTATACGTCACCTGGAGCGTATTCATCAGAAGTGATTGACAAGTTCAAAAACTTTGGGTGACAGCGGAAGCAGTCCACTGACAACTAAATCCCTTCTTCCTCTTGCACCCAAGCTCCTGCAAACCACATCACCAACTCCTTCAATGTCAATTTCCTCCTTAGACAGGAACGCCAATAGTCCTGCAGGCCATGTCACTGGCAAGTCTGACGAGTCCTCTCCTAACTGGGATTCCTCCGATGGATCCTTGAGTGTAACGCCTACTGCTGCTGGCGCTGCTGTTGTTGCTGCTGGGAGTCATCCCAGAGGGGAAGTCGGAAGACCACTTGTACTACGTCCAGTAAGCAATTGACTGTCCAACAGTCCTTTGCGAGGAAGATGAAATATCACAGCAGTCATCCTGTTGCAAAGCGGATAACTCAGGCCTTGACAACTATGTTGGTGTTAGACGTGCGTCTGGTATCCACCGTTAGTTCACAGCGAATTGCTTAAGGTAGTGTGTCCCCGGTACCAAATCCCAACTAGGTTCCACTTCTCTAGGCAGGCGATACCGAGAATGTATACAGACGTTAGTGATGAGCGGGTTCGGTTTCTCGGGAACTGAACCCCCCCGAACTTCACCCTTTTTACACGGGTCCGAGCCATACTCGAATTCTCCCGTATGGCTCGGTTAACCCGAGCGCGGCCGAACGTCATCATCCCGCTGTCGGATTCTCGCGAGATTCGGATTCTATATAAGCAGCCGCGCGTCGCCGCCATTTTCACTCGTGCATTGGAAATGTTAGGGAGAGGACGTGGCTGGCGTCCTCTCCGTTATTGTTGAACTTGATTGCGCATTATTGCTTAATTGTAGGGAGGGCTGGGGAGCAGCTGTATAATATAGGAGGAGTACAGTGCAGAGTTTTGCTGATCAGTGACCACCAGTTATTCGTTCTCTGCCTGAAAAAAACGCTCCATATCTGTGCTCAGTGTGCTGCATATATCTGTGCTCACACTGCTTAATTGTGGGGACTGGGGAGCAGCTGTATTATATAGGAGGAGTACAGTGCAGAGTTTTGCTGACAGTGACCACCAGTATACGTTGTCTGCCTGAAAAACACTCCATATCTGTGCTCAGTGTGCTGCTTTATTGTGGGGACTGGGGACCACCAGTATAATATTATATAGGAGGAGTACAGTGCAGAGTTTTGCTGACCAGTGACCACCAGTATATAATATATAGCATTACGGTACAGTAGGCCACTGCTGTACCTACCTCTGTGTCGTCATTAAGTATACTATCCATCTACATTCTATACCTGTGGTGCATTTTAGTTTCGCAGTTTTCTGACAGAGTGACCACCAGTATACTATATATAGCAGTACGGTACGGAAGGCCACTGCTGTACCTACCTCTGTGTCGTCATTAAGTATACTATCCATCTACATTCTATACCTGTGGTGCATTGTAGTTTTGCAGTTTGCTGACACAGTGACCACCAGTATACTATATATAGCAGTACGGTACGGAAGGCCACTGCTGTACCTACCTCTGTGTCGTCATTAAGTATACTATCCATCTACATTCTATACCTGTGGTGCATTTTAGTTTTGCAGTTTGCTGACACAGTGACCACCAGTATACTATATGTAGCAGTACGGTACGGAAGGCCACTGCTGTACCTACCTCTGTGTCGTCATTAAGTATACTATCCATCTACATTCTATACCTGTGGTGCATTTTAGTTTTGCAGTTTGCTGACACAGTGACCACCAGTATACTATATATAGCAGTACGGTACGGAAGGCCACTGCTGTACCTACCTCTGTGTCGTCATTAAGTATACTATCCATCTACATTCTATACCTGTGGTGCATTTTAGTTTTGCAGTTTGCTGACACAGTGACCACCAGTATACTATATATAGCAGTACGGTACGGAAGGCCACTGCTGTACCTACCTCTATGTCGTCATTAAGTATACTATCCATCTACATTCTATACCTGTGGTGCATTTTAGTTTTGCAGTTTGCTGACACAGTGACCACCAGTATACTATATATAGCAGTACGGTACGGAAGGCCACTGCTGTACCTACCTCTGTGTCGTCATTAAGTATACTATCCATCTACATTCTATACCTGTGGTGCATTTTAGTTTTGCAGTTTGCTGACACAGTGACCACCAGTATACTATATATAGCAGTACGGTATGGAAGGCCACTGCTGTACCTACCTCTGTGTCGTCATTAAGTATACTATCCATCTACATTCTATACCTGTGGTGCATTTTAGTTTTGCAGTTTGCTGACACAGTGACCACCAGTATACTATATATAGCAGTACGGTATGGAAGGCCACTGCTGTACCTACCTCTGTGTCATCATTAAGTATACTATCCATCTACATTCTATACCTGTGGTGCATTTTAGTTTTGCAGTTTGCTGACACAGTGACCACCAGTATACTATATATAGCAGTACGGTACGGAAGGCCACTGCTGTACCTACCTCTGTGTCGTCATTAAGTATACTATCCATATACATTCTATACCTGTGGTGCATTTTAGTTTTGCAGTTTGCTGACACAGTGACCACCAGTATACTATATATAGCAGTACGGTACGGAAGGCCACTGCTGTACCTACCTCTGTGTCGTCATTAAGTATACAATCCATCTACATTCTATACCTGTGGTGCATTTTAGTTTTGCAGTTTGCTGACACAGTGACCACCAGTATACTATATATAGCAGTACGGTAGGGAAGGCCACTGCTGTACCTACCTCTGTGTCGTCATTAAGTATACTATCCATCTACATTCTATACCTGTGGTGCGCCTCTTTTTTTACTTTGCATCATGTGCTGTTTGGGGACAATTTTTTTGAAGTGCCATCCTGTCTGACACTGCAGTGCCACTCCTAGATGGACCAGGTGTTTGTGTCGGCCACTTGTGTTGCTTAGCTTAGTCACACAGCGACCTTGGTGCGCCTCTTTTTTTCTGTGCATCATGTGCTGTTTGGGGACAATTTTTTTGAAGTGCCATCCTGTCTGACACTGCAGTGCCACTCCTAGATGGACCAGGTGTTTGTGTCGGCCACTTGTGTTGCTTAGCTTAGTCACACAGCGACCTTGGTGCGCCTCTTTTTTTCTGTGCATCATGTGCTGTTTGGGGACAATTTTTTTGAAGTGCCATCCTGTCTGACACTGCAGTGCCACTCCTAGATGGGCCAGGTGTTTGTGTCGGCCACTTGTGTCGCTTAGCTTAGTCACACAGCGACCTTGGTGCGCCTCTTTTTTTCTTTGCATCATGTGCTGTTTGGGGACTATTTTTTTGAAGTGCCATCGTGCCTGACACTGAAGTGCCACTCCTAGATGGGCCAGGTGTTTGTGTCGGCCACTTGTGTCGCTTAGCTTAGCCATCCAGCCACCTCGGTGCAAATTTTAGGAATAAAAATAATATTGTGAGGTGTGAAGTGTTCAGAATAGACTGGAAATGAGTGGAAATTATGGTTATTGAGGTTAATAATAAATTCTATGATTTTAGCTGTTTTTGAGGGTTTTTTGAAAAAAACATCCGAATCCAAAACGCATCCGAATCCGACAAAAATTCTTAAGGGAGGTTTTGCCAAAATGCGTCTGAATCAAAAACACGACTGCGGAACTGAATCCAAAACCAAAACACAAAACCCGCAAAGTATCCGGTGCACATAATGTACCTGCTGAAGTAATGTTTTATGACTAGTTAACAACTATAAATCATATTTTATATGTTATAACCTTGGATATCATTTTCAATCAGAAATGTATCCAATCCTTTTTTAAATGCATTTACAGAGTCCGCCATTACCACCTTCCCTGGCAGGGAATTCCAAATCCTTATTGCCCTAACAGTGAAGAACGCTTTCCTCCGTTGCGTGCAGAATTTTCTCTCCTCCAACCTCAGCGAGTGCCCACGTGTCCTAAACAGAGTTCTTTTAATAAATAGTTCCTCTGATAACTCTTTGTAATGTCCCTGTACATATTTATAATGTCTCCCCTTAAATGCCTCTTTTCCAGTGTATACATATTCAACCTAGTAAGCCTTTCCTCGTAATCCAGTCCCTCTAGCCCTTCAATCAATTTAGTAGCTCGCCTTTGAACCCTTTTGAGTTCACCGATATCTTTTTTATACAGTGGTGCCCAAAACTGAACACAATATTCCAGGTGCGGACGTACCAATGATTTGTACAGTGGCGGTATTACATCCACGTCCCTTGTCTCAATTCCCCGTTTTATGCACGCTAGCACCTTACTTGCCTTCTTTACTGCACTTTGACATTGTATGTGGTTATTAAGCCTATTATCAATGATTACCCCCAAATATTTTTCCAATACTGTTACCCCTAGACTTTCCCCATTTAATATGTAGGATGCAAGTTTGTTTTTAGTCCCGAAATGTATAAATGCACCACCCACAAGTGGAATAGGAGATACACCACCTACAGGCGGGGCAGGTAATGCGCCTTCTACACCTGTACCCCCCACAGCAGTACAGGCTAATCAACTTACGATGCCGTACTATGGGGGTAATTCCAAGTTGATCGCAGCAGGAGTTTTGATAGCAATTGGGCAAAACCATGTGCACTGCAGGGGAGGCAGATATAACATGTGCAGAGAGAGTTAGATTTGGGTGTGGTGAGTTCAATCTGCAATCTAAATTGCTGTGTAAAAATAAAGCAGCCAGTATTTACCCTGCACAGAAATAAAATAACCCACCCAAATCTAACGCTCTCTGCAAATGTTATATCTGCCCCCCTGCAGTGCACATGGTTTTGCCCAATTGCTATCAAAAATCCTGCTGCGATCAACTTGGAATTACCCCCTATGCTGGAGCCCCATGGCTCCCTACCTGTAGTGGCAATTCTTACGGCCAAGACAGAAACACCTTCACTGATTTCAACAATAGGATGAAATCAATGTTTACCATGTATACGTTGAACTACCAACAACAGGTTGAAATTCTTGTGGGACAATTGAAGGGTCCATCTCGTAAGGAAGTTATCTCGTGGCCACCAGACGAAAAGAAAACTATTGACCAGGTGATGAAATGATTAGCCACCACCTTCGAGACACGATCCCTATCTGAACTACAGATGAAATTCTACGGGTGTAACTAATGCTCTGGAGAAACTTTGCGTGACTACGCACTAAACTTACAAGAGGCTCTACGCGCAGTGATGGCCATTGATGCGCAAGAGATCAAGAATACCAATGAGACACTGATTGCTAAACTGGTCGCTGGGAGAAAACACTCAGGCCCAACTGCTGCTCCTATGAAAACAGATGTCAAAATGTTAATTCTTGGATTTTTAGGAAGCCGCAATCGAAATCATGGGCCCAGGCGCTAACCGGAATTTGCAGTTCGCAGAGATGCCTGAGTTTCTGGAGCTGTTGAACCCTCTGGGACCTGTGCAAGTGACTCCAAGGAGCAGGGAAACAGCAGTTCAATTAGCCCAAGCCCTGACGCCAAATCCTCTACAGGCGGTGAAGAAACAATTGGAAGAGCTGACTATGGGAATGGCAGAAATGAGGAGGGAAATGCTAGATCGTGCAAGACCATGGAATGCTAGGCCAACTGTACCAGGATGGAGATCAAGAGGGAAGGTGCCACAAACTGATTGGTGGGAGCCTCCATGAGGAGGGAGAAGATGACCCATGGATCAATTCGACAGTCAAGGGCGACCGATCTGCCGACACTGCCGGCAGGCCGGCCACGTGGAGAGACGCTGTAACCATTCAGAGAATTTAAATTCTGCTATCCCGGGGATGAGGGCCAACCCTCGGGGGGAACAAGGGGAATAGATCCAGACCCCGTAGAGTGGTGGCCCCAGTATATATGGAGATACCCAATGATCCCAATTACCATTGATGGAGTTGAAACCCTAGCGATGCTAGACACAGGGTCACAAGTAACGACTATCCAGTTGTCTACCTTTAGACAATACTGGGGAGATAGCCAACTGTTATCGCCCCCACATATTTGGCTCCTATTTGGCTCCATCTTAAGTAATGGCCTAGGGATATCCTGTGTAGGCTACTGCGAGGCAGATGTGAGGATAGGAGAGACCCTCCTCCAGTGACAAGGGTGATTCGGAATGGAAACCGAAGATGCCAAGGTTACTGCAGTTATATTGGGAATGAACATCCTACAGCAGTGCCCTGAGGAATGAGTGTCAACGTTAAAAGGGGAGCTGACCATGACAGTGGCAAAGGGCCAACAGGTCTTACAAAAGACCATTAAAATTATTAAGGGGCACCATAAATTTGTTCGGAGCATAGGAAAAGCAGGGAAAGTACGGCAGACAGACGGCAAGCCTGTCAAACTGCAACCTAACTCCGAAACCATCTTGTAAGGAAAAACCCGCTGTGGGGCCCAGCGGTCAACCCTATGAAGCCTTGATTGAACCATGCTTGATACCCGCCAAACGCGATGTGGTAGTAGCTAGTGCACTGGTAACAGTGGGAAATGGGTGTGTCCCAGTACATGTACTTAATCCTCATAACCACTCGGTCAAAATGTACCGCAATCAGCCAGTGGCAAAATTCCTGTGGACTACCTTTCAAGATGTTATGCACCCGAGCTTGCAAATTGAACAACAGGCGATGATGACTGAGGATCACCAGGAAGAAGAAACCACCCCTGATAGGTGGGCAGCGATCCAAGTGAGAGACGCTCAGACACCTGAAAGCTAGAAGAGTCCTGCAAGTGCCTAAAGAACATGCGGAAGCTTTTAGCCATTGTGCGGCCAATTTGGGGGCAGTGGAAGATATCCAACATAGAATCTACACAGGGAACATGGCACCTGTTAAGGAGCGACACTGGCCCCTGGTGCCAGCCCTGTATCAGCCCATTCAACAGATGCTAGAAGATATGAAAGCCTCTGGAATCATCAAAGAAAGCCATAGCCCATGGGCAGCATCCATTGTGTTGGTTCGCAAGAAAGATGGACAATTGCGTTTGTGTGTGGATTACCATAAATTGAATAATGCTACCCACAAGGATGCCTACCCCCTACCGCGAATTGAAGAATCACTCACTGCACTCAAGTCTGCTCGTTACTTCTCTACGTTAGACCTGACCAGTAGGTACTGACAAGTGTCTATGGCTGAAGAAGACAAGGAGAAGACCGCCTTCACCACCCCGATGGGGTTGTATGAATTCAGTTGTATGCCCTTTGGGGTGATGGAGCCCAGAGGGTGATGGAGCATTGCCTGCAGCAGTGAAATTTTGAGACTGTTCTTCTCTACCTATATGACATCATCATATTCTTGGGAACGACAGTTGATGAGGTATGAACTCAATCTGAAGCCTGCCAAATGCCACTTATTGAAGCCAAAAGTCCAGTACTTGGGTCATGTAGTGCCGAGCGAATACCACCCGATCCAGAAAAGGTTGCTGCTGTCCTGGAATGGCTGACCCCGTACAGTTAAGAACATCTGAAGGTTCATGGGGTTTGTAGGGTACTATCGGAGGTTTCGTCAAGGATTTTGCTAAATTGGCCGCGCCTCTAATGGACCAATTACGTAGGATTCCCAAAGATGAGTACAAGAAACCGTGACCCATTGAATGGACAACTGAACAACAGGTGGCTTTTGATGCCTCAAAGAAAGTCCTTACTGAAGCCCCACTCTTGGCGTACCCTGATTACAGCAGTACAAATATGTTAGAGAAAAATTGAGCCTTCTTGCCTGTTTTGATATCCACTACCCTGCTGGCACTTATTGGTCACTCCCGTGCAAAAGACTGGACTTCCCACTGCAGCAACCACCCACCTGGATTCTTCCAGCCCCTATAAAAGACAACAAAACTTTCCAGCTACTTATGAGGTGGACGTAACCTGCATTTGGATCACTGGTAACAACCTCATGATTGCTAAACTATCAGATCTATGCAAAACAACTGATTATTGATGGTCAAATCCAGTGACACTAGTCCTATTTGAGTGTATCCTAGCCAGTGATGTGGAACTTTAATTAACAATTTCTTATACAGGCTCTTATGTGGCATAATACATTTTATTGTGTTTCATATGGTTAATTTTTCATGTGTTAATAATAAATGTGTTTTTATATACAAGCCTTTTGGACTTTCTAAACTATACCGTTTCTTGAAATTATATGAGCAGCCAGCACTGGTATTTTTCTTTTTTCTCCTGATTACAGCAGCCCTTTTGGCTGTATACCGACACAAGTAAACGTGGCCTAGGGGCCGTCCTTGCCCAGAAACAGAATGGTCAAGAACGCGTGATAGCAAATGCCAGCAGAAGTCTCTGAAACACAGAAAGAAATGATGCTAACTACAGTGCCTATATGCTTGAGTTCCTGGCATTGGTGTGGGCAGTGACTGAGAAATTCAAAAGATTACTTGGCCATGACCCCATTCATAGCTTTTAACAATTGCAACCAGCTAGCTCATCCCTGGTAAACTGGGAGCGCTGGAACAGAGGTGGGCCTCCAGGCTTGCCAAGTACAAAGTGGAGTACAGAAGTGGGTGTAGTAATGCCAACGCAGGCGTGCTTTCCCGATTACCTGCTTGGAAGGAAGATACAGCAGAAGACGACAAGTAGGAACAAGTAGAGATACCCGATTTCAGTTGTCGCCCTGAAGCACCCAAACAACATACAATGTTCTTGGCTCCTGATACGGATAACACCGCCGCAAAGCAAGAAATGACAAGTGAGTGGGTACACTGGCAAGAAGAAAGTCCGTGCTTCAGCAAATTGAAGAGGTGGCTAACCAGTCCTAATGGCCCATCTTATGCAGAGTGGCAAACAGCTTACCCAAAATTAGCTCACTGGCAGCATAAATGTGACTGACTGGAGCTACTATTCTGACACAGTATTGACCCAAAGACTCACCTGCTGGTTCAGAAACTTACAGTGCCTCGAGCTAGAGTGTCCACAGTACTACAGGCCTACCATGACCAGTCCGGTCACTTCGGTTGTCAGAAGACTGAGTCCACCATCCAGAAGAGATTCTACTGGAACAATCTGTGACACGACGTAGAACAATGGTGTAGATCCTGTCTAACCTGTACTGCACACCTACCAGGGCTGTCGGACCAAAGAGCACCGTTACATCCCATTGTCAGCCACCAACCTCCAGAACTTGTCTCAATCTATCACATCAAACTGGAGCCAAGTTGGTTGGGGTACACCTATGCCATCACCATCATCGACCACTTTATGAAATTCACGGTGGCCCTCCCAGTTCGTGACCTGACAGCCAAGACAATGGCCGAAGTCTTCTGGCTGCCTTTCGTTAGGCCATATAACATACTCACCAATCACGGCCCGGCCTTCGAATCTCGGCTCTTCCGAGAATTATGCAGGCTGTACGAATGTAAGAAGCTACGCAACACCGCATACCACCCTCAAGGGAAATGCACCTGTGAGAGAATGAATCAGACTTTGATAAATTTACTGCGAACAATTCCATTTGATCAAAGGCTGGAGTGGCCCACCTTGTTGGCTGAATTAGTCTTTGTGTATAACAATACCCCACATGGCTCAACGGGTTATATGCCTTACTATTTGCTTTACGGGCGCCAAGGAAAACTACCAGCAGATCTCCAGCTTCACCTTCCCAGTGATATAATGCTGCCAGAAACCACATGGGTGCAGGAGCATCAAAACAGATTGCAAAAAGCTCAAACCATAGTGTCACAGTGCATGGAATTACGATATTCACCCCCATGCAGACCCGATCCCCGCTGGATGTCGGGTGTTAAAGAAAAATAATCGGCACCATAGCAAATGGGAACTCACCCCGTACCTGGTTGTGACCGCCCCTGAGGCTGATATCGCCGGTTACCGCATTGAACAAAAAGGTTGTCATGGCCAAGTATTGGTACATCGAGATCAACTTAAACTGCACCCCGTTCAGCAGGATGAAGCCGATGCAAGGGAAACAACCACAATAGAATGCTCATCCCCGGTCGACCCAGTCTCCGTTGAACTGCCAAGTGACCCGGTAGAATTCCTCTGTGGAGAGAGGAGAACCTTCCAGAAGGACAACCATCTCTGCAGCAATCCACCAATCAGGCCTGTATGGTAGAGTGGCCAGACGGAAGCCACTTCTATGTAAAAAGCACATGGCAGCCCGCCTGGAGTTTGCCAAAATGCACCTGAAGGTCTCTCAGACCATGAGAAACAAAATTCTCTGGTCTGATGAGACAAGGATTGAACTCTTTGGCATGAATTCCAGGGGCCATGTTTGGAGGAAACCAGGCACCGCTCATCGGCCAATACCATCCCTACAGTGATGCATGGTTGTAGGAGCATCATGCTGTGGGAATGTTTTTCAGCGGCAGGAACTGGGAGACTAGTCAGGATAGATGCAAAGATGAATGCAGCAATGTACAGAGACATCCTGGATGAAAACCCGCTCCAGAGTGCTCTTGACCTCAGCAGGATAACGACCCTAAGCACACAGCCAAGATATCAAAGGAGTGGCTTCAGGACCACTCTATGAATGTCCTTGAGTGGCCCAGCCAGTACCAGACTTGAATCCGATTGAAAATCTCTGGAGAGATCTGAAAATGGCTGTGCACCGATGCTTCCCACCCAACCTGATGGAGCTTGAGAGGTGCTGCAAAGAGGAATGAGCAAAACTTCCCAAAGATAAGTGTGCCAAGCTTGTGGCATCATATTCAAAAAGACTTGCTGCCAAAGGTGCATCAACAAACTATTGAGCAAAGGCTGTAAATACTTATGTACATGTAATTTCTTAGTTTTTAATTTTCAATAAATTTGCAAACATTGTCATTATCGTGTATCGTGTGTAGAATTTTGAGGGAACAAATTAATTTATTCCATTTTGGAATACGGCTGTAACATAACAAAATTTGCATTATCAATGTCTTGACTAGTGGCAGCAGCTTCAGCACTAGAAGTAGGAAGTGGTTCCTGATCTTTCAATTGTTTGTCCTCCATATCTATCAACACGAAGTGAGGTACAGCAACAGCGTCGCACAAATGAGTCAGAAATACATATAATAATTACACACTGTGGTTGACTTCACTGACAGCATCACACAAATGAGTCAGAAATATATATAATAATTACACACTGCAGTTGACTTCACTGACAGAGTTGCACAAATGAGTCAGAAATATGTAGAAGTATTTTTTCTATCACACACTGGTGGTTACAGTGTCTCACAAATGAGTGAGAAATATATGTAATAATTAAACACTGTGGTTGACTTCACCAACAGCATCGCACATATGCGTCAGAAATATATATATAATAATTACACACCACGGTTGACTTCACCGACAGCATCGCACAATACATTTATGGAGTAATAAATAATATACTGCGGTCTGACCAGCAGTTTCACAGTACTTACAAAACTAAAATAAAAATTATATGGTACACTGAGGTACAGCACAAAATAAATATATATATATATATATATATATATATATATATATATATATATATGTTAGAATTATAGTTTTAGGCATTTTGTTTTTAGCCTTTATTATTTTCATTTTACACTGGGGCAGAGCCCCTAGATTGATGGACAGATCACCCCTTTCAAATACAGCAGGCAGAGAGAGCACCCCTTTCAGATACAGCAGACAGAGAATACCCCTTTTTTAGATACAGCAGACAAAGAGAGCACCCCTTTTTCAGATACAGCAGACACAGAGAGCACCCCTTTCTCAGATACAGCAGACAGAAACACCCCTTTTTTAGATACAGCATACAGAGAGAGCACAGGAAAAAACAATGTATACAGCGCTTGAAAAAACTGGATTTGGAAAGAACAATTGAGTTTTATTAAATAAAATATGTTGCAACAATTAGTTAAAAATTAATTCATAGATGTACATCAGTTATAAATTAATATTATAATATTTGTATAAAATTATTAGGCAAGCACAGCACAGCAAAATGGTTTGGTATATTACCATGTGAGAAGTTGAGAGATCAATTGGTGCATATACTCCTAGGAACTTGTGCCACAGTCCTGGGGGCAATTTACAATGCTGGCAGATATAAGTCCACAGATTTCTTTAGGGACCGACCTTTGCTTTGTTCCGAGCGGCAACTCAGTCCTATTTGTAGCTTGGTCTCCTTTAGTTGTAGTGGATATCTGTCAATTCCCCATTTAGGCAAGTGGATGGACTTCTAGGCTTGTTCCAGGTGTTAACAATTGGAGTCTGTATGTCCAAATTCTCCTGACCAACGCGTTTCACTGTAACAACAGCTTTCTCAAGGTATCTTGAACGAGAAGCACCACACCTCATAAGCGCCGAACCTATTACTTTGGTAATTTTCTCTGTTACATACAGAGAGAGCACCCCTTTTTGAGAAACAGCAGAGAGAGAGCACCCCTTTTTCAGATACAGCAGACAGAGAGAGCAACCCATTCAGATACAGCAAACAGAGCGAGAGAGAGAGAGAGAGAGAGAGAGAGAGAGAGCACCCCTTTTTCAGATACAGCAAACAGAGAGAGCACCCCTTTTTCAGTTACAGCAGACAGGGCACCCCTTTTTCAGATACAGCAGACACAGAGAGCACCCTTTTCAGATACAGCAGACAGGGCACCCCTTTCAGATACAGCAGACAGAGAGGGCACCCCTTTCATATACAGCAGACAGGGCACCCCTTTCAGATACAGCAGAGAGATAGCAGCCCTTTCAGATACAGCAGACAGGGCACCCCTTTCAGATACAGCAGACAGAGAGAGCACCCCTTTCAGATACAGCAGACAGAGCACCTGTCCCACACCACACCACACCAGGCCATGCCAGAACACAGTACTGGAGATGGACACGTCTGTCCAGTACACTCTCCAAATGCACGGGACCTATATAGAATCCAACACCCGCAAGAATCTGACAGTAGGAAGATGACATTTGGCCTCACTTTTGGATCCAAGTAAGGTGGGAAGTCCCGAGCTGGACTCGGATTCCACCTCAGATTGCAATGTTCAGAAACCGAACCCGCTCATCCCTAATTCACACATTACCACTACACTTGCCTCAATCACCACAGTCCCATTCCACTACAGTCTCTCTCTCTCTGACCACATTTACCATGTACATTGTCACAGCCCTATTAATTAGTCCTCAGACCATCTCCTGGTCTCAGTCTTTCTCTATCCTTGTCTTTTCTATTGACAGATAACTCTGGCCATCTCAGGGGTAAGTTCATACTGTTGCCAGTGACGTAAGTCCTGGTGGGCATCCTAGTTCTGGTAGGCGCATCTCGCCTAATGGGAAAAGCGGCTCTTATAGGCAAGAAAACCTGCTGAGTGCACTCTACAAGTCTTACTGCCAGGTTTCTGGGGTTATTGTCCACAAGATCCAGAAGACCGTCTTCTTCCCAAGTTCATCCTACTCATCATCTTCAGTCAACCAGGTTTCCTCGCCAGTCTGCCCAAGTATTTACCTCAGATTATAACAGGTCCCAGCTATTCATAAGGCCTTGGATCTTTATTAAAATCAATCGCATATACCTTTAAAACTGAGCTACTTCTTTCCCTCCCCTCTCGAAGCACATGAATCTTATAGTATCAGAAAAATGTTCATCTCGTGGCAGTTAGACAGAATATAGATTATCCAGACTAGATGCTGATAGTTGTCCCTGTAAACGCTGGTTTACTTACAGGACTAAAAAGATAAACCTTAAACACACTTGATACACTTTATTATTGAGCCGCTGCGGCAGCGGTAATTAACCTTTCACCTTTATGTTATTCACAAACCTTACGTACACAAAGTCGCACAGTGTACGCACTCTGCGTACGTACGCCTAAAGGGCGTAGTGACAACACAGTTTGCGTACACAGGCCTATAGGCTGTTAGCACAATGCAGCAGCCCAAGTGGCTGAAAATACACTCTAATACCTTAGCAGGGAAAGGAAACACGACACCAGTTTGTATTTAAATTGCCGGGTTCCGACACCACAACATATTATTACTGAAAGGGGGTTATAATAACAAAGCAATACAATACAATAGAATAATGGCTACAGTCAATGGTACATACTTGTTTGGTTTTTCGCCTGCGCTACCCAGTCTGGTCCTCAGTCATCTGGATAGATAACCTTTAGAGTCTGTGATAGTGACCTGGCATGCAGCTGGCTCTTTATACAGTAGATCAAAACATAATACAATAGACACTGTGTGCTCTTCTTCCATTGGTTCGGGGGTGGGACATATCCTGTGCACTGGGGATCATTGGTCAGCTCAAGATTGGGCGATGGCTAAGACTTGAGATGTGATTTCTGTTGTTTGCATCTGAGTTCCCGCCCCATGACCAGTTAAACCCATCACATTAATCATACATAAATCTGGTATTATTAATAATTTAATGTGGTAATATATGATAATATTCTTATTCCCACCAGATTAATGTTTACGTGACTCTGAACAATATGATCCCACACATGATATGATTATCTATAGTGATGTGCACCGGACATTTTTCGGGTTTTGTGTTTTGGATTCGGTTCCGCGGCCGTGTTTTGGATTCGGACGCATTTTGGCAAAACCTCCCTGAAAATTTTTTGTTGGATTCGGGTGTGTTTTGGATTCGTTTTTTTTTTACTAAAAACTCTCAAAAACAGCTTAAATCATAGAATTTGGGGGTCATTTTGATCCCATAGTATTATTAACCTCAATAACCATAATTTACACTCATTTTCAGTCTATTCTGAACACCTCACAATATTATTTTTAGTCCTAAAATTTGCACCGAGGTCGCTGGATGGCTAAGCTAAGCGACACAAGTGGCCGACACAAACACCTGGCCCATCTAGGAGTGGCACTGCAGTGTCAGGCAGGATGGCACTTCAAAAAAATAGTCCCCAAACAGCACATGATGCAAAGAAAAAAAGAGGCGCACTAAGGTCGCTGTGTGACTAAGCTAAGCGACACAAGTGGCCGACACAAACACCTGGCCCATCTAGGAGTGGCATTGCAGTGTCAGACAGGATGTCACTTCAAAAAAATAGTCCCCAAACAGCACATGATGCAAAGTAAAAAAGAGGCACAATGAGGTAGCTGTGTGACTAAGCTAAGCGACCCAAGTGGCCGACACAAACACCTGGCCCATCTAGGAGTGGCACTGCAGTGTCAGGCAGGATGGCACTTCAAAAAAATTGTCCCCAAACAGCACATGATGCAAAGAAAAATGAAAGAAAAAAGAGGTGCAAGATGGAATTGTCCTTGGGCCCTCCCACCCACCCTTATGTTGTATAAACAGGACATGCACACTTTAATGAACCCATCATTTCAGCGACAGGGTCTGCCACACGACTGTGACTGAAATGACTGGTTGGTTTGGGCCCCCACCAAAAAAAGAAGCAATCAATCTCTCCTTGCACAAACTGGCTCTGCAGAGGCAAGATGTCCACCTCATCATCATCCTCCGATTCCTCACCCCTTTCACTGTGCACATCCCCCTCCTCACAGATTATTAATTCGTCCCCACTGGAATCCACCATCTCAGGTCCCTGTGTACTTTCTGGAGGCAATTGCTGCTGGTGAATGTCTCCACGGAGGAATTGATTATAATTCATTTTGATGAACATCATCTTCTCCTCATTTTCTGAAAGTAACCTCGTACGCCGATTGCTGACAAGGTGAGCGGCTGCACTAAACACTCTTTCGGAGTACACACTGGAGGGAGGGCAACTTAGGTAGAATAAAGCCAGTTTGTGCAAGGGCCTTCAAATTGCCTCTTTTTCCTGCCAGTATACGTACGGACTGTCTGACGTGCCTACTTGGATGCGGTCACTCATATACTCCTCCACCATTCTTTCAATGGTGAGAGAATCATATGCAGTGACAGGAGACGACATGTCAGTAATCGTTGGCAGGTCCTTCAGTCCGGACCATATGTCAGCACTCGCTCCAGACTGCCCTGCATCACCGCCAGTGGGTGGGCTCGGAATTCTTAGCCTTTTCCTCGCACCCCCAGTTGCGGGAGAATGTGAAGGAGGAGATGTTGACGGGTCACGTTCCGCTTGACTTGACAATTTTCTCACCAGCAGGTCTTTGAACCTCTGCAGACTTGTGTCTGCCGGAAAGAGAGATACAACGTAGGTTTTAAATCTAGGATCGAGCACGGTGGCCAAAATGTAGTGCTCTGATTTCAACAGATTGACCACCCGTGAATCCTGGTTAAGCGAATTAAGGGCTCCATCCACAAGTCCCACATGCCTAGCGGAATCGCTCTGTTTTAGCTCCTCCTTCAATGTCTCCAGCTTCTTCTGCAAAAGCCTGATGAGGGGAATGACCTGACTCAGGCTGGCAGTGTCTGAACTGACTTCACGTGTGGCAAGTTCAAAGGGTTGCAGAACCTTGCACAACGTTGAAATCATTCTCCACTGCGCTTGAGTCAGGTGCATTCCCCCTCCTTTGCCTATATCGTGGGCAGATGTATAGGCTTGAATGGCCTTTTGCTGCTCCTCCATCCTCTGAAGCATATAGAGGGTTGAATTCCACCTCGTTACCACCTCTTGCTTCAGATGATGGCAGGGCAGGTTCAGGAATGTTTGGTGGTGCTCCAGTCTTCGGCACGCGGTAGCTGAATGCCGAAAGTGGCCCGCAATTCTTCGGGCCACCGATAGCATCTCTTACACGCCCCTGTCATTTTTTAAATAATTCTGCACCACCAAATTCAATGTATGTGCAAAACATGGGACGTGCTGGAATTTGCCCACATGTAATGCACGCACAATATTGGTGGCGTTGTCTGATGTCACAAATCCCCAGGAGAGTCCAACTGGGGTAAGCCATTCTGCGATGATGTTCCTCAGTTTCCGTAAGAGGTTGTCAGCTGTGTGCCTCTTCTGGAAAGCGGTGATACAAAGCGTAGCCTGCCTAGGAACGAGATGGCGTTTGCGAGATGCTGCTACTGGTGCCGCCGCTGCTGTTCTTGCTGCGGGAGGCAATACATCTACCCAGTGGGCTGTCACAGTCATATAGTCCTGAGTCTGCCCTGCTCCACTTGTCCACATGTCCGTGGTTAAGTGGACATTGGTTACAACTGCATTTTTTAGGACACTGGTGACTCTTTTTCTGAGGTCTGTGTACATTTTCGGTATCGCCTGCCTACAGAAATAGAACCTAGATGGTATTTGGTACCGGGGACACAGTACCTCAATCAAGTCTCTAGTTGCCTCTGAATTAACGGTGGATACCGGAACCACGTTTCTCACGCCCAGGCTGCCAAGGCCTGAGTTATCCGCTTTGCAGCAGGATGACTGCTGTGATATTTCATCTTCCTCGCAAAGGACTGTTGGACAGTCAATTGCTTACTGGAAGTAGTACAAGTGGTCTTCCGACTTCCCCTCTGGGATGACGATCGACTCCCAGCAGCAACAACAGCAGCGCCAGCAGCAGTAGGCGTTACACTCAAGGATGCATCGGAGGAATCCCAGGCAGGAGAGGACTCGTCAGACTTGCCAGTGACATGGCCTGCAGGACTATTGGCTTTCCTGTGTAAGGAGGAAATTGACACTGAGGGAGTAGGTGGTGTGGTTTGCAGGAGCTTGGTTACAAGAGGAAGGGATTTAGTGGTCAGTGGACTCCTTCCGTTGTCACCCAAAGTTTTTGAACTTGTCACTGACTTCTGATGAATGTGGTCCAGGTGACGTATAAGGGAGGATGTTCCTAGGTGGTTAACGTCCTTACCCCTACTTATTACAGCTTGACAAAGGCAACACACGGCTTGACACCTGTTGTCCGCATTTGTGTTGAAATAATTCCACACCGAAGAGCTGATTTTATTTGTATTTTGACCAGGCATGTCAATGGCCATATTCGTCCCACGGACAACAGGTGTCTCCCCGGTGCCTGACTTAAACAAACCACCTCACCATCAGAATCCTCCTTGTCAATTTCCTCCCCAGTGCCAGCAACACCCATATCCTCATCCTGGTGTACTTCAACAGTGACATCTTCAATTTGACTATCAGGAACTGGACTGCGGGTGCTCCTTCCAGCACTTGCAGGGGGTGTGCAAATGGTGGAAGGCGCAAGCTCTTCCCGTCCAGTGTTGGGAAGGTCAGGCATCGCAACCGACACAATTGGACTCTCCTTGGGGATTTGTGATTTAGAAGAACGCACAGTTCTTTGCTGTGCTTTTGCCAGCTTAAGTCTTTTCATTTTTCTAGCGAGAGGATGAGTGCTTCCATCCTCATGTGAATCTGAACCACTAGCCATGAACATAGGCCAGGGCCTCAGCTGTTCCTTGCCACTCCGTGTCGTAAATGGCATATTGGCAAGTTTACGCTTCTCATCAGACGCTTTCAATTTAGAGTTTGGGTCATTTTACTGAACTTTTGTTTTTTGGATTTTACATGCTCTCTACTATGACATTGGGCATCGACCTTGGCAGACGACGTTGATGGCATTTCATCGTCTCGACCATGACTAGTGGCAGCAGCTTCAGCACGAGGTGGAAGTGGATCTTGATCTTTCCCTATTTTAACCTCCACATTTTTGTTCTCCATTTTTTAATGTGTGGAATTATATGCCAGTATCAATAGCAATGGCCTACTACTGTATATACTGCGCACAACTGAAATGCACCACAGGTATGGATGGATAGTATACTTGACGACACAGAGGTAGGTACAGCAGTGGCCTACTGTACCGTACTGCTATATATATTATATACTGGTGGTCAGCAAACTGTGCAAAACTGAAATGCACCACAGGTATGGATGGATAGTATACTTGACGACACAGAGGTAGGTACAGCAGTGGCTTACTGTACCGTACTGTATATATATTATATACTGGTGGTCAGCAAACTGTGCAAAACTGAAATGCACCACAGGTATGGATGGATAGTATACTTGACGACACAGAGGTAGGTACAGCAGTGGCCTTCTGTACCGTACTCCTATATATTATATTGTTAGGATCCTGGTGCTCAGAACAAGGGAGATGTTGCGTAGTGAGTACTGAGCACCAGAACGTGATGCTGAAACGAGGTGTGGTGTGGAAATAGCCCCTAGCACCCTACCTCCGTTGTTTCACCCGTGTGGTCCGTTCACGCCTGAGTGACTATGGTTTCTTGGGCCCACGGCAGCCGCGTTTGAAGGGCGGATTAGGTCTGCCCAACTCCAATGCCCCCAGGTCTTAGATTGAGACAAGGCGTGAACCGAGACAGGATAATAACAAGGGGACCTCTAGCTAAAACAAACAGAAGGCTAGGGGCTACTAACAACCCTAAACCTAAATATATGTGCGACACGCCGCCAAAGGAAAAGAACAACAAAGGAAATGCTGTCCACTCGCCGACACAATACCGTTGTGTACCGGCGGTGACAGCACAAGCAGAACCCTCTGCAAAACACCAGAAACAAATTATAACCAAAGAATACTGTGGCCTGAGCCGACGGACGCGGCAAAGCCGCTACTCACAGAACCTGTACAAATACTGGCAAATGGACAGGAACCCCCAATGTAGCCGACACAGACTCTCAGAACTGGAGGACAGGCAGAATCCCAAATGACAGACCGGTGGACACCAAGAAGCCAGATATTCGACCAGACACAGACAAAGCCACAGGACTCCTGGACAGGAACGCTTCACGGCAGGACACAGGATCAGACACTGGAATCGACACTGGAATCGACACAGGAACCGACACTCAAAGCAGCTAGACAGACACTGCTAGACAGGAGCTCAGGAACTGGCAGGGACTAGCTCAGAACTCAAGAACTCTGGAACCCAGGAAACCTGGAAATCTGGAAATATCACCAGCGTCTGTGAATTGCACTGAGCCAGCATATAACAGAGAGTCTTAATTTATTATGTCGTGCAGCTGCCCTGCTGCACAACTGAGAGGTGCAATCAACAGACAGGTGAGGCTGAACACATGGGAACAAGCTGCAATCACACAGACTCACCACTGGCAGCAAACAAGAATCTTCTTAATCCAGAGCAACGGGAAATCCTGGCCTGCAAGACTACTTATAAACATAAAATAGGAATGAACCACTACCTGTGGTTCATAACAGTACCCTCTCTTTAAGGGTGGGCTCCGAACACCCCATGACACCCACGGGGAACAGAAACAGAAGTATAACATAAAATACAAAACCAAAAATGCAAAACAGGAATGAGCCACAGCCGTGGCTCATAACATATATACTGGTGGTCAGCAAAATTATGCACTGTACTCCTACTATATACTACAATGCAGCACAGATATGGAGTGTTTTTCAGGCAGACAACGTATACTGGTGGTCACTGGTCAGCAAAACTCTGCACTGTACTCCTATATAATATACTGGTGGTCCCCAGTGCCCACAATAAAGCAGTGTGAGCACAGATATATGCAGCACACTGAGCACAGATATGGAGTGTTTTTCAGGCAGACAACGTATACTGGTGGTCACTGTCAGCAAAACTCTGCACTGTACTCCTCCTATATAATACAGCTGCTCCCCAGTCCCCACAATTAAGCAGTGTGAGCACAGATATATGCAGCACACTGAGCACAGATAAGGAGCGTTTTTTTAAGGCAGACAACGTATACTGGTGGTCACTGTCAGCAAAACTCTGCACTGTACTCCTGCTATATAATACAGCTGCTCCCCAGTCCCCACAATTAAGCAGTGTGAGCACAGATATATGCAGCACACTGAGCACAGATAAGGAGTATTTTTTTCAGGCAGAGAACGGATAAAACTGGTGGTCACTGATCAGCAAAACTCTGCACTGTACTACTCCTATATTATACAGCTGCTCCCCAGTCCTCCCCACAATTAAGCAATAAAGCACAATCAAGTTCAACAATAAACGGAGAGGACGCCAGCCATGTCCTCTCCCTAAGATTTCCAATGCACGAGTGAAAATGGCGGCGACGCGCGGCTGCTTATATAGAATCCGAATCTCGCGAGAATCCGACAGCGGGATGATGACGTTCGAGCGCGCTCGGGTTAACCGAGCCATACGGGAAAATCCGAGTATGCCTCGGACCCGTGTAAAATGGGTGAAGTTCGGGGGGGTTCGGTTTCCGAGGAACCGAACCCGCTCATCACTAATGGATAGTATACTTGACGACACAGAGGTAGGTACAGCAGTGGCCTACTGTACTGTAATGCTATATATTATATATTGGTGGTCAGCAAACTGTGCAAAACTGAAATGAACCACAGGTATGGATGGATAGTATACTTGACGACACAGAGGTAGGTACAGCAGTGGCCTTCTGTACCGTACTACTATATATTATATACTGGTGGCCAGCAACATTATGCACTGTACTCCTACTATATACTGTCTACAATGCATCACAGATATGGAGTGTTTTTCAGGCAGACAACGTATACTGGTGGTCACTGGTTAGCAAAACTCTGCACTGTTCTCCTCCTATATAATATTATACTGGTGGTTCCCAGTCCCCACAATAAAGCAGCACACTGAGCACAGATATGGAGTGTTTTTCAGGCACACAACGTATACTGGTGGTCACTGGTTAGCAAAACTCTGCACTGTACTCCTCCTATATAATATTATACTGGTGGTTCCCAGTCCCCACAATAAAGCAGCACACTGAGCACAGATATGGAGTGTTTTTCAGGCACACAACGTATACTGGTGGTCACTGGTTAGCAAAACTCTGCACTGTACTCCTCCTATATAATATTATACTGGTGGTCCCCAGTCCCCACAATAAAGCAGCACACTGAGCACAGATATGGAGTGTTTTTCAGGCATACAACGTATACTGGTGGTCACTGTCAGCAAAACTCTGCACTGTACTCCTGCTATATAATACAGCTGCTCCCCAGTCCCCACAATTAAGCAGTGTGAGCACAGATATATGCAGCACACTGAGCACAGATAAGGAGCGTTTTTTTCAGGCAGAGAACGGATAAAACTGGTGGTCACTGATCAGTGAAACTCTGCACTGTACTCCTCCTATATTATACAGCTGCTCCCCAGTCCTCCCCACAATTAAGCAATAAAGCACAATCAAGTTCAACAATAAACGGAGAGGACGCCAGCCACGTCCTCTCCCTAACATTTCCAATGCACGAGTGAAAATGGCGGCGACGCGCAGCTGATTATATAGAATCCGAATCTCGCGGAAATCCGACAGCGGGATGATGACGTTCGGGCGCGCTCGGGTTAACCGAGCCATACGGGAGAATCCGAGTATGCCTCAGACCCGTGTAAAATGGGTGAAGTTTGGGTGGGTTCGGTTTCCGAGGAACCGAACCCGCTCATCACTAATTATCTATTCCCATCCTCAAGATATACATATATCCACATATATCCATATACTCATATATATATATACATACATACACACATACTCCTGCTATTACAATTTGTTAGGAATTATATATATATATATATATATATATATATACAAATATATACATCTCCAAGAGTTTAGACTATGAATGTTAATACCTCAGATTTCTAAATGTCTGGTTTGTATTTTTGTTAACTATTGCTAATTGAATTTCTCCTCAACCTAGGTTCCTGGGTATTGTCTCTTTGTTTGTCTTGTCTTCAGGTAAGACAATGACAATCCAGTACTTATTGCTTTCAATAGAAACTGGGCTACCCTAGTAAACGATTGTGTTTGCCTTCTTCATAGAATTTCAAAGCTTTGTGTAAATAAGGCCATTGTATTTTAGTCTCTGGGAGTTTAATTTATGTGTGACCGATCTTCATGCTATTTAGAAGAGTGGGGGATTTATGCAATATATGGATTAGATTTATGATATGTCTTTGTGACTTTTCCATGCAAGTGCAAATTCCACTGTAATTACTCATACCACGCTCTAATGTGCAGGACCGCGGGAGCGACCATACGCAAATTGCGAATATGTGCACGCACAGCCGAATACGTATGCACATGGAGGCCATCTATGTGGTGTTTGTACGTAATGGGTGTGTTGTAATATTTTCTGACTTCGACAGTCCACCCTTTGGCAGTCATCAATAACTGCCACTAACTAATCAATAAACAGGAAAAAAATATTACCTATACAATATATATAAAGCTTGGATGATCGGGGGAGAGTTGTAGGTGGGAAATGCATGACCTAGTGGGATAGTAAAAAGCATGTATGTATGAATCCATGTCTGAGGGGCATGTATCATCGTGCCGTATATGTTCTAGATTAGCTTCGAGGTATTGCGAAGTATACATTAAATCCTTCTCATCCCGTAATAAGGGTCTGTAAATGGGCCAACAAACACTACTGAGCTCTTTTCGGCTTCTTGTTTCAACAAATGGGGTGCACATTTAGTTGCTGATACATGGAGGGGGAACATACGTGAGTGCTAGTATATGTGGATATCACCTGTTGACTATGTGTGCCATTAACTGGAGGTTGAAGAGATGAAGATAAGACACATATATAAAAATACATTCACATAAACATTTTGGGTAGGGCTGACGTCTTTTCCAGTTGGATGTATCTGGGCAGAGGGGGAGACAAAGAAAAATGGGTGAAAGAAACAGGCCATGAAATTCATTTGCAATCCTTATCATAACGCTGTCTCTATGGATGGATCGTAGATTAACTCTGCTGCTATAACAGTGCCCTTTCTCCTTAGACTCATCAAATTTGTGCAGTGCTTGCGCCGCGTTAGAATTTGAACACACCTGAATATCAAACCAATAATTATGATGAATCCCAGGATACAAAGGAGAAACTTTCCCACACCTATATTGACATTTTGAGCCCACTCTCCTAAACCTGAGAACCATTTGCGTGGGTTCAGCCATGAGACCCAGCCGGTCAGTTCATTACTCACAGTCGCTAAGGTTAGGTTGTGTTTCCTCCTGAACTCCCACTTCAACTGCAAGATCTCGTCCATCTTCTGATCGATGATCTCCGTTGTGTCATCAGTGCTGTTTGTAATATATGTACAGCACTTCACACCATATTGAGTTGCCAGAGTAACACAGTACCCACCTGTCACGGCTGTGACATAATTAAGGACCATCCTGTGCTGGATCAGTTCCTTCTTGTAGGCTTGTAACTCCCTTCCTGTATACCTGAAGGTGTAATCATACATCTCAGTGATATTATCTATTAAGTTCGCTAGCGCATGTATATACTTATAATTTAGAGTTCCTCTGGCAGTACGGGTAATGTCTAATGCGAGAAGGAACTGAATCCCGGTGGATTCGTGGATCAAATCAGAGGCTGCGTGCTCTGCCCTATCTATGAGGTGTCTCTTGATGATGTGTTCATAGTGAGTATGAGTATAAGGAGCCTGAGCACTGCGGTGAACGTCTTTCCTTTTATCATGGGTTATGGTCATGACCTCTGGTAGTACTCTCCCAATATAACGCAATCCCTCTGAGCTCGGGGCAAGCCACTTGTACGCCTTCCTCCCACATATGAAACAGGCATCATCTGGGAGAACATAGGGGATAAAATATAACATCACCATATTACAAATTTTCCAAGTAAAGAAACCAATCCCTAATTCTCCCATCTGCTCAGTACAAGTATCGGGCTGGATGATATGAGCACAATACCCTGACGATACTTTTCCAACCCACATGGTCTTGCTTTCACGGGTATACCTATACCGAAAATACCTCCCACTGTTGGCTATTTGGCGTACAAGTTCAGCAGACAATATCCCTTCACAGTGCCTCCGAGCTCCATGACTACCAGAGCGCTTACTTATACCAGCCTTTACTCGAGTGATGTGCTGCTCCTGAGATCCTACAAATTTGTACTCGCCTTCAGTACCCATTCCAGATCCCTGCTCAACCTCTCTGGGACCCTCACCAAAACAAACTGTCCTGATCAAAAACAGAATTACTAACAGAACCCGAAACGCAGTCTCTTGTGATCGATCCATTTCGTTAGGGGAAAGAAGGAAATTAAGAAGGAGAAAAGAAAGGAAAATGCAGGGGGAGGTGAAAAAAGAAAATGGTGCGACAACCGTTCTAGATCTTGTTGCTCTCTGTGTTCAGGTGCCTTTCAACAGTCCTGCCTCTAAACTTTCCCGGAACAAACACTCTAGTTTCTCTTTGCCTTGCTCTTTGAACACACAGTTCACTTTGAACTCACAGTTACCAAACTACTTTGTCACGAGTTCTCTCCGGGTCAGCGACCTTCTTGCAGTGGGACGAGTGGACCCAAGTCTCTCTTTCAGCAACCTTTAATGCTGTCGTGCTGGTTAACAAGATTTGATATGGTCCTTCCCACCTGTCTATGAGGCAACCTGTGCGTAAGAAATTTAAAATCATCACATAATCCTCAGGCTCAATGTCATGACAATTACTGTTCGGTAGGTCAGGAATCACCAGCTTTAAATTTCTTTGTTGATTACTCAGCTGCTGGCTCATCCCAACCAAATATTTCACAGTCACTTCATTATTACATTTCAAATCATCCTGGGGGTCTATCATTACATGAGGTTGTCGACCAAAAAGAATTTCAAAGGGTGATAAGTTAAGTGGAGACCTGGGAGTGGTTCTGATGCTGTACAACACTAATGGCAAAGCTTCTGGCCACAACAATCCAGTTTCAGCCATTAATTTGCTCAACTTGTTCCCATCAGTTTGCACATGACCTGAAAGACTTCACCTGTAAAATGGGTACCCCTATCACTTTCAATCATTCTAGGGATACCATATCTACACACAAATTCCTGCACAATTTCTTTGCAGTGAACGTAGCAATATCTGTGGCAGAAGGGAATACTTCTACCCAGTTGGAAAATACATCAATACAAACTAACACATATTTCAAATTCCTACAGGGTGGTAACTGTATGAAATCGATTTGTATTACCTGAAAAGGTCCATCTGTAGGAGGGATATGGAATGGCTCTGTTGGTATTGTCTTTCCAATATTCTTCCTCAAGCAAGTAAAACATGTCATTGCTCTCTTACCTGCATGAGAATAGAACCCTCGCGCACACCAGTAGGCTCTCATCAGCCTGCACATACCCTCTTTGCCTAGATGAGTCAGACCGTGTGCCACCTCAGCTAGACTTGGAAGGTATGCTCTGGGGGCTACTGGCTTACCGTGTCCACCTGTCCACAGTCCTGAGGACTCCTGGCCATACCCCTTTGTTCTCCAGACTGCCTTTTCCTGTAGGGAACACAAATTTTGCATTTTAATTTACTATCGTGTGTTATCAGTTGTGTGAAGTAAACCGTCTCTGGATGAGAGAAGAGAGAGGAAAAAATAGTAAATAAAAAAAAAAGAAAATGTCAGGTTTGGAAATGTCAGGTTTGGCATTCACCAACAGGCTGTCACACCATCATGCATATCGGTGTCTGTACACAGTCTCCCTTCACCAATATTCTCATTCTCCACCCTTTGTGCATGACCAGACACACTGCATTAATACTGGTGTCCTTATGTCCTTATGCTGGTGAGATATACTGGATTTGGGCAGAGCTCTGAAGGACCGATTAGACATGTGGCGTTTGAACTGTGATCGGGTCCATGTATTGTACCCTCCTGTCGGTGAATGTAAGAAATGAGGAGGAAACTTTGAAGAAAAATCACACAGAGGTTAGTAACAGATAAGTTTGTAGAGGCAAAGAGGATTTTATAAAATTTGACAACTGGATTGGGCACTATGGGGAAGTGATTCTCTACTGTCTATACCCCTAAAAAAAAATTCTATGTGTGTCATATCTCTACTGGGACTATCCCAGCCATCAATCCAGTGTCCTGTCCATCCTAAGTTCATAGGGAACCCGGTATCTGTGTGATAATTTTCTCTACCTGTGATGGACATGCATCTAGAACAGTGAATGCAACATTAGTCTTTGTGGGTATCCAACATACTTTGTGCTTCCTGGGCGGGAGCACGCTATGTGTATACCATCTCTAACAAAACTCCAGTTAAGTTAATCAGGGGCCATTTCTGCTAGAGAAAGAAGCAAAAGTTTAGAGGCCTCCTCTTAACTCCAGCAAGTTCTGTCAAAGGGTAAAGTTGCATTTATTCCGTTCTTCCCATCAACCGAATCTGTGTTTTCTATATGGCTCGTGATTCCTTACTATATGTCCCTTTATCCCGTCTATGTGTTTAATAATGTGGCTTGTGTTCTCTGTCTAGGGGTCTATATTGACTATGTGTTCTACTACTCCTACAGTCTCTAGCAAAATGCCCTTTCTTTTTACAAATGTAACATATTCTCGGTCTTTTCTTACTACCAGGGTTTTGGGGTTTAGGCTGATGAGGCTTTGCTGCCAGAGCCTGTGGACTTATTGTCATCAGCTTCTCCTCCTGTTGTTTTCTGCGCCTAGCAATATTCTTATGATGTTCAATTGCGCACTCTCTAAGACAAGCTACTGTGGCCCTTCTCCAATTAGGCAAAAATGTTTGTACCCTGTCCCTTACTGCCTTATTGAATCCGTCCATTAGCACAGAGACAGCCATCTCCCTGTAATTCGCATCGTTCCGTGTATCTGATATCCCAATGTATCTATCCATTGTTTGCAGGCCCTGATGAAAATATTCAGATGCCATTTCATTTTCCCTTTGTTTTATGGAGAAAATTCTTCTCCACTTAACAGTAATGGGGAAACATAACTCTAGTTGCCTGTTAATTTGTTCTATATTCTCCTGCTTGTTTCCGTCAGTCATAGGACTATCCGACTCTAATCTACAATCAGTGATAAATTTTTGGGTGTCAATATTAAGGGGGAGGGACGCTTTTAAAAGTATCCGCCAATCTTTGTTAGCTGGTTCAAGAGCATTACCCAGATCTCTGATAAACTTCTGACATCTGGCTAAATACTTCCGGGGATCGGGGAATTCTAAAATGATTGACCGCAGCTCAGCTCTGGACCACGGGCAATAAATACATTGCATTATTCCTGGTGAGGATTACTCCCTGACTATCAGTTCCCCCATTAGGAGTTACTATTTCCAAGACAGGATGTAATCCTACCATTCCGTTCCTAATTTGTTTGCTGTAAGGTGTTGCTGTCTCTGTGCAATGACCCATCTCACACTTACCGGTAGCTGTGACCTCACCAGTTCTTTCAGTGGGGAATACTTTTACTGATCTAACTGGATGGACAGGCCCCACCTGAGTTTCCTGCAAGGCGACTGTCTGAATGAGAGCTGCGATTTGGCCGGGTCCTTCATCTTCCTGTGACCTATAACCTTGAAAAGACTTCAAAACAGGATACGTCTTGCAAAAATGAGGGTTAATACATTTCACTTGCATTATACTACCATTCATAGATATACCATTGACTGTAGCCATCTTTTCCCTCTCGATCTGTGTCGATAATGGTGTGTTTGTGTCCTCATTCCTGCTAGGTTTGGAACCTGCTTTGCGGGTTTGTTCCCTTTGCATTTCCCCCTCTTGTTGCCATAATTTTAAACAATCGTTATGTCTAATCCTTTGTTTTCTGTATTTTAAGAAGATATATTTTACTGCTTACATTCTGCAGTACCTCTGGTTCAAAGCTGCCCACCCTAGGGAATGATACCCTATCTTTGTCAGTCATACGTAACCATTTATTGCAAAAAGCCTTCGTGTGTGAACCATATTTTTCACACATAATAAACCTTGCTGACCCTCTCGGTCGCAATTCTAATCTTCTCTGTCCCACTTCTTCAGCCTGAACCCTAGCTACCAAATGCCCACTGCTTGTGCAATTGGATCCCATTGCGGACTTTTTGCCAATACACGCAATCCCCAATGCACACCGCAAATAGACGGTGAAAGACAACTAGCGCTTTCACTCGCTCCTTCTCCGCTGAGTACCACGACTCACTCCAATAGTGAACACCGCGTGCCCAGTGAGGCCATATTGGTTTCTATTTACTGGAAGTGTTAGGAGTGACTTACCTTTTCCAGTAAATATCCACCGCTGGAGATTTTCCTGAGAGAGACCAGCGAAAACTCCCTATGCACTTTTTATACACAAATCACGCTTGCGTATGCTCTACACAGCGCTAATGATACCGCGATTTTAATAAAAAAGCTCATAAAAGGGGAGTCGAATTGCGCTATATATCGCACCCACAAACACGCGGTCCAATAGCACAGCGTATAGGTACTTGTTACCTATCTGCCGTACGACCACGGGTCGATGTACAAACTGCGACCCTTCAGCCGGAGCATAACAAAAAACCTTTTTACTTCAATACTACACAATGCACATTTCCCTATTATACTCCTCTGAAAATCTCCTCACAATTTGCGTATTTCAATCTATATTAACGTGAGTCAGCCTCCTCACGCCACCAAGCCTCCACTTACTTGGTGTACCACGGGACCCGATTCCCGGGGTTCAAATCCACTCACTCCTACGTTCGCTCACTCAACTACACTTAGTTTTTCTGTACAGAAAATTTTCACTCGTTCTGATTGGCAGCTTTACCCCCAGAAGCAATACAGTTTAAACAAAAGTTTTATACTAATCTGCTTTAGAAACTGGGTAGTTTTGTGCTATTGTAGCATGGCTATTGTCCCACCTTTTAACTAAATGACACTATTGTGTAATTTGTACTTAGCGCCTGCACTCTTACGCACTTTGTGTAAACACGCGACCATGCGTGTCTTTTACGCTGCGTGCGCGGTCCTGTACTTTGTCTGAGACACGTGTACAAAACTGTGCATCCGCAATAAAACAAATCCCACAACTCTATAAATGTGAACAATACTAATTACTATTGCCCACTAGACACAACCGCTTGTTCTGTATAAACTTTTATGCAGACCTGCGTTTGTGTCTTTACACTTACTTCCTTAAAATACAGTTATTTCAAATTTAACTATATGGCAACAAATGTATCCGATTTCACACAGATCTAAATTAATCTAGCAATCGGAGTCTTGTGGCAACAATGTGAGAGGGTATGCAAAGTATGGGTGCCCTTTGTGTACGCTTTTTTTTCCGCCCAAAAAAAATTCACAGATTTTTAAATAGCTTTTTTCCTTTGTTTTACGGGTTCTACCAGCACCTCTGCTGCCAGACAGAGCAGACGCCATCTAATCAGCACACAAGTAGGGTTTTTGGCATATCCATCGACCAAGAAAAGGTTACGTAGGATAACTTTCCGCCCTTTGCTTATAGATTAAGTCTGCTATGAGCTGTTAGGCTGTGAGCATGTGGAAACCGGACGATACTTCCAATTGTAAACGCTGGTTTACTTACAGGACTAAAATGCATATACCTTAAACACACTTGATACACTTTAATATTGAACCGCTGCGGCCGCGGTAATTAACCTTTCACCTTTATGTTATTCACAAACCTTATGTACACAAAGTCGCACAGTGTACGCAATCTGCGTACGTACGCCTAAAGGGCAGAGTGACTACACAGTTTGCGTACACAGGCCTATACGCTGTTAGCACAATGCAGCAGCCCAAGTGGCTGAAAATACACTCTAATACCTTAGCAGGGAAAAGAAACACGACACCAGTTTGTATTTAAAATGCCGGGTTCCGACACCACAACATATTATTACTGGAAGGGGGTTATAATAACAAAGCAATACAATACAATAGAATAATGGCTACAGTCAATGGTACATACTTGTTTGGTTTTTCGCCTGCGCTACCCAGTCTGGTCCTCAGTCATCTGGATAGATAACCTTTAGAGTCTGTGATAGTGACCTGGCATGCAGCTGGCTCTTTATACAGTAGATCAAAACATAATACAATAGACAATGTGTGCTCTTCTTCCATTGGTTCGGGGGTGGGACATGTCCTGTGCACTGGGGATCATTGGTCAGCTCAAGAAGTGGGCGATGGCTAAGACTTGAGATGTGATTTCTGTTGTTTGCATCTGAGATCCCGCCCCATGACCAGTTAAACCCATCACATTAATCATACATAAATCTGGTATTATTAATAACTTAATGTGGTAATATATGATAATATTCTTATTCCCACCAGTTTAATGTTTACGTAACTCTGAACAATATGATCCCACACATGATATGATTATCCATTTCCATCCTCAAGATATACATATATCCATATACTCATATATATATACTCATATATATATATATATATATATATATATATATATATATACACACACATACTCCTGCTATTACAATTTATTAGGAATTATATATATATATATATATATATATATATATATACAAATACACAAAAATATATACAAATATATACATCTCCAAGAGTTTAGACTATGAATGTTAATACCTCAGATTTCTAAATGTCTTGTTTTTTATTTTCATTAGCTATTGCTAATTGAGTTTCTCCTCAACCTAGGTTCTTGGGTATTGTCTCTTTGTTTGTCTTGTCTTCAGGTAAGACAATGACAATCCAGTACTTATTGCTTTCAATAGAAACTGGGCTACCCTAGTAAACAAATGTGTTTGCCTTCTTCATAGAATTTCAAAGCTTTGTGTAAATAAGGCCATTGTATTTTAGTCTCTGGGAGTTTAATTTATGTGTGACCAATCTTCATGCTTTTTAGAAGAGGAAGCAGACAGTGGGGGATTTATGCAATATATCGATTAGATTTATGATATGTCTTTGTGGCTTTTCCATGCGAGTACAAATTCCACTGTAATTACTAGTGATGAGCGGGTTCGGTTTCCGAGAAACCGAACCCCCCCGAACTTTACCCTTTTTAGACGGGTCCGAGCCATACTCGGATTCTCCCATATGGCTCGGTTAACCCGAGCGCGCCCGAACGTCATCATCCCGCTGTCGGATTCTCGCGAGATTCGGATTCTATATAAGCAGCCGCGTGTCGCCGCCATTTTCCACACGTGCATTGAGATTGATAGGGAGAGGACGTGGCTGGCGTCCTCTCCGTTTATATGCTAGTTATATACTACACAGTTGATCTGATTGCTTAGCTTATTGTGGGGAGTATTGGGGAGCAGCTGTTAGGAGGAGTACAGTGCAGAGTTTTGCTAATAGTGACCACCAGTTTTTTATCCGTTCTCTGCCTGAAAAAAACGCTCCATACCATATCTGTGCTCAGTGTGCAGTGCTGCATGATATATCTGTGCTGAGTGCTCACACTGCTTAATTGTGGGGACTGGGGAGCAGCTATAGCAGGAGTACAGTGCACAGTTTTGCTGACAGTGACCACCAGTATACGTTTGTCTGCCTGAAAAACACTCCTGTGGTGTCTTTTTTTTTATACTGTAAACACAGTCTGCTGACAGTGTCCACCAGGTCCATTATACTGTATATAGCAGTACGGTAGGCCACTGCTGTACCTACCTCTGTGTCGTCACTCGTCGTCCATAAGTATACTATCCATCCATCTACATTGTATACCTGTGGTGTCTTTTTTTTTATACTATAAACGCAGTCTGCTGACAGTGTCCACCAGGTCCATTATACTGTATATAGCAGTACGGTAGGCCATTGCTGTACCTACCTCTGTGTCGTCACTCGTCGTCCATAAGTATACTAGTATCCATCCATCTACATTGTATACCTGTAATGTCTTTGTTTTAATACTATAAACGCAGTCTGCTGACAGTGTCCACCAGGTCCATTATACTGTATATAGCAGTACGGTAGGCCACTGCTGTACCTACCTCTGTGTCGTCACTCGTCGTACATAAGTATACTAAGTATCCATCCATCTACATTGTATACCTGTGGTGTCTTTTTTTCTTTATACTAAGTATAAACGCAGTCTGCTGACAGTGTCCACCAGGTCCATTATACTGTATATAGCAGTACGGTAGGCCACTGCTGTACCTACCTCTGTGTCGTCACTCGTCGTCCATAAGTATACTAAGTATCCATCCATCTACATTGTATACCTGTGGTGTCTTCTTTTCTTTATACTAAGTATAAACGCAGTCTGCTGACAGTGTCCACCAGGTCCATTATACTGTATATAGCAGTACGGTAGGCCACTGCTGTACCTACCTCTGTGTCGTCACTCGTCGTCCATAAGTATACTAAGTATCCATCCATCTACATTGTATACCTGTGGTGTCTTTTTTTCTTTATACTATAAACGCAGTCTGCTGACAGTGTCCACCAGGTCCATTATACTGTATATAGCAGTACGGTAGGCCACTGCTGTACCTACCTCTGTGTCGTCACTCGTCGTCCATAAGTATACTAAGTATCTATCCATCTACATTGTATACCTGTGGTGTCTTTTTTTCTTTATACTAAGTATAAACACAGTCTGCTGACAGTGTCCACCAGGTCCATTATACTGTATATAGCAGTACAGTAGGCCACTGCTGTACCTACCTCTGTGTCGTCATTCGTCGTCCATAATTATACTAAGTATCCATCCATCTACATTGTATACCTGTGGTGTCTTTTTTTCTTTATACTAAGTATAAACGCAGTCTGCTGACAGTGTCCACCAGGTCCATTATACTGTATATAGCAGTACGGTAGGCCACTGCTGTACCTACCTCTGTGTCGTCACTCGTCGTCCATAAGTATACTAAGTATCCATCCATCTACATTGTATACCTGTGGTGTCTTTTTTTCTTTATACTAAGTATAAACGCAGTCTGCTGACAGTGTCCACCAGGTCCATTATACTGTATATAGCAGTACGGTAGGCCACTGCTGTACCTACCTCTGTGTCGTCACTCGTCGTCCATAAGTATACTAAGTATCCATCCATCTACATTGTATACCTGTGGTGTCTTTTTTTCTTTATACTAAGTATAAACGCAGTCTGCTGACAGTGTCCACCAGGTCCATTATACTGTATATAGCAGTACGGTAGGCCACTGCTGTACCTACCTCTGTGTCGTCACTCGTCGTCCATAAGTATACTAAGTATCCATCCATCTACATTGTATACCTGTGGTGTCTTTTTTTCTTTATACTAAGTATAAACGCAGTCTGCTGACAGTGTCCACCAGGTCCATTATACTGTATATAGCAGTACGGTAGGCCACTGCTGTACCTACCTCTGTGTCGTCACTCGTCGTCCATAAGTATACTAAGTATCCATCCATCTACATTGTATACCTGTGGTGTCTTTTTTTCTTTATACTAAGTATAAACGCAGTCTGCTGACAGTGTCCACCAGGTCCATTATACTGTATATAGCAGTACGGTAGGCCACTGCTGTACCTACCTCTGTGTCGTCATTCATCGTCCATAAGTATACTAGTATCCATCCATCTACATTGTATACCTGTGGTGCCTTTTAGTTGTGTGCATTAAAATATGGAGAACAAAAATGTGGAGGTTAAAAAAATAGGGAAAGATCAAGATCCACTTCCACCTCGTGCTGAATCTGCTGCCACTAGTCATGGCCGAGACGATGAAATGCCATCAACGTCATCTGCCAAGGCCGATGCCCAATGTCATAGTACAGAGCATGTAAAATCCAAAACACAAAAGATCAGTAAAATGACCCAAAAATCAAAATTAAAAGTGTCTGAGGAGAAGCGTAAACTTGCCAATATGCCATTTACGACACGGAGTGGCAAGGAACGGCTGAGGCCCTGGTCTATGTTCATGGCTAGTGGTTCAGCTTCACATGAGGATGGAAGCACTCATCCTCTCGCTAGAAAAAAGAAAAGACTTAAGCTGGCAAAAGCACAGCAAAGAACTGTGCATTCTTCGAAATCACAAATCCCCAAGGAGAGTCCAATTGTGTCGGTTGCGATGCCTGACCTTCCCAACACTGGACGGGAAGAGCTTGCGCCTTCCACCATTTGCACGCCCCCTGCAAGTGCTGGAAGGAGCACCCGCAGTCCAGTTCCTGATAGTCAAATTGAAGATGTCAGTGTTGAAGTACACCAGGATGAGGATATGGGTGTTGCTGGCACTGGGGAGGAAATTGACAAGGAGGATTCTGATGGTGAGGTGGTTTGTTTAAGTCAGGCACCCGGGGAGACGCCTGTTGTCCGTGGGAGGAATATGGCAATTGACATGCCTGGTCAAAATACAAAAAAAATCAGCTCTTCGGTGTGGAATTATTTCAACACAAATGCGGACAACAGGTGTCAAGCCGTGTGTTGCCTTTGTCAAGCTGTAATAAGTAGGGGTAAGGACGTTAACCACCTCGGAACATCCTCACTTATACATCACCTGCAGTGCATTCATCATAAGTCAGTGACAAGTTCAAATATTTGGGCGACAGCGGAAGCAGTCCACTGACCAGTAAATCCCTTCCTCTTGTAACCAAGCTCCTGCAAACCACACCACCAACTCCCTCAGTGTCAATTTCCTCCTTACCCAGGAAAGCCAATAGTCCTGCAGGCCATGTCACTGGCAAGTCTGACGAGTCCTCTCCTGCCTGGGATTCCTCCGATGCATCCTTGAGTGTAACGCCTACTGCTGCTGGCGCTGCTGTTGTTGCTGCTGGGAGTCGATCGTCATCCCAGAGGGGAAGTCAGAAGACCACTTGTACTACTTCCAGTAAGCAATTGACTGTCCAACAGTCCTTTGCGAGGAAGATGAAATATCACAGCAGTCATCCTGCTGCAAAGCGGACAACTGAGGCCTTGGCAGCCTGGGCGGTGAGAAACGTGGTTCCGGTATCCATCTTTAATTCAGAGCCAACTATAGACTTGATTGAGGTACTGTGTCCCCGGTACCAAATACCATCTAGGTTCCATTTCTCTAGGCAGGCGATACCGAAAATGTACACAGACCTCAGAAAAAGACTCACCAGTGTCCTAAAAAATGCAGTTGTACCCAATGTCCACTTAACCACGGACATGTGGACAAGTGGAGCAGGGCATACTAAGGACTATATGACTGTGACAGCCCACTGGGTAGATGTATTGCCTCCCGATGCAAGAACAGCAGCGGCGGCACCAGTAGCAGCATCTCGCAAACGCCAAATCGTTCCTAGGCAAGCTACGCTTTGTATCACCGCTTTCCAGAATACACACACAGCTGAAAACCTCTTACGGCAACTGAGGAAGATCATCGCAGAATGGCTTACCCCAATTGGACTCTCCTGGGGATTTGTGACATCGGACAACGCCAGCAATATTGTGCGTGCATTACATCTGGGCAAATTCCAGCACGTCCCATGTTTTGCACATACCTTGAATTTGGTGGTGCAGAATTATTTAAAAAATGACAGGGCCTTGCAAGAGATGCTGTCGGTGGCCCGAAGAATTGCGGGCCACTTTCGGCGTTCAGGCACCACGTACAGAAGACTGGAGCACCACCAAACACACCTGAACCTGTCCTGCCATCATCTGAAGCAGGAGGTGGTAACGAGGTGGAATTCAACCCTCTATATGCTTCAGAGGTTGGAGGAGCAGCAAAAGGCCATTCAAGCCTATACATCTGGCCACGATATAGGCAAAGGAGGTGGAATGCACCTGTCTCAAGCGCAGTGGAGAATGATTTCAACGTTCTGCAAGGTTCTGCAACCCTTTGAACTTGCCACACGTGAAGTCAGTTCAGACACTGCCAGCTTGAGTCAGGTCATTCCCCTCATCAGGCTTTTGCAGATGAAGCTGGAGACATTGAAGGAGGAGCTAAAACAGAGCGATTCCGCTAGGCATGTGGGACTTGTGGATGGAGCCCTTAATTCGCTTAACCAGGATTCACGGGTGGTCAATCTGTTGAAATCAGAGCACTACATTTTGGCCACCGTGCTCGATCCTAGATCTAAAACCTACATTGTATCTCTCTTTCCGGCAGACACAAGTCTGCAGGGGTTCAAAGACCTGCTGGTGAGAAAATTGTCAAGTCAAGCGGAACGTGACCCGTCAACAGCTCCTCCTTCACATTCTCCCGCAACTGGGGGTGCGAGGAAAAGGCTAAGAATTCCGAGCCCACCCGCTGGCGGTGATGCAGGGCAGTCTGGAGCGAGTGCTGACATCTGGTCCGGACTGAAGGACCTGCCAACGATTACTGACATGTCGTCTACTGTCACTGCATATGATTCTCTCACCATTGAAAGAATGGTGGAGGATTATATGAGTGACCGCATCCAAGTAGGCACGTCAGACAGTCCGTACGTATATTGGCAGGAAAAAGAGGCAATTTGGAGGCCCTTGCAGAAACTGGCTTTATTCTACCTAAGTTGCCCTCCCTCCAGTGTGTACTCCGAAAGAGTGTTTAGTGCAGCCGCTCACCTTGTCAGCAATCGGCGTACGAGGTTACTTCCAGAAAATGTGGAGAAGATGATGTTCATTAAAATGAATTATAATCAATTCCTCCGTGGAGACATTCACCAGCAGCAATTGCCTCCAGAAAGTACACGTGGACCTGAGATGGTGGATTTCAGTGGGGACAAATTAATAATCTGTGAGGAGGGGGATGTACACAGTGAAAGGGGTGATGAATCGGACGATGAGGAGGAGGTGGACATCTTGCCTCTGTAGAGCCAGTTTGTGCAAGGAGAGATAGATTGCTTCTTTTTTGGTGGGGGCCCAAACCAACCAGTCATTTCAGTCACAGTCGTGTGGCAGACCCTGTCACTGAAATGATGGGTTCGTTAAAGTGTGCATGTCCTGTTTATATAACATAAGGGTGGGTGGGAGGGCCCAAGGACAATTCCATCTTGCACCTCTTTTTTCTTTCATTTTTCTTTGCATCATGTGCTGTTTGGGGAGTATTTTTTTGAAGGGCCATCCTGCGTGACACTGCAGTGCCACTCCTAGATGGGCCAGATGTTTGTGTCGGCCACTTGGGTCGCTTATCTTAGTCACACAGCTACCTCATTGCGCCTCTTTTTTTCTTTGCATCATGTGCTGTTTGGGGAGTATTTTTTTGAAGGGCCATCCTGCGTGACACTGCAGTGCCACTCCTAGATGGGCCAGGTGTTTGTGTCGGCCACTTGTGTCGCTTAGCTTAGTCACACAGCGACCTTGGTGCGCCTCTTTTTTTCTTTGCATCATGTGCTGTTTGGGGAGTATTTTTTTGAAGTGCCATCCTGTCTGACACTGCAGTGCCACTCCTAGATGGGCCAGATGTTTGTGTCGGCCACTTGGGTCGCTTATCTTAGTCACACAGGTACCTCATTGCGCCTCTTTTTTTCTTTGCATCATGTGCTGTTTGGGGAGTATTTTTTTGAAGGGCCATCCTGCGTGACACTGCAGTGCCACTCCTAGATGGGCCAGGTGTTTGTGTCGGCCACTTGTGTCGCTTAGCTTAGTCACACAGCGACCTTGGTGCACCTCTTTTTTTCTTTGCATCATGTGCTGTTTGGGGAGTATTTTTTTGACGTGCCATCCTGTCTGACACTGCAGTGCCACTCCTAGATGGGCCAGGTGTTTGTGTCGGCCACTAGGGTCGCTTAGCTTAGTCACACAGCTACCTCATTGCGCCTCTTTTTTTCTTTGCATCATGTGCTGTTTGGGGAGTATTTTTTTGAAGGGCCATCCTGCGTGACACTGCAGTGCCACTCTTAGATGGGCCAGGTGTTTGTGTCGGCCACTAGGGTCGCTTAGCTTAGTCACACAGCTACCTCATTGCGCCTCTTTTTTTCTTTGCGTCATGTGCTGTTTGGGGAGTATTTTTTTGAAGGGCCATCCTGCGTGACTGTTAGGGTCTCCTGCTCTGTGCTGCCACGTCGTCATGGCAACCGGGAGACAAGTGCTAGCGGAGTAACCTGAGCGTAGCTGATACTCCGGTTCGTGTCTTTTGCTGTGCAGTGGTTACAGGCTCTGTGCACGGCAGGGGATCCGGTGCTGGTTTTTGTGCTCACAGTCTGTGAGGTCTGAGTGGGGCGTGGACAGCACCTGCTATATAAACCCTCTTCTCAGGTTAGGCAGATGCTGCTGAATCTTTGTTGGTTAGTCAGTTCCTGAAAGCTAGCTAGTACTGTGTAAACTTTGTATTTGTTTGTTGCTTACTGCAAATAGGCCTTGGGATTTGGTATTACACTCTGCCAATCCAGACCTAGCAGTAAGACTGGAGTCAGTCGTTTAACCTGCTGGGGTTCTTTTGCTACTCTGTGAACCTAGCAAGTTTGCGGCTGTATTCTCAGACTTGCCTGCCAAAATCCTTTCTCACTGTGCAAGGTGTTCAGGTGTCAGTTTAGTGGCAGTAAGCTGAACCAGTGCACTGCAAGTGAGGACTAGGATTGTGGAGATTCTCCTTGTGTCTATTATTCCATCTCTGACCAAGGAGTTTACTGCCACACCCGTTGGTAACCCTTTAGGGTTTTGCTGTTGCCCTTAGCAACAGCATTTCGGGTTCTCTACGTATTAAATCACTACATCTCGCTTCTTTCCATCTGAGCATTCCTAATACTAGGGAGACACCCAGTTTCTTAGCCTTTGGGCTTCTCTGTTCACGTTGTGTTTATTTTGTTACCCTATCACCTTCTGTGTATGTAATGTCATATTCCCCAGTCTGTCTGTGAGTTCATTTGTTTTGCATCCCTCACCGTTCAGACACCAGTACATTCCTGCTGGCACTGGTGTGCATAACATATTCAGCAGCCTAATACTCCTGTTGAAATTTTGTGGGAATATGGAGCATACCCTTCAAAATACTTTGCAACAGGTGGTCGATCGCTCGCAGTTCTTTTGTTTCAAGGAGAGCTGCAAGCTATATTTCCAGCTTAGGCCTCAGTCTTCTGGGTCGGAGATTCAACGGGTGGGCATAGTGATTTCCTTGCTACAAGGAGACCCACAGGTCTGGGCATATGGGTTGCAGCCTGACTGTCCGTCGCTTAAAAGTGTTGATGCTTTTTTTTACGGCACTGGGCATGTTGTATGATGACCCTGACAAGACAGCCTCAGCCGAGGCTCAGATTTCGATCCTTAAGCAAGGGCGAAGGCCAGTTGAGGTTTATTGTACGGAGTTTCGGAGGTTGGCCCATGATACCCAGTGGAATGACCCAGCCCTGAGACACCAGTACCGAAGAGGTCTTTCTAACCAGTTAAAAGACCAACTGGTACAATATCCCTTGCCTGATAGCTTGGATCAGCTCATGCAGTTATCCATTCGGGTGGATAGACGGCTGAGAGAGTGCAGGCTTGAAAGGGAGACCGAGGTTTCCTTCTTTCCCAAGGGAACCTCAGACTCTGAGGAATTTTCCGAGGAGCCTATACAGATTGGGGCTACCCGCCTCTCCTCGCGTGAGAAGACGCGGAGGAGACAGCAGGGGTTATGTTTGTACTGTGGGAATAAAAGTCATGTGGTAGTATCATGCCCAGAAAAGCCGGAAAACTTCAGGGCCTGAGGGTGATGGGAAATATCCTGTCAGGCCAGAAGTCAGAATTTCCCAAGAAGACTTTTATCATTCCGGTGACCTTGAAGATCCTCGGTCAAACTGTCAAGACTGAGGCCTTTGTGGACAGTGGGGCCGACGGGGTTTTTATGGACCGCCAATTCGCCCTGAAACACTCTGTTCCCTTAGTACCCTTGGCATCGGAAATTGAGATTTGTGGGTTAAACGGGGAACCATTATCCCAGGGTAAAATTACCTCTTGCACTAGCCAGATTTCTTTGTTTATTGGAGCCACACACTCTGAAAAATTGTCCTTTTATGTGACTGTCTGTACTTTTGCCCCATTGGTGTTGGGGTTACCCTGGTTAAGGGCCCACAATCCTCAATTTGACTGGGTCTCTGGGGAGATTCTTAGTTGGGGTACTGATTGTTTCAGGAGTTGCTTGAGCCTTCCAGTCAGGCTTTCGCAGCTAAGTTTGCCAGGATTGCCAGGATGTTATGCAGATTTTGCGGACGTGTTCTCCAAAAGGGTTGCAGAGGTACTACCTCCCCATCGCTCCTATGACTGTGCCATTGATTTGTTGCCGAATGCTAAGCTTCCCAAAAGCAGGTTGTACTCCCTGTCACGTCCTGAGACTCAGGCTATGGCAGAGTACATTCAGGAGAACTTGGCTAAGGGATTTATCAGACCTTCACAGTCTCCAGTTGGGTCGGGGTTCTTCTTCGTGGGTAAAAAGGACGGTTCGTTGTGACCCTGCATCGACTTCAGGGAATTGAACCGTATCACGATTAAAAACTCATACCCACTGCCTCTCATTTCGGTCTTGTTTGACCAGCTTCGTACTGCCACCATTTTTTCTAAGATTGACCTACGCGGTGCGTACAATCTAATCCGAATAAGAGAGGGGGATGAATGGAAGACTGCTTTTAATACCCACTCAGGGCATTATGAATATTTGGTGATGCCTTTTGGGCTCTGTAATGCCCCGGCAGTCTTCCAGGACTTCATGAACGATGTGCTCAGGGAATATTTGGATAGATTCTTCGTTGTATACTTAGATGACATCCTAATCTTCTCCCATTCCCTGGAGGAACATCGGAAGCATGTACGCTTAGTCCTCCAGAAACTCAGAGACCACCGGCTTGGGGCGAAGCTGGAGAAGTGCTAATTTGAAGTTCAGCAAATCGCATTTCTAGGATATATTATCTCCCCAGAAGGTTTCCAAATGGAGGGTTCCAAGGTACAGGCAGTCCTGGATTGGGTGCAGCCCACTAGTTTGAAGGCGCTTCAGCGTTTTCTGGGCTTTGCGATTTTTTATAGACGATTTATCGCTGGATTTTCGTCTATAGTGGCGCCCTTGGTGGCACTCACTAAGAAAGGGGCGGATATTGCTCCCTGGTCTTGTGAGGCCAAAGCGGCTTTTGCCCGTCTCAAAAGGGCATTTGTCTCGGCCAAGGTGCTGCGACACCCAGATCCAGAGCGTCCTTTTGTGGTGGAGGTGGATGCCTCTGAGATGGGTATTGGGGCAGTGCTCTCTCAGATGGGGGTGTCTGATAATCGCCTTCATCCCTGTGCTTACTTTTCCCGTAAATTTTCGCCTGCCGAGATGAATTATGACGTGGGTAACCGGGAATTGTTGGCTATTAAGGATGCACTCGAGGAGTGGAGACACTGGCTTGAGGGGGCTAAGTTTGTGGTCTCAATTCTCACCGACCATAAGAATTTGGCATATTTAGAGTCAGCGAAGTGCCTCAATGCCAGGCAGGCACGATGTGCTTTGTTTTTTGCTTGCTTTCATTTTTTGATAACATATCGCCCTGGGTCAAAAAACATCAAGGCTGATGCGCTCTCGCTGAGTTTTGCTCCAATCCAGGAGACCACCGAGGAGCCATTGCCCATTGTGTCCCCATCATGTATTAAAGTGGGCATTACCCAGGACCTCTTGTCATTAGTCCTTAGAGCACAGGAGCAGGCTCCTCCAGACCTTCCGGTAGGTCTTTTGTTTGTGCCTCCTAGGTTAAGACAGCGAGTGTTCCTGGAATTCCATGCCAAGAAGTCGGCGGGTCACCCGGGTATTGCCAGAACTCGGGAGTTGCTATCTAGGGCGGTGTGGTGGCCCTCGGTGGCTAGGGATGTGGATCAGTGGGTTCGGGCATATGACATCTGTGCCCGAAATAAGACTCCTAGAGGGGTTCCTGTTGGCCCATTACATCCACTCTCTATTCCATTTAAGCCATGGACCCACATTTCAATGGATTTTGTGGTGGACTTGCCCAAATCCTCGGGGATGACAGCCATCTGGGTTGTCGTTGACAGGTTTTCGAAGATGGCGCACTTCGTTCCATTGGTTGGGCTGCCATCGGCCAGACGCCTGTCTGAATTATTTATGCTGCATGTTGTGCGCCTCCACGGGTTGCCACTTGATGTGGTCTCTGACCGCGGATCCCAGTTTGTGGCCAAATTCTGGAGGGCATTTTGTTCCGATCTCCAGATTTCTGTCAGCTTGTCGTCAGGCTACCATCCGCAGTCTAATGGGCAGACTGAAAGGGTGAACCAGTCCTTGGAGCAGTTCCTCAGGTGTTATGTCTCCAAGTGTCAGACTGACTGGGTTGCTCATCTGTCCATGGCAGAGTTTGCCTATAACAACGCGGTTCACTCTGCTACAGGGATCTCTCCCTTCCTTTGTGTGTATGGGCATCATCCTAAGGCCAATTCTTTTGACCCCCTGGACTCCACGCCTGGTGGTTCCTCTGTGGTTTCGGTCCTTAGAGGTATTTGGAGGAAAGTGAAGAAAGCCCTTGTGTCTGTGTCATTAGTGACCAAAAGGGTTTTTGATAAGCGGAAAAGACCCTGCAGCTTCAAATTAGGAGACTTCGTCTGGTTGTCTACCAAGAATTTGAAGTTGAGACAGCCATCTCATAAGTTAGGCCCCCGGTTCATCGGTCCTTATAAGATCACTAGGGTTATCAATCCGGTGGCATTTCAGTTAGATCTACCCTGTTCTTTGGGTATCAATAAAACATTTCATTGTTCCCTTTTAAAACGGGCGATTAGTAATCCTTCTTCCAGTGGAAGACCTTCCCCTCTTCTGATACGTGGCCAGAGGGAGTTTGTTGTTGAAAGGATTCTTGACTCCAAGTTGGTTCGGGGTCGGCTGTCATTTTTGGTGCACTGGAAGGGTTATGGCCCGGAGGAGCGGTCGTGGGTGCGCAGTTGTGATCTTCATGCCCCCAGACTGTTACGCTCTTTCTTCTCGCAGTTCCCCGATAAACCCGGTGGTAGGGGTTCTTTGACCCCTCGTCAGAGGGGGGGTACTGTTAGGGTCTCCTGCTCTGTGCTGCCACGTCGTCATGGCAACCGGGAGACAAGTGCTAGCGGAGTAACCTGAGCGTAGCTGATACTCCGGTTCGGGTCTTTTGCTGTGCAGTGGTTACAGGCTCTGTGCACGGCAGGGGATCCGGTGCTGGTTTTTGTGCTCACAGTCTGTGAGGTCTGAGTGGGGCGTGGACAGCACCTGCTATATAAACCCTCTTCTCAGGTTAGGCAGATGCTGCTGAATCTTTGTTGGTTAGTCAGTTCCTGAAAGTTAGCTAGTACTGTGTAAACTTTGTATTTGTTTGTTGCTTACTGCAAATAGGCCTTGGGATTTGGTATTACACTCTGCCAATCCAGACCTAGCAGTAAGACTGGAGTCAGTCGTTTAACCTGCTGGGGTTCTTTTGCTACTCTGTGAACCTAGCAAGTTTGCGGCTGTATTCTCAGACTTGCCTGCCAAAATCCTTTCTCACTGTGCAAGGTGTTCAGGTGTCAGTTTAGTGGCAGTAAGCTGAACCAGTGCACTGCAAGTGAGGACTAGGATTGTGGAGACTCTCCTTGTGTCTATTATTCCATCTCTGACCAAGGAGTTTACTGCCACACCCGTTGGTAACCCTTTAGGGTTTTGCTGTTGCCCTTAGCAACAGCATTTCGGGTTCTCTACGTATTAAATCACTACATCTCGCTTCTTTCCATCTGAGCATTCCTAATACTAGGGAGACACCCAGTTTCTTAGCCTTTGGGCTTCTCTGTTCACGTTGTGTTTATTTTGTTACCCTATCACCTTCTGTGTATGTAATGTCATATTCCCCAGTCTGTCTGTGAGTTCATTTGTTTTGCATCCCTCACCGTTCAGACACCAGTACATTCCTGCTGGCACTGGTGTGCATAACATATTCAGCAGCCTAATACTCCTGTTGAAATTTTGTGGGAATATGGAGCATACCCTTCAAAATACTTTGCAACAGGTGGTCGATCGCTCGCAGTTCTTTTGTTTCAAGGAGAGCTGCAAGCTATATTTCCAGCTTAGGCCTCAGTCTTCTGGGTCGGAGATTCAACGGGTGGGCATAGTGATTTCCTTGCTACAAGGAGACCCACAGGTCTGGGCATATGGGTTGCAGCCTGACTGTCCGTCGCTTAAAAGTGTTGATGCTTTTTTTTTACGGCACTGGGCATGTTGTATGATGACCCTGACAAGACGGCCTCAGCCGAGGCTCAGATTTCGATCCTTAAGCAAGGGCGAAGGCCAGTTGAGGTTTATTGTACGGAGTTTCGGAGGTTGGCCCATGATACCCAGTGGAATGACCCAGCCCTGAGACACCAGTACCGAAAAGGTCTTTCTAACCAGTTAAAAGACCAACTGGTACAATATCCCTTGCCTGATAGCTTGGATCAGCTCATGCAGTTATCCATTCGGGTGGATAGACCGCTGAGAGAGCGCAGGCTTGAAAGGGAAACCGAGGTTTCTTTCTTTCCCAAGGGAACCTCAGACTCTGAGGAATTTTCCGAGGAGCCTATACAGATTGGGGCTACCCGCCTCTCCTCGCATGAGAAGACGCGGAGGAGACAGCAGGGGTTATGTTTGTACTGTGGGAGACACCCAGTTTCTTAGCCTTTGGGCTTCTCTGTTCACGTTGTGTTTATTTTGTTACCCTATCACCTTCTGTGTATGTAATGTCATATTCCCCAGTCTGTCTGTGAGTTCATTTGTTTTGCATCCCTCACCGTTCAGAGACCAGTACATTCCTGCTGGCACTGGTGTGCATAACAGTGACACTGCAGTGCCACTCCTAGATGGGCCAGATGTTTGTGTCGGCCACTTGGGTCGCTTATCTTAGTCACACAGCTACCTCATTGCGCCTCTTTTTTTCTTTGCATCATGTGCTGTTTGGGGAGTATTTTTTTGAAGGGCCATCCTGCGTGACACTGCAGTGCCACTCCTAGATGGGCCAGGTGTTTGTGTCGGCCACTTGTGTCGCTTAGCTTAGTCACACAGCGACCTTGGTGCGCCTCTTTTTTTCTTTGCAGCATGTGCTGTTTGGGGAGTATTTTTTTGAAGTGCCATCCTGTCTGACACTGCAGTGCCACTCCTAGATGGGCCAGGTGTTTGTGTCGGCCACTTGGGTCGCTTAGCTTAGTCACACAGCTACCTCATTGCACCTCTTTTTTTCTTTGCATCATGTGCTGTTTGGGGACAATTTTTTGAAGGGCCATCCTGTCTGACACTGCAGTGCCACTCCTAGATGGGCCAGGTGTTTGTGTCGGCCACTTGGGTCGCTTAGCTTAGCCATCCAGCGACCTCGGTGTAAATTTTAGGACTAAAAATAACATTGTGAGATGTGAGGTGTTCAGAATAGACTGAAAATTAGTGGAAATTATGGTTATTGAGGTTAATAATACTATGGGATCAAAATGACCCCCAAATTCTATGATTTAAGCTGTTTTTTAGGGTTTTTTGAAAAAAACACCCGAATCCAAAACACACCCGAATCCGACAAAAAAATTTCGGTGAGGTTTAGCCAAAACGCGTCCGAACCCAAAACATGGCCGCGGAACCGAACCCAAAACCAAAACACAAAACCCGAAAAATTTCCGGTGCGCATCACTAGTAATTACTCATACCACGCTCTAATGCGCAGGACTGCGGGAGCGACCATACGCAAATTGCGAATATGTGCACGCACAGCCGAATACGTACGCACATGGGGGGTCATTCCGAGTTGTTCGCTCGGTATTTTTTTTTCGCAACGGAGCGATTAGTCGCTAATGCGCATGCGCAATGTCCACAGTGCGACTGCGCCAAGTAAATTTGCTATGCAGTTAGGAATTTTACTCACGGCATTACGAGGTTTTTTCTTCGTTCTGGTGATCGGAGTGTGATTGACAGGAAGTGGGTGTTTCTGGGCGGAAACAGGCCGTTTTATGGGTGTGTGCGAAAAAACGCTACAGTTTCTGGGAAAAACGCGGGAGTGGCTGGAGAAACGGAGGAGTGTCTGGGCGAACGCTGGGTGTGTTTGTGACGTCAAACCAGGAACGACAAGCACTGAACTGATCGCAGATGCCGAGTAAGTCTGGAGATACTCAGAAACTGCTAAGAGGTGTGTGGTCGCAATTTAGAGAATCTTTTGTTCGCAATTTTAAGAAGCTAAGATTCACTCCCAGTAGGTGGCGGCTTAGCGTGTGTAAAGCTGCTAAAAGCAGCTTGCGTGCGAACAACTCGGAATGACCCCCATGAAGGCCATCTATGTGGTGTTTGTACGTAATGTGTGTGTTGTAATATTTTCTGATTTCGACATCCCTTATGACAGAATTTGAATACATTTTCCAGAATACAGTACAGTGCTGGCAGATCAAAGAGTAATACTATGCAGCTGTCCTTACATACTAAGGACCTTATTTACTATCAGTTGCAGTTTTGCTAAATTAGCAAAACTGCAACTGCTTGCGATCGCATGCTGGAGGCCGCCCAGCACAGGGCAAGGCCTCCCAGCATGCTAATGGTGCCCAGCGATGCGATCACAATTCAATTGTGATAGTATCACTAAATAAGAAAAGCTCCCTGCTTCCGCAGACTGGCTGCAAAAGCAATCGAGCTGCCGCCATGTTTTCTGATGCATTGGCCACATGTGACGTCACGTGACTACCCTAAACCCGCCCCCATTTCCAATGCCCCTACAATGCCGAGTCGACGCCCTGGACCGTCAATCAGGCAGAGGCGTTCACATCAATGCAATGCGATCGCATTGCCAGACCCACACAGGCAAAATGGGACCTGCGCGTGCGCAGTTAGCCTAAGTAGGGCATAATGCGATCGCATAACATCAGTGTGGGAGCTGAATAAGACCCTAAATACAAATAGATACTGACAATGCAAACAATGTATAGAATAATGAAAATGTACTATGTGCAGCTGTTCATATGTAAAGAAGAAAGAAAGATTGAAAGTGTCATGACTGGCCAGGTGATTCTCCAGATACATAAATCTGAAAATCACCACCAGTTACTTATGGATGTTTCAGCATGTACAGATAATCAGACACTGTATTGCCAACAGCAAAGAGAAAGATTTAGTGATATAACAGTAGGTAGCTCTTTGCTTCCACCTACATACAGAGTTATTAATATTTCACGAAATAGGTAACATGAGCCACATGACTGTAGGGCTAAGAACACAGAATATCAGAACTGGAAATTAGGTTTAAATTTCAAGAATAACTTCAAAGCTTACAGTTACAGAAGAAAAGAATTACAAAGGGTATATGAATATTTCAAAGTACACAAAGATTACAGACAATTTCAGAAAATAAAAAGGATAATAACATATATCATAGGCGTCTATAACGTGGGTGCTCGGGCCTGAGCACCCACGGAACCAGCCACTTCCCCAGTAAAATTACCGCTAGCCCCCGCAGTGGATTGAGATGCAATGGGGGCTGCGGAAGCTCTTTCATCCATTGCAGTGTAAAAAAAAACACCAAAAATGCCCACCACCAAGGAGAAGACAGATGCTAGAGGTCATATTTGACCTCTGGCGCCTGTCTCCTTGGCGGCGGACATTTTAAGAGAGTTTATTTTTTACACTGCAATGGACGGAAGCGCTTCCGCAGCCCCCAGCCCATCTCAATCCACTGCAGGGGCTAGCGGTAACTTTACTGGGGCAGCGGCCACCCTCCCAGACTTTACAAGGGCAGCGACCAGGAGACCCCTGGCAACGCAGAGGAAACCCCAGGCAATGCGCATGAAACCCCCGGCAATGCACTGAAACCCCTGGCAACGCGCATGAAACCCCTGGCAACATGCAGGAGACCCCTGAAAATGTGCATGAGACCCCTGCGAGCATGGAACCCAGAGCATGAAATCTTGGCAACAAGCCTGAGACCCCTGACAACAGGCAGGTAATTTAAAAGTAATTACAATTGACAAATGAAAAAAGCTCAAATAAAAGCACTCAGTGTAGTTTCATATATTGTAACTGAAAAGATACTTATTGTCCATATGATTATGTATGAATAAAGTCCAATCTCGAATGATTCCTCCTGTTGTGATCTGAGGACGATCAAATCTCCCACTCCATATGACGTATCAAAGTGATATGTGAACAAAAGCAGAAATAACACATTATGGTGTAGTACGTCTTTAAATGCTGAAAATGAACAATGCAGCTTGAAACACCAAATTTTCAAAGGAGATAGATGGCGTACCCACTCACAATCAATATAGCTAGTCTCCGCACATAAAGGTATCTTTCATTCCACCAAAAACTGTAGGTCAAACATATAGTACGATGTGTACCATTACTCACTCAGAACAAGACGCAAATCCTCACATAGCGGTTTCTTTGTGTATGGCTCCAAGGATATTCATGAAAAGTGTTATAATTAAAAACACTTTATTACAGAATAAAACAAATATACATACAGTGGGCCTTGACACAAAAAGGCTCAGGGGCGGACAGTGAAGAAGCTGATATGGCCGCCGGCCGAAAACAGCACTACCCAGCAAGATAGTAATGCCACAAATCCAACCTCAAGAGACCAAGTCATGCAGGAGCCACCTGTAAGCACTCATCCAACGCGTTTCTCCCCGCAAATGGGGCTTTTTCAAGGATCAAGAGTGCTCTGCTGACAATGATATTTATAAAGAAAAAACGGAAATTAAACAATAAACCAGCTGGATTCAACTAATTAATTGAGTGAAGCAGTTGCCATGGTAACACGTCTCCACGTGTACCCAGCATTTTTCTGTGTGGGGCATAAATTGGTGTCTGGGCCATAACTGTGTGTGGCATAATATGTAATTGGCGTTACAGTGTGTGGTATAACGCATAGTGTGCACTACGGTGTGTTGCATAATGTGTAATGGGCATTAGTCACTGCTGTTGCCGCCCGTTCATTCCTGCTGCCGCCTCCCGCCGAGCACCCACCAGCAATTACATAAATCGGCACCTATGGTTCATATATCACCTCATATAAAGCAATTTTCAGGTTAAGGTCTCCCCTGAGAACTGTACAGTTTGCTTTGTTAATATACCTTCTCTCGTGCTTCCTGTCTCACAGAAAATGGCTGCTTCCTCTTCAAAGCACATGGGGAGAAACAGAAAGTCTCAGATTTAATAACTTCCCTGGTATCAGATGTGATTCCTGGACCCTTTCCTCAGAATAGCGTCCTATTCAGCCCCCTGCTAGTCACACCACCTATACAATACACTGGTATGTTTCTTTGGCATGCAAATTGGATACAGTACATCAGCCACTTCCTCTGAAGCTAAATAAGTTCTTGCATAAATGTAAACTTTTTGGCCTGCTAGGAATTTTCTATAGCAGATGTACAAATCATTTAGTTAGCTTATACAATTTTTAAACCTATATACATAACACATACTGTTACCAATAATATTATTAATTATTCCCATTCCAATATGAAATGGGCTTTATTGCCACAGGGGAGAATTAAATTGCTAGTGACTTGTTCATTCGGCTGAATTCCCATGACAGCCATTACACTTGACCGCAGTAGGATATCAATCAAAAGTGTTCACTTCCCCTTAGGGTAGCTAGATCTTTAGAGTGAAAGGGATGCAAATTGGGTGGGGCGAATGGTGCAAATTGTGCTGTAAACGCTGCCGCAGCGGCAATTGGCCTTCTGTATGAATATTAAAATTGTAAATGATGACATAAGCGCTGCTTCCAAAATGTCAACTGAAGTGGGGTGAAAGATTGAAGTGCCGGGGGGAGCCCAAGATACCTGAAAGCCTAGGGGCCCAACCACGTGTTAATACAGTACTGGTGAGAGACAGATGGGGAGAGAGAGATGAGGGAGAAGGTGAGGAGGGAGAGAGAGAGAGAGAGAGAGAGAGAGAGGGAGAGAGAGAGAGAGAGAGAGAGAGAGAGAAATGGAGGCATGCTGGGTGCAAAATATCCATAATTAATAGGAACCATTCCCCATGTATATTCTTCAAACCAACACATACAATAGGTCTGACTACACACACACCCACGACACTCCAATGAGATGAATCTTTTCCATACATTCACAAGGTAGCCACCCACTTGCTATCTAGAAACACTCATTTCACAGACTGAGCCATGCTTGGATCAAATTGATAACTCTGTCAAATTGTCTATGCACAGGGCAGTGAATGGGCAATATGCAATTACTTTTTGCAGTGCATGTGCAGTCTACTGATAATAGCGGGATGTTTCTGTTTTTGGAATAGAAACTTCTAACTTAACCTTTGTTCTATTGCTGTTTGCCCTTTAGTTTACAACACGTTACTGACATTAAAATGATTAACTGCTAGAAGGTTTTTCTAGCACCTTTCGGTTCTCCTAACCCTCACCTTTGACATACTTTCAAATTGAACATAATCCAAGCAAATCACTGAAACTAATGTAGGTTCTGAGATCCTGGGGCCAGCTCTTCTCCGCACCTGTAGCAGTATACAGTGCACCAAAGGTAATTCACAATTTTCCAGCAATTTAATTTTACTAATGAATTACATTCCTGCATATGTGAACAAAGGGGGTCATTCTGACCTGTTCGCATGCAGCGGTTCTTCGCTGCGGTGCGAATGGGTCGGAACTGCGCATGCACGGCGCCTGTAATAGCCATCGCCGGGCAACGACAAGAAGAGAAAGAAAGTGATCGCTAGCGCGATCGCAAGAAGATTGACAGTGAGGAGGCGTTCCAGGGTGGATACTCACCGTTTTCCGGGCGTGGAGATCCGAACGCAGGCGTGTCCAGGCGTTTGGAGGGCGGATGTCTGACGTCAATCCCGGGACCTTCGTCGCTGGATCCATCGCACAGGGTAAGTAAGTCTGACCCTGGTCTTGTTTTGCAGGAAACTTTTTTAGCATAGCAGGGCTGCACAAGCGATCGCAGCCCTGCTATGCTAAAATACACTCCCCCATAGGTGGCGTCAAGTTGATCGCACAAGCAGCAAAAAATTATTAGTGCAACCAACTCGGAATGACCCCCAAAGTAAGGCACTGGGATTCATTGTCCTAGGTACAGAATTTATAGAGATATTTGCTCATGCAAACACGTTCTATTAGAGCACAGAACTCATCTTTACCAGATGTAATGGGTGCTTACTATTATTATTATTATTATTATTATTATTACCAGTTATTTATATAGGGCACACATATTACGCAGCACTTTACAGAGAATATTTGGCCATTCACATCAGTCTCTGCCCCAGTACACGCACACACATTTATGTTAATTTTGTTGGGAGACAATTTACCTACCAGTATATTTTTGGAATTGCTTCCAGAGCTGCAGTATATTGAAAGAGGCATCGATGTACTAACTCCCCACGTTTATTATTTAATAAATTATTTATATAGCGCACACACATGTTCCACAGTGACCTACAGAGAATATTTAGGGGCATATTTATTATAAAATGCAGTGTAAGCCTAAACACTAAGAATCCTTATTGCCGCATATCTCAGTAATAAAGATTTGGAATTTTAATTCAAGGATTTCAGGTGATCAGGCGGAAGTAAAGTGATTGCATTTTGTGAGCTCTTTACTTCTACAGTACCTACGGGCCCATTTGTGGCTGCTGTGGACAGTGGCGGATTTAGCAGGGGGCGATTAGGGCGAACGCCCCCCCTACACATACCGGCACCGGGATGGAGGCCGGGTCCCACCGCGGTGTTGGGAACGGGGTGGAGAGCGGTGCAGTGCGGCGGGGGAAGGGGAGAGAGAGAGCGTCCTGACGCGCGTACAGGGAGGAGGGGGCGTGGTCAGAACAGAGTCCGGCGGGGACAGGCTACAGTGATTGTGTACACTGCTGCCTCTGCCGTCCGTTCTCTGAGGAGACAGAGAAGGGAAGGCAGAGGCAGCAGTGTACACAATCACTGTAGCCTGTCCCCGCCGGCCTCTGTTCTGACCACGCCCCCTCCTCCCTGTATGCGCGTCAGGATGCTCTCTCTCTCCCCTTCCCCCGCCACGCTGCACCGCTCTCCACCCCTGTTCCCAACACCGCGGCAAGACGTCCTCCATCCCGACTCCTCATGCTGCTGCGGAGTCGGACTCCAAAATACGAGTAGGTGTCAATGTATGCCATGTCTCCTCCCCTCCAAGCTAAAGTGTGTGTGTGTGTGTGTGTGTGTGTGTGCCATATCTTCCACCCCCCCTTCTCCTCCTAACTAAAGTGTCTGTGTGCCATTTCTCCCCCCTCTTCTCCAAACTAAAGTGTATGATATGTCCCCCTTCCTAGCTAAAGTGTGTGTGTGCCACGTCTCCCTCCCTCCCCCTGTGTTTTTTTGCCTCGCTGCCCCAGTGTAAGTTAATAAGGGGGTAGGATTCCCCTTGCCCCAGTGCCTGGATTATTTTAGCTCATTCAGTGTACTGTAATGTGAATTTCGGCTCATTCTGCGTGCTGTAATGTTAATTTCGGCTCATACAGTGTGCTATAATGTGAATTTCGGCTCATTCTGCGTGCTGTAATGTGAATTTCGGCTCATTCTGCGTGCTGTAATGTGAATTTCAACTCATACAGTGTGCTATAATGTGAATTTCGGCTCATTGTGCGTGCTATAATGTGAATTTTGGCTCATTCAGTGTGCTACAATGTGAATTTCGGCTCATTCTGCATGCTATAATGTGAATTTCGGCTCATTCAGTGTGCTATAATGTGAATTTCGGCTCATTCAGTGTGCTACAATGTGAATTTTGGCTCATTCAGTGTGCTATAATGTGAATTTCGGCTCATTCAGTGTGCTATAATGTGAATTTTGGCTCATTCGGTGTGCTATAATGTGAATTTCGGCTCATTCAGTGTGCTACAATGTGAATTTCAGCTCATACAGTGTGCTGTAATGTGAATTTCGGCTCATTCAGTGTGCTACAATTTGAATTTCAGCTCATTCAGTGTGCTATAATGTGAATTTTGGCTCATTCAGTGTGCTATAATGTGAATTTCGGCTCATTCAGTGTGCTATAATGTGAATTTCGGCTCATTCAGTGTGCTATAATGTGAATTTCGACTCATTCAGTGTGCTATAATGTGAATTTCGGCTCATTCAGTGTGCTATAATGTGAATTTCGGCTCATTCAGTGTGCTATAATGTGAATTTCAGCTCATTCAGTGTGCTACAATTTGAATTTCAGCTCATACAGTGTGCTATAATGTGAATTTCGGCTCATTCGGTGTGCTACAATTTGAATTTCAGCTCATTCAGTGTGCTATAATGTGAATTTCGGCTCATTCAGTGTGCTATAATGTGAATTTCGGCTCATTCTGTGTGCTATAGAAACATAGAATTTGTCGGCAGATAAGAACCACTTGGCCCATCTAGTCTGACCCTTTTTTTTTAACATTATTTTTATCTCTAACCTTATTTGATCCTTATTTCTTTGTAAGGAGATCCTTATGTCTATCCCATGCATGTTTAAATTGCCCTACTGTCTTAGCCTCTACCACCTCTGATGGAAGGAATGGCGATTCACCAGTCTGTATCACCAGTGCGCAGGGTTCTCTCCACTAACTGGCAACATTTTATTAGTAATGGCAACAATAGGAAATTTTAGAAGCGAACGGGAAGGGCATTACTAAGTGGGAGGGGCTATGATTAGGGGGAGGAGTCATCATTCTTAAACCGCCCCCCCCTAAAAGTTAAGTCTAGATCCGCCACTGGCTGTGGAAGTGCAATTTTCAAGCTGCACTTGTGCAATGAGGTAATGGCCCACCGGAGAGGGATCTCAGGGCTGAGCCATTGCACTCAGTGAGCTAATGCCATCTTCAGATGCATTAGCTCACTGAGGGCACTATGGTGTGGTATGCTATGTATTGGGGCATTGTGGTACATCAGACTAATGAATCTGGGGCACTGTGTATGTCATACTATGAATTGGTGGACACTACGCAATGACATACTTTGAATTGGGTTCCTGAGACTAACATGTAGAGTGGTCTGATAGCGTACAGGGAAACGTGAAGGCCAAAGAAGTCATGTATGTGTTGTTCTATAGAAGTTTTCATATGTTTTGGTTGACTTGGTCTGGCTCCTTGACCTTTAAGCTGGCTTCTAGACCTTAAAAAAAAAATGTTGATCCCTGCATATCTATCTATCTATCTATCTATCTATCTATCCATACACTTATAAAAAAATTTTTTTGACATTTATTTATTTATATTTTTTTGGGGGGACGCCACTTTTTCATTTGCCCTAGGCGCCATGAACCCTAGTTACCCCTCTAAGGGTGATCTAAAAATCAAACAAAATCAATTAAAATCGACATTTAGTAAATATACCCCTCATTTTTGATGTTTGTTATTATTTTAGCAGTTAGTAGTTTTCTAGAATAATTATGAATAATGAATAATGATGCAATATTAAGCTGCGTTCTCTGTCAGTGGGTGTGTACATGAAATGTGCAGCACTGTGTGTGTGTGTGTGTGTGTGTGTGTGTCTGTGTGTGTGTTATCACAAATCACTTCCTTCACTGTGCCTCATATATAATGAAGTCCTAGTGAAAGCTCTGTTACTGTAGTTCATTCTTCTGTTCCACTGCAGGAAGATGTCTAACTCTGAAAGGCTAACCAAATACCTCGAAGTAGTAATGAAAATAGCTGAAGAGGCCAGCAAGAAGACTCCAGAGGAACTAAAAGTTAATTATAAGGGAATTCTGTACCCCTTTGGGCTCTGTAGTGAGGCTACATTTCAAGCCCTAGAATCTTTGGAAGCCAGAGAAGATGATGTTCTGATTGTAACCTATCCCAAATGTGGTAAGTGCGGAAACAGTTACAGTTGCTGAGTGTGACAATGTTTTCTCATCTATCTATCTATCTATCTATCTATCTATCTATCTATCTATCTATCTATCTATCTATCTATCTATCTATCTATCTATCTATCTATCTATCTATCGTCTGTCTCTGTCTGTCTGTCTGTCTGTCTGTCTATCTATCTATCTATCCAACTTTCAACCTATACAATCATTAAAGTTATGTGATTATACAGCTTGCAAAAGTGTCTGCTGGATCCAAAACATTAGCAGTGCCATTTTATTATGACGGTTCTTATTTACATACTGGCGGGCATATCCAATTAGCCGTGGCAGGATTTATTCAATCGGCTGGGATTATCCCATGCATGAAAACCCGATGGTGGACTGAACCTTGCAGCTTCATGAGCTGGGAGGAAAGTCCACAAAAAAAGTCAAATTCAGGAATTCACGTGCAGGGAAAACCCATTGATTCAGCAGCTTACGTTGAATCAGTGGGTTTAAGTGTGATTTTAGACATGTGAAAAAGGCTATTTAATTGAATACCCTTTCCCCACATCATGAGGGTTTTAGCCAGCAACTAGACAGCTGCTAATTGAATATGCCCATTTGTGTTGTGTGTGTGTGTGTGTGTGTGTGTGAGTATATATATATATATATATATAGTCCCTCTATTGCTGAGTAAGCAAATGGCACGTCACTCCAGGTTACTGGAAAAAGGGTTTTAATGGTCCATGACAAATTCCATGGTCAAGCAATAGTTAAATATGCAGCATGGCAAATTCTCAACGGCTCGTTTCAAGACCTAGTCTCGTCTTCAGGATATATTGCCGCTGCTTGTGTGCTACATGGCTGAAAAGAACATAAAATGCTTTCCGCAGCATTTTATGTTCTTTTCAGCCATGTAGCACACAAGCAGCGGCAATATATCCTGAAGACGAGACTAGGTCTTGAAACGAGCCGTTGAGAATTTGCCATGCTGCATATTTAACTATTGCTTGACCATGGAATTTGTCATGGACCATTAAAACCCTTTTTCCAGTAACCTGGAGTGACTTACCATTTGCTTACTCAGCAATAGAGGGACTATACAAACACAGCACGGGCACCCAGGTCACTGCTTTTCGTCATATCAGGAGTGCCGGATAATTTAAAGATACATATATATATATATGTATATATATATATATATAGATGTTATTATCAAATCTATATTTCATTTACCTGTATGTAGATTAGATTTTTTTTATAACCTGAAGTTGATATGAATACCGTTTTGTATGTAGGTAGTGAATAATCCAATCCCAAACAGTAATGATTTATGGTAGCTGCTCACCTGTAGTGTGGAGACTCTTAGCTCCTTCCTGTAGTGTGGAGACTCTTAGCTCCTTTCCCCTGAACCAAATAGCTAAAAATAACATTTAAAAGTTATATGTATAACTCTATGTGAACAGCGCCAGCTATTTTTTTCTCTTTAACGGGGCGTATTTTTAACAATTATCTTTACTAAAATTATGTGGAAAAAAGTGTTTTCACACCCTTTTTCACTTTATTTTACTATCACCCGAATATGTTAAAGGGCTCCAAGCCCTCTAATTCATATATTTTAAGAAAGCATATAATTTCTCATTAAACTACACCAAGCCCTCTAATTCGGGATCAGTACTAAATCCTGCTGGACGGGATCCCGGCTGTCGAAATACCGACGCCGGAATCCCGACCACACAATCCCAACAGGGCTGGCGAGCGGAACGCAGCCCCTTGCGGGCTGGCTGCGCTCGCCAGGCTGCGGGCACGGTGCCTCGCTACGCTCGGCACACTAATTTATTCTCCCTCTATGGGTGTCGTGGACACCCACGGAGGGAGAATATGTCGGGATTGTGCAGGTCGGGATTCCGGCGTCGGTATTTCGACCGCCGGGATTCCGTCCGGCGGGATCTTGATCGCATCCTTCTAATTCATATATTTTAAGAAAGAATATGATTTCTCATTCTTATTGTGGGAAATACTAAGGGTATTTTGTGAGGAAGGGGGGCCTGTGATAACAATGCTATCTAGAGGAGGCGCTACACAGAGTTCCCACCGATTCTCCGACTCCTGCTCGCAGACCAGAGCTTGGTGGTGGGCAATATATTCAGCTTTGTGGATTTTTAACATCACACTTGCGTGGAGGAGGCGTCAGGTCTCATTGAGCATGTGGCACATGGAGGGCTATGAAAGCCTTCCGCTGCACCACCATCAGTAAAAAACATCTATGCCAGCGGCTGCAGCGGCTATTGTTCCACCGGCGCTGCGGCCGGGGAGTGGTGGTTGCTGATGCTGGAGGGGGCAGGCAGACTGTCAGCAGGACACAGGATGCTGCAGTAAAATCCGAGACTTGTTGCAGGTGTGACGGGCCTATTTTTGGGTGTGGGCCTGAAGCTGCAGCTCCATCAGCCCGATTGTTAATCTGGCTCTGCCTACAGAAACGGTTCACAGAGAGCTGATATGCAGGGAAGGCTTGTTTTAAGAAGTTCCCTCATCAGCCCGCTTTTGTTTCACAGCCTTGTGCAGCTCTCCTGATATTGGCAGTAGGATCCAGGGGTGGGTCCTCCTCTCTGTATGTGCCCGATATACCAGTCCCCACAGTCCCCCCTGATGGCTGCACCGGATCTACTTAATGCAATGTGCATGTGGACTAAAATATACAGTAGGTAAGACCAGGGGTTAAAGTGGGAGGGGGGGGAGGTGGAACTGAGTTCACCACCTGTAATGGTAGGGGGAACTAGTTCCACCTCCTCCTTGGCCCTGCACAGTAATTCCAACAGGAAAGCACACGCATCACCTATGTCAACAGGTGACGTAGGTGGCGCTAGTGTTACTGATGAGCTGCAGACACCTCCCCTTTCCTCAGGTCCTGGTGGCTCCTCCTCCACCTACAGCCCACCTCTATTGGTACTTACACACATACTGTGTTTGCCGGATAGAATTTGTATCCCTCCTAAAGTCCCAGTGGCTTTTATTTCTAGCACAGTGTATGTGATGTCATGCTTTCACCAGCACTGAAGTGAAGAAGAGCCATGAAGAGGAGCAGGCTCTGTGCATCTTGAAGACAAGATGAGAGGGTTCTGGAGGGACAAGAGAGGTGGGGGAACCTGCTGGAGGGACACAGGTGGTGAGCTGCTGGAGTGACAGAGGCATAGATGTGTATAATGGGGACTACTGTGGGCATTATGTGTAAGGGACACTACTACAGGTTGAGTATCCCTTATCCAAAATGCTTGGGACCAGAGGTATTTTGGATATCGGATTTTTCCGTATTTTGGAATAATTGCATACCATAATGAGATATCATGGTGATGGGGCCTAAATCTAAGCACAGAATGCATTTATGTTACATATACACCTTATATACACAGCCTGAAGGTCATTTTAGCCAATATTTTTTATAACTTTGTACATTAAACAAAGTGTGTGTACATTCACACAATTCATTTATGTTTCATATACACCATTTATACACACAGCCTGAAGGTCATTTAATACAATATTTTTAATAACTTTGTGTATTAAACAAAGTTTGTGTACATTGAGTCATCAAAAAACAAAGGTTTCACTATCTCACTCTCACTCAAAAAAGTCCGTATTTCGGAATATTCCGTATTTCGGAATATTTGGATATGGGATACGCAACCTGTATTATGTAGAACTGTGCACCGAAATTCTTTCGGGTTTTGTGTTTTGGTTTTGGATTCGGTTCCGCTGCCGTGTTTTGGATTCGGACGCGTTTTGGCAAAACATCCCTGAAAATTTTTTGTCGGATTGGGGTGTGTTTTGGATTCGGGTGTTTTTTTTCCAAAACCCCTCAAAAACAGCTTAAATCATATAATTTGGGGGTAATTTTGATCCCATAGTATTAATAACCTCTAAGCAAAGCGACCCAAGAGGGAGGCACAAACACCTGGCCCATCTTGGAGTGGCACTGCAGTGTCAGACAGGATGGCACTTAAAAAAATTGGCCCCAAACAGCACATGATGCAAAGAAAAGCGAAAAAGAGGTACACTGTGGTCGCTGGATGGCTAAGCTAAGTGACACAAACACCTCAATATCACAGGAATTATTCATTCTAATCAATGGTATTATGTCCAAATCACTGGAAGAAAATGACAAAATCACTGGAATTATTCTTTCTAATCAATGGTATTATTGGTCCAAATCACTGGAAGAAAATGACAAAATCACTGGAACTATTCGTAAACATTTGTAGAAAGTCGCTGCTTTCTGATTACAGAAATGCTCAGAAATTCCTGCGAATCCACAATCCCTTCCCAGAGGAAAAAGAAATTGAGAAACCGTTGTTTGAGAACGTTTGTTCTCTTTCCCTTACAAAGGAACACACCACTTTCCAAGAAGACTGAGATTTTTGGGATTATGGAGACATAATGTTTTTGAATATAAATCCTAAAGCAGGTGGTGTATTAGAGCAAAAGAGTGCAAGAGACCAGCCATGCAGTTTCTGAAATATTATGAAAAAATGTTACTGTATTTCATAAGCACTCATTCCTAACTCTGCTAAGTACTGTTTGGTATACTGTATCTGGCTTCCATGAGGTAGTTGTCCATTATTTCAGCTTCCATTGACCTTTTTGAAAGCGGTAGAAGTTATCGATTTTTTATTTTTTTTTCTCCTGCATAGCCCAGTAAAATGTTGCAATGTTAAGTATTGACTTGTGCCTTCTGGGGGTCCACTTCTTCACAAAACCCAGCCAAATCTCATCATAACCCTCTGTACCACGTTCTCTATGTACCCCATCTGTGTCACCCATGTCTGTCTACCCCTCCCCTTTAGATTGTAAGCTCTCACAAGCAGGGCCCTCTTCCCTCATGTGCTTATCCTTTGTCTTACTTTAATAATCTTCAACTGTACCACATCCAGCAGTCTTCTGCCACCTGATACTTATTCCAGTGTCATCTGCTGATGTAACTATGTATATTTACCCTATACTTGTCCTATATTGTCATCAACTGTAAGTTGCTGTTTTCCTGTTTGATTATTTATGTAACCCTTGTGGCGCCATATAAATAAAGGATAATAATAATAATAATAATAATAATAATAATAATAATAATAATATAGGGTGTATAATCCCCAGGTGTATCTCACACATCACACAGCACAGTATATAGGGTGTATAATCCCCAGGTGTATCTCACACATCACTCAGTACAGATTACAGGATGTATAATCACCAGGTGTATAACACACATCGCACAGTACAGTATATAGGATGTATAATCCCAAAGTGTATCTCACACATCGCTCAGTACAGTATACAGGGTGTATAATCATCAGGTATATCACAAACGTTGCACAGTACAGTATACAGGTTGTATAATCCCCAGGTGTATCTCACACATCACACAGCACAGTATATAGGGTGTATAATCCCCAGGTGTATCTCACACATCGCTCAGTACAGATTACAGGATGTATAATCACCAGGTGTATCACAAACATTGCACAGTACAGTATACAGGGTGTATAATCACCAGGTGTATCACAAACATTGCACAGTACAGTATACAGGGTGTATAATCCCCAGGTGTATCTCACACAACGCTCAGTACAGATTACAGGATGTATAAAATCACCAGGTGTATAACACACGTCGCACAGTACAGTATACATACTGGTCACAACAATGCAGCAGATATTGAGCACTGACAGAGAGCTGCAATATACAGCAATGGCCTACTGTACTGTACTATATGTATACTGCTGGTCACCAAAATGCTGCACTGTCCTACTATATACTGCTCACAATAATGCAGCACAGAGATAGTATACTTGACACAGAGATAGTATACTTGACACAGAGCTGCAAGATACAGCAATGGCCTACTGTACTGTACTATATATGTATACTGCTAGTCACCAAAATGCTGCACTGTCCTACTATATACTGCTCACAATAATGCAGCACAGAGATAGTATACTTGACACAGAGCTGCAAGATACAGCAATGGCCTACTGTACTGTACTATATATGTATACTGCTGGTCACCAAAATGCTGCACTGTCATACTATATACTGCTCACAATAATGCAGCACAGAGATAGTATACTTGACACAGAGCACAATGCAGCACACTGAGCACAGATATTTGCAGCACACTGAGCACAGATATGAAGCGTTTTCAGGCAGAGAACGTAGATATTTTCAGCACACTGAGCACAGATATTTGCAGCACACTGAGCACAGATATTTGCAGCACACTGAGCACAAATTACAGAGCTTTTCAGGGAGAGAACGCAGCCACGTCCTCTCCGTTCAATCTCCAAAGCACAAGTGAAAATGGCGGCGACGCGCGTCTCTTTATATAGAATACGAATCTTGTGAGAGTCCGACAGCAGGATGATGACGTTTGGGCGCGATCGGGTTAACCGAGCAAGGTGGGAAGATCCGAGGCTGCCTCGGAACCGTGTAAAATAGGTGAAGTTCGGGGGGGTTCGGATCTCGGAGAACTGAACCCGCTCATCTCTACTATTATGTGTAAGGGCACAAATACTGTGGGCATTCTGTATATAAGTGTCACTACTACTGTGGGCATTTTGTGCATAAACGGTACTTCTGTGGGCATTATGTGTATAAGCAGCACCATAGTGGTCATTATATATAAGGGTCACTACAACTGTGGGCATTATGTGTAAAGGACACTACTATTGGAATTGTGTATAAGGGGCACTACTGTGGGCATCGTATATAAGGGGCACTGCATGCGGTATAATGTAAATAAGATTGTGCTACTGTGTGGTATAATTTGAATTGGGGGTACTGCTGTGATACCATGCTGCTTTTTGTGAGATCAATGTCCCTTTATAAAGTATGCGAAGTAGGGCGCTAATTTATAGATTGCATGGGGATGCCAAAAACCCTAACAATGGCACTGGCTTTGCTTAATGTGAGGGGGAGGAGGGGGGATGTGGCAGGGTAAATGAGTTCCACCACCTCTCCAGGACCACTTTAAGCCCTGGGTAAGACTAAGCATTCATTTATCCCTTTATGACCCATTGCATGTTTCCGTAATGACACTGGTAAAGTAGATGAATGATGCACTCAGTAACCCCCAAAAATATGGTTTGGTAATTTTCGTCTTTAGTACATAAAACATTGTAGCTCATACAAAAAAAAAAATGATGATTCGCTCTATTCGATATTTTGTTCCTCTAGCATCTGCTGGAAATTTTCACAGTATTTTCTTACATTTAAGTGTACATTGGGATTTCAATACAGTCATCACAATACACTCTGTGCAATACATTTTTTAATAATGTCCATTTAAAATGGACAAGGGGTCAAAAGATTTAAGATTAAAACACAAGAACACAAACCAAGCATCAAGAATTAATTAAACAATTATGCACTTTACACACATATTATTAACACACATGATTCGGATTCTAATACATTTTTCTTTAACCACTTGACTGGCATGTTCGCATCAGATGCGACCATGCCAGCAAGTGCTTTATCTGACCTGGTCATCTGCGACCAGTCAGATACACACTGCTTGCAGCTGCAGGGAAGGGAAACTTCCCTCTGCTGCAACTCTCAGAGGGACTGGAAAGTCCCTCAGCGTCCCCGCTCCCTGCCTAGTGTTAGCCGTGCTGCCGATTACTGATCAGTCAGCACGGCAGGATCCCCCCACCCAGCAGCTGCAGACAATAGCAGCCGTTGTGGAAGTGTAAATTAAACCCCCCAAGCCTTTTTTTTTTTCTCTAAAATAATTTTTCAAAACTGACAATTTCTGAGCAGTTTTTTGAGAAAAAAAAATTGTCAGTTAAGTGGTTAAAGCCATTGCTGCACAGGTAGCATTGTGAGTGCCTGGAATGTCCTTTGGGTGCACCGGGGGGCACTGCTGAAGCAATAGTGCCTGAAGAATGTTGTTCTGGGCATCCTGCTAGCCACAAGAAAGGGCCATGGGGCAGCAATGGTGACACCAACAGAGCCCTGCAATCCGAGTGAGGGTACCGCTCGCACACCCCTTTTTATGGCCCTGCCACCATCAAAGGGCCCCAATCCCATGCTTTTATTTGCTAGCCAAACACAGATTTGCAGTAGTAGTTATAGCGGTGACTTCAGTTGTCTTTTGTTTTGTATCCTTACACTTTTCACACTAGTCATATTATTCCTCAGGTGTGTGTTCTGTTGCCTCCTTTATTGTAGCATGAGAGCTTGTTATACAATTAGATCCTGCATTTTATGCTTGCCTCTCTATAAAAGATTTTAAAAGCACAGTATGAATATTGTTTTCCTTATGCAAAGCAGTAATTAAGAAATTATAATTTTGAATGCTGTCTGATTACTGTTTTATATTAGGTTACTTTACCTGTTTATGGCTTCTCATATGTAATAAAAAAAGGCGCCTTTAGTGCAATAAAATTATGATAGCATCCAGTGAGTATTGTGCAACAACACAAAGTGAATTGACCTTGTACCAGAATGAATGAAAACAGGCTTATTGAACACAGTTCCTCAAACAGAACAAAGTACAGCCAAATAAATGTCCTTGGTTATTTGTACACCAATTAAATGTAGTGGAACATACTTCACTAAAGAGAACAAATAGTACAAATAGTTATCCTGAATAAAAAAAATACAGCTTATCAGATACAATGGTGCACACAGGGGAATTCTGAGTGTGCAGAACCACCCCTAGTAGGTTGATTTGCTTTTCCTTCAATTCAGTAATTAAAGTTTCTCTGACGTCCTAGTGGATGCTGGGTACTCCGTAAGGACCATGGGGAATAGACGGGCTCCGCAGGAGACTGGGCACTCTTAAAAGAAAGATTAGGTACTACATCTGGTGTGCACTGGCTCCTCCCTCTATGCCCCTCCTCCAGACCTCAGTTAGAATCTGTGCCCGGCCAGAGCTGGATGCACCTAGTGGGCTCTCCTGAGCTTACTAGAAAAGAAAGTATTTGTTAGGTTTTTTATTTTCAGTGAGATCTGCTGGCAACAGACTCACTGCTACGAGGGACTGAGGGGAGAGAAGCAAACCTACCTGCTTGCAGCTAGCTTGTGCTTCTAAGGCTACTGGACACCATTAGCTCCAGAGGGATCGAACACAGGGTCCGACCTCGATCGTCCGTTCCCGGAGCCGCGCCGCCGTCCCCCTTGCAGAGCCAGAAGACGGAAGAACCAGGAGAAAATCGGCGGCTGAAGACTCCGGTCTTCAATCTGGTAGCGCACAGCACTGCAGCTGTGCGCCATTGCTCCCACAGCACACCACACGCTCCGTTCACTGGTGGGTGCAGGGCGCTGGGGGGGGCGCCCTGGGCTGCAATAAGTATACATTTTGGCAAATGTGCACATAATACAGTTATAAACTGTATATGTGCCTAATACCCCGCCATTAACATTATTAAAAAAGCGGGAGAAGCCCGCCGCGGAGGGGGCGGGGCTATCTCCCTCAGCACACCGGCGCCATTTTCTCTTCACAGCTCCGCTGGAAGGACGCTCCCCAGGCTCTCCCCTGCAGTATACACTACAAGAAGGGTAAAAAAGAGAGGGGGGGCACATAAATTTAGGCGCAAAAGGTGATATAAGCAGTTATTGGGGGAAAATTCACTTTGTGTTAGTGTAAATCCCTCTGTTATATAGCGCTCTGGTGTGTGCTGGCATACTCTCTCTCTGTCTCCCCAAAGGACTTTGTGGGGTCCTGTCCTCAGTCAGAGCATTCCCTGTGTGTGTGTGCGGTGTGTCGGTACGGCTGTGTCGACATGTTTGATGAGGACGCTTACGTGGAGGCGGAGCAAGAGCCGATAAGTGTGATGTCGCCCCGCAGAGTGGACGGATATGTGGAAGGTATTAACCGACAGTGTTAACTTCTTGCATAAAAGGTTCGATGACGTAACAGCTTTGGGACAGCCGGCATTTCAGCCCGCGCCTGCCCAGGCGTCTCAGAGGCCATCAGGGGCTCAAAAACGCCCGCTACCTCAGATGGCAGACACAGATGTCGACACGGAGTCTGACTCCAGTGTAGACGAGGATGAGACAAATGTACAGTCCACAAGGGCCATCTGATGCATGATTACGGCAATGAAAAATGTGTTGCACATTTCTGACATTAACCCGGTTACCACTAAAAAGGGTATTATGTTTGGGGAGAAAAAGCAGCCAGTGACTTTTCCCCCATCTGATGAGTTAAATTAATTGTGTGAAGAAGCGTGGTGTTCCCCAGATAAGAAATTAGTGATTTCTAAGAGGTTACTAATGGTGTACCCTTTCCCGCCAGCGGACAGGTTATGTTGGGAAACATCCCCTAGGGTGGACAAGGCGCTCACACGCTTATCAAAAAAGGTGGCACTGCCGTCTCAGGATACGGCCGCCTTAAAGGAGCCTGCAGATAGAAAGCAGGAGGCTATCCTGAAGTCTGTGTATACCCACTCAGGTACTATACTGAGACCTGCAATTGCTTCAGCATGGATGTGTAGTGCTGCAGCTGCTTGGTCTGATACCCTGTCAGATAACATTGATTCCCTTGACAGGGATACTATTTTGCTAACCATAGAGCATATTAAAGACGTCGTCTTATATATGAGGGATGCACAGAGGGACATTTGCCGGCTGGCATCTAGAATTAATGCAATGTCCATTTCTGCCAGGAGAGTATTATGGACTCGGCAGTGGACAGGTGATGCTGATTCTAAAAGGCACATGGAGGTTTTGCCTTATAAGGGTGAGGAATTGTTTGGGGACGGTCTCTCGGACCTCGTATCCACAGCAACAGCTGGGAAGTCGACTTTTTTACCTCAGGTTCCCTCACAGCCTAAGAAAGCACCGTATTATCAAGTACAGTCCTTTCGGCCTCAGAAAGGCAAGCGGGTCAGAGGCGCGTCCTTTCTGCCCAGAGGCAGGGGTAGAGGGAAAAAGCTGCACCAGACAGCCAGTTCCCAGGAACAAAAATCCTCCCCTGCTTCCACTAAGTCCACCGCATGACGCTGGGGCTCCACAGGTGGAGCCAGGTGCAGTGGGGGCGCGTCTCCGGAACTTCAGCGACCAGTGGGTTCTCTCACAGGTGGATCTCTGGGTTCTACAAGTGGTATCTCAGGGATACAAGCTGGAGTTCGAGGCGTCTCCCCCTCGCCGTTACCTCAAATCAGCCTTACCAGCTGCTCCCAAGGAAAGGGAGGTAGTACTGGCGGCAATTCACAAGCTGTACCTTCAGCAGGTGATAATCAAAGTTCCCCTCCTTCAACAGGGACGGGGTTACTATTCCACAATGTTTGTGGTACCGAAACCAGACGGTTCGGTGAGACCCATTCTAAATTTGAAATCCTTGAACACTTATATAAGGAAGTTCAAGTTCAAAATGGAATCGCTCAGGGCGGTTATTGCAAGCCTGGAAGAGGGGGATTTTATGGTGTCACTGGACATCAAGGATGCTTACCTACATGTCCCCATTTAGCCACCTCACCAGGAGTACCTCAGGTTTGTGGTACAGGACTGTCATTACCAATTCCAGACGTTGCTGTTTGGTCTGTCCACGGCACCGAGGGTATTTACCAAGGTAATGGCCGAAATGATGATACTCCTTCGAAAGAAGGGAGTTATAATTATCCCGTACTTGGACGATCTCCTTATAAAGGCAAGGTCCAAGGAGCAGTTGTTAGTCGGAGTAGCAGTATCTCGGGAAGTGCTAAAACAGCACGGCTGGATTCTGAATATCCCAAAGTCGCAGCTGATTCCTACAACGCGTCTGCTGTTCTTGGGCATGATTCTGGACACAGAACAGAAGAAGGTGTTTCTCCCGGAGGAGAAGGCCCAGGAATTGTCATCTCTGGTCAGGGACCTCCTGAAACCAAAACAGGTGTCGGTGCATCACTGCACGCGAGTCCTGGGAAAGATGGTAGCTTCTTACGAAGCAATTCCCTTCGTCAGGTTCCATGCAAGGATCTTTCAGTGGGATCTGTTAGACAAGTGGTCCGGATCGCATCTTCAGATGCATCGGTTGATCACCCTGTCCCCGAGGGCCAGGGTGTCTCTGCTGTAGTGGCTGCAGAGTGCTCATCTTTTCGAGGGCCGCAGATTCGGCATTCAGGACTGGGTCCTGGTGACCACGGATGCAAGCCTCCGAGGTTGGGGGGCAGTCACTCAGGGAAGAAACTTCCAAGGACAGTGGTCGAGTCAGGAGACTTCCCTACACATAAATATTCTGGAACTAAGGGCCATTTACAATGCCCTGAGTCAAGCAGAACCCCTGCTTCAAAACCAACCGATGCTGATTCAGTCAGACAACATCACGGCGGTCGCCCATGTAAACCGACAGGGCGGCACGAGAAGCAGGATGGCGATGGCAGAAGCCACAAGGATTCTTCGATGGGCGGAGAATCACATGCTAGCACTGTCAGCGGTGTTCATTCCGGGAGTGGACAACTGGGAAGCAGACTTCCTCAGCAGGCACGACCTCCACCCGGGAGAGTGGGGACTTCATCCAGAAGTCTTCAAGCTGATTGTAAATCGTTGGGAAAGGCCACAGGTGGACATGATGGCGTCCCGCCTCAACAAAAAGCTAAAAAGATATTGCGCCAGGTCAAGGGACCCTCAGGCGATAGCTGTGGACGCTCTAGTGACACCGTGGGTGTACCAGTCGGTTTATGTGTTCCCTCCTCTTCCTCTCATACCAAAGGTACTGAGGATAATAAGAAAGAGAGGAGTAAGAACTATACTCATCGTTCCGGATTGGCCAAGAAGAACTTGGTACCCGGAACTACAAGAAATGATCTCAGAGGACCCTTGGCCTCTGCCGCTCCGACAGGACCTGCTACAGCAGGGGCCCTGTCTGTTCCAAGACTTACCGCGGCTGCGTTTGACGGCATGGCGGTTGAACGCCGAATCCTAATGGAAAAGGGCATTCCAGATGAAGTCATTCCTACGCTGATAAAAGCTAGGAAGGATGTGACAGCAAAACATTATCACCGCATATGGCGAAAATATGTTGCTTGGTGTGAGGCCAGGAAGGCCCCAACAGAGGAATTTCAGCTGGGTCGATTTCTGCATTTCCTACAGTCAGGAGTGACTATGGGCCTAAAATTGGGATCCATTAAAGTCCAGATTTCGGCCCTGTCTATTTTCTTTCAAAAAGAACTGGCTTCACTGCCTGAAGTTCAGACGTTTGTTAAGGGAGTGCTGCATATTCAGCCTCCTTTTGTGCCTCCAGTGGCACCTTGGGATCTCAACGTTGTGTTGGATTTCCTAAAATCACATTGGTTTGAGCCACTTCAGACCGTGGAGTTGAAGTATCTCACGTGGAAGGTAGCCATGCTGTTGGCCTTGGCCTCAGCTAGGCATGTGTCAGAATTGGCGGCTTTGTCCTGTAAAAGCCCATATCTGATTTTCCATATGGACAGGGCAGAATTGAGGACTCGTCCCCAATTTCTCTCAAAGGTGGTATCAGCGTTTCATTTGAACCAACCTATTGTGGTGCCTGCGGCTACTCGGGACTTGGAGGATTCTAAGTTGCTGGACGTAGTCCGGGCCCTGAAAATCTATGTTTCCAGGACGGCTAGAGTCAGAAAAACTGACTCGCTGTTTATCCTGCATGCACCCAACAAGCTGGGTGCTCCTGCTTCAAAGCAGACCATTGCTCGCTGGATCTGTAGCACGATTCAACTTGCACATTCTGCGGCTGGACTGCCGCATCCTAAATCAGTAAAAGCCCATTCCACGAGGAAGGTGGGCTCTTCTTGGGCGGCAGCCCGAGGGGTCTCGGCTTTACAACTTTGCCGAGCTGCTACTTGGTCGGGATCAAACACTTTTGCAAAATTCTATAAGTTTGATACCCTGGCTGAGGAGGACCTTGAGTTTGCTCATTCGGTGCTGCAGAGTCATCCGCACTCTCCCGCCCGTTTGGGAGCTTTGGTATAATCCCCATGGTCCTTACGGAGTACCCAGCATTCACTAGGACGTCAGAGAAAATAAGAATTTACTCACCGGTAATTATATTTCTCGTAGTCCGTAGTGGATGCTGGGAGCCCGTCCCAAGTGCGGACTTTCTGCAATACATGTATATAGTTATTGCTTAACTATAGGGTTATTGTTATTAGCCATCTGTTGAATGAGGCTCAGTTGTTGTTAATACTGTTAACTGGGTATAGTTATCACAAGTTGTACGGTGTGATTGGTGTGGCTGGTATGAGTCTTACCCTGGATTCCAAATCCTTTCCTAGTAATGTCAGCACTTCCGGGCACAGTTTCCCTAACTGAGGTCTGGAGGAGGGGCATAGAGGGAGGAGCCAGTGCACACCAGATATAGTACCTAATCTTTCTTTTAAGAGTGCCCAGTCTCCTGCGGAGCCCGTCTATTCCCCATGGTCCTTACGGAGTACCCAGCATCCACTACGGACTACGAGAAATAGAATTACCGGTGAGTAAATTCTTATTAATACATCACTAATATTATTGATAATGGGGGTAATTCCAAGTTGATCGCAGCAGGATATTTTTTAGCAGTTGGGCAAAACCATTTGCACTGCAGGGGGGGCAGATATAACATTTGCAGAGAGAGTTATATTTGGGTGGGTTATTTTGTTTCTGTGCAGGGTAAATACTGGCTGCTTTATTTTTACACTGCAATTTAGATTGCAGATTGAACTCACCACACCCAAATCTATCTCTCTCTGCACATGTTATATCTGCCCCCCCTGCAGTGCACATGGTTTTGCCCAACTGCTAAAAAATTTCCTGCTGCGATCAACTTGGAATTACCCCCAATATGTAGTTTTGAAATGGTAATAAGCATGAATTTGTAGTACCACAGCACATTATGGGCCAGATGTATTAAGCCTGGAGAAGGCATAACGAATTGATAAACCAGTGATAAGTGCAAGGTGATAACGCACCAGCCCATCAGCTCCTAACTGTCAATTTACATATTGGAGCTGATTGGCTGGAGCATTTTCACCTTGCACTTATCACTGGTTTATCACTTCCTTATCCCTTCTCCAGGCTTAATACATCTGCCCCTATACTGCATTTCTTGCCCATGTTGTGACTACATTTTGATATACATTTAATGACTTTTGAATTTGCTTATTGGTTGCACTATTAGCTGGACGAGTATTGACTGAAATGAAATAAAAACAAAACACAATATAATATATTTAATTTTATGGTTCAGAATTTCAGATTTTGTTTATGAAAACAAATATACTTAAAGTAAACCTTTCATACACATGCATTATGGTATATTTTCCATTTTATAAAATATAGTAACTTCCTCATGTACTTTATCTGTCATAGTTGCATATATTTTTGTTTTATAGGAACTAACTGGTCAGCACAGATACTTTATGAAATGCTATTTGCAATGCACAACAAAGAGCCCACAATTGACAATGGTATGCTTGAGTTTGGAAAACCTGAAAAATATGAGGTTTGTGTAGAATATTGCATTTATGTTATGTGAAAAACGGAATAATGCCAATAATTCTTAAGTATTTAATCATTAGCTAAGCTGCCAAGTATTATTATATTTCACAGAGCAGTTGATAACAATGGTTATGGCTAGATGTACCCTAGACATTATGATCCTTAATTAATACAGCCGCTACACCCTATATGAAATTGGTAAAGAGCAAACAGTTTTTTCCCACAAGTAAACGTTAGATTTGTAGGTAAAGGCTATATTAATACAGAACTAAATGATGAGTCTCACTTTATTGTAGCACATATGAATTACAGCCAAAAAAATACACATTTATCTCATCAAGGGTCCACTGCACCTGTTACACAGCATGTACACACAGACTGTCAGCCTGATTCAGAGGTGGGAGCCAACTGAACTCAAGTGGCAAAGTGATGGGCATTCCTGGGCGGTGTCTGCAAAGTGGTTTGGTGTGAACGTAAAAATATCTGCCACATGGGCGTATTATGGGAGTGTGACCGGCATGTCAGTGAAAGTGTTCTGGTTCTCAGATGCATACCCGTTTCCACAGTGGCCAGGTTCAGATCGAGACACTGCACTTGCCATAGACAGGTGCATGTGCCGATTGTGGACATGATGATACAGTGACGGTAAACTGTCTGGACCCACCGGAGGTGCTACTAAATGTAGCATTAATTGAAAATGTTTTGTATAGTGGGATATATATATATATATATATATATATGTATGTATCTAAAACTATATGTATATGAATATGGTAGTGTCCCTTATTTTATTATAATATATTTACTACATTTGAGGTAAATATGAGGGAGCATTGATGTATTATGGTGAATTGTGCCTCATAATCCTGGGGTTTCTTATATAGCCTCATTTAAGGGAATGAAGACCCTCCTTATTCACTTTATTATTAGATGACTGTGAGGCAAAATTTCTGGTATAACTGATGACGGTATGGCTTTACTGACCAGCAGGGCACGGGGACTAGTTAGAAATAGCTTGTGCTGTAGGCGGGAGATCTGACCCGCGAGGACTGAGATACTGCTCTCGTAGCCCCTGGGGCTCCTGTATAAAAAGGGGAGCTGTAGCGCTGAAAGGGGACTTGTGTGTGCGCCTCTGAGGGAGATACTACTGCCTCTCCCTGCCCGCCGCTAAGAGCTGTGCTGTAGACATTGGCGGCGCAGTGGGGATGGTGTATTTCCCTTACGAGCGATAGTACACTGAAGCGGACCTCTGGTGTAGCTGCTGCTGTCGTGCCCAGCAGTGACCTGCATGGCCGTGCAGCTAAAGAGCCAGGAAGCTGTGACCGGCGCTATCAGCGATTACCTGCGGCTGTGAAGCCAGAAAGCTGGGGGATCGGTGACCGGCGCCATCAGCGGTAACTTGCGGGGGCATGACCCCAGAGAGCCGGGGGAGCGGTGACCGGCGCCATCAGCGGTGACTTGTGGGGCCGTGACCCCAGAGAGCCGGGGGAGCGGAGACCAGCGCTGGTGCCGCAGAGCAAGGGAACGAGCTGCCACTTACCCGCCCACTGCCTTCTGGACCCGGAGGAGGGAGAGGTGGACGGCGGCAGGTGCCGCACTCCAGTGAATGCTACATCAGCAGTCCCAGTGATCAGCGGTGGTCTGTCCAGCCAATCAACCGCACCAAGTCTAAAGACTCCACTGCCCACCAATAGCAGAGGTGAGGAGGCATGGCCAAAACCTAGCTCCAGTAGTAATTGGCTAGAGCCTTTTACTGAAGACGACTGAGGTCTGTAAAACTTTTATATATGCACTTACTCACGCTATACACTACGTCAGGGCCACAGCACAGCAGCCAGTGACTATATCTAAATACCAGCTATATTGGCTACAATCTTATTACAGCCTCAAGTTAAAGAAACTGGCTTTATGGATACAGTACTAGTGACTGTTATGCTGCATTCAGACTGCAAATGCCGGATCCTACCCGGTAAGACAAACGTGTACTTACCGGGTGGGATCCGGCATTTGCACTCCGCTGCTGGCTTTCCGACCCGGCAATATACCGGGTCGGTTGCCATAACAACGGAGCGCGCAGCAGCAGCAGGGGCGGGGGTGGAGGCGGCGTCGGGAGATGAGCTCATCTCCAGCGCCGCCTCTCCCTATCTTGTGAATGGGAACCGTGTCGCATCGACACAGCTCCCATTCACACCGCACCTGACCCGGTAATCAAACCGGGTAAAACCCTTCTTTTTTACCGGGTTGATTTACCGGGTCAGGCGACCCGCTAAATCGGCCAGTGTGCTTTCACATCGCACACTGACCCGGTTCGACACGGCAATATGCCGTGTCGGTACCGGGTTATTTGTGCGATGTGAAAGGGGTATAATAGAGCTATAGCCAGGAGGGTTTATCCATAGTCAAGTTCAAGACTCTTATTTTACCCTACTGCAACCTGCCAGTCTAGACTGAGGGGATACAATTTATCTAAATTGTGGCCTTATACTATCTATGTAGGATTTAAATGCCAACTTGCAAAGCAATGGAAACAAATTAGAAACTGTGTAGCCATCCCTCTTCTGCTCCCAGTTAGTTAGTGACTTCTCCTAACTAGTGATGAGCTACAGTACAATGTGGTTAGAGAAAACTGTTATTGAAGAGCACCAGTCACAGTAACATAAGATTAAAGGATACCTAGCTATAACGGAGTTCCTATTCGGTTATCCAGGAGAAATACGTTTATCTGTACAGAAACCAAGATACATTATATATGCATATACAATTAACAACGACTTTAACCGGTAATGCTTATCTAGGACAAAAACTTACCTTGGGAAAGAATTGACTATTTAAATGGACTATATTTATGTATTGGACTATAACTATATAGATATATAAATATAGATGATTTGTGAATATAAATTGAGGTAATACCTATTTTAATATAAGAACGCTAGGGTTGTTTATGACATGCAAAGTAAAATGCATAGATATATTTGTAATATGTTATCAATTATTATTAAGATTTGCAAGTAAAAGATATAATTGAAGGTGTGCCGTTTATTACTTACCTGTATCCTTCTATGGGTGAAGATTAGAAGACATCTAAGCCATTCAGGTAAACCTGTAATGTAATGGGTATATAAGTTAAAGGAGTTACTGATAACACTATTCTAGATATACCCATATATTTCTATGGACAGGGTGTTCGTAAGTCTACCCTGAACCTAATTCATGTCTAGTAAATAGGAAATAAGACTTGGGTGGAGGCACATTATTAGGTGTATCCTATACTTTAATTATTACCCCCGAAGGAAAGGTTACATTTGAAGGCACCGCTGCTGAGATTCGGACAAATAGATATAAATGGAGTTTACAAAGTGAGAAGATATATATAGCTGGTGTAGAAGCAAAGGTGTAGATGTACAGAAAAGTGTAAACATTTTGGGGAATTTTATGGAGATAATAGATGAAGATATTGTAAGTGCAGTAAAGAAAATGTATGGAATAAAACAACCATATATTGTAGATAAATGGAAAGGAGTTAATGATGAAACCTGTGCCATTTTAATTAGTAATGATAATCAGAAGGCCATAAGTAAAGAGGATAGTAAAATTGAGGATACGAGTGCAGGATGTTACTATAATAATAGTAATACCTCCGAAGAAGATTTATTAGGTAATGATAAAATAGATCCCCAAGTTGAGAATGTGATGGACAAAGTGGTTAGTCATTTTGAACGATGGCATTATGAAGGGGGGTATAGGAGACTGAGAATCTTTTCGAGGGTATCTCCAGTTCCCACAGGAGAAGAGAGCTATGATGTATGGCAAGAGGTGGAGGTACAACATTCAGAGGAGTGGAGGTGTCCAGAACATATTAAAAAACAAAGAATCGTGGAAAGTTTGAGGGGACCCACTATGGGGATAATTCATGCCACGAGGAGAAGTAATTCACAAGCTACTTTGAAAGATTTTTTTGAGGCATTAGATTATTTGTTTGGTATGATAGAAGATATAGGGGACATTCTATCTAGATTAAACCAAATTTATCAGGAGCCTAACAAAACTCTCACCAATTACATTTACCGTTTAGACAAAATTCTCTACAAGCTGTTAGATAAAGGGGGGATTAATCCACAAGAAATTGCTGAAAGGCGATTGAAGCATATCTTAAGAGGGGCTCTGACTACTAACCCAGTCGCTCAACGTTTAAGGTGTATATTGCACAGGGATCCTGCTCCCACTTTAGGAGAATTGATAAAAGAAGTAAAACTAGAAGAGGTGCAGATTGAAAACAGAGAGAAAAACTTAAAACGAGTTAAAGTCATTGTTCCTACTCCAGAAGTTCCTTCGGTCAATGAACAGTTGCTAAAGCTAATAGAGTAACAAAATAAGAAATTAGATCAGTTGATTTCTTTACAGAATTCACCATCTGTAACGCCGAGAGTATCATCGTCTGGCTGAGGTAGAGGGTTCAGTAGGAGACCTGTAGATAATTCCAATATCACCTGCTTCAAATGTGGACAATTAGGACATAGATCTTTTGAGTGTAGTCAAGGAAGAAGTTTCCCCTCACTAGTAGCTACACTTGATAGAAGTCAGCGTGAACAGCCGGGAAACGTAGAGGGGATGTTGATGAACCTCGCACCGGCTCCCAACCAATAATTGTCTTCACAATGGGGAGTACCCAGTGGCCCACTGTTATTCCTGAAGGAATGATGGGACAGGCCCCTTTGTTGCCTGTTTTATTAAATGGACACCTCTGTACCGCCTTACTTGATAGTGGGTCTCAAGTATCTATAATTTTTGAAAGTTTGTACAATCAACATCTGTCTGATGTCCCCTTAATGCCCTTTGATGGATTAACTATTTATGGTTTAAGTGAACAGAAGTATCCATACCTGGGATATGTAATTACTCAGATAGAATTTCCCCAACAACCATCCGGATATCAAGACCCATTACCCTTTCTGGCATTGGTTTGCCCTGATTCCCCTGGACATAAAGGAGTAGTGTCAGTAATTGTAGGTAGTAATTCAAATTTATTTAAGATGTTATCTGATTGGTGTTTGGAACAACAAAAGATCTATACCCCTGCATCCCTGTGTATCCATGATCTAGATCCAGCTAAGGTAACCCGAGTGGAGGTCGATTCTCCAACTCCCTTAATACCAGTTACTCCTAGTGACCCTGAGGCTGAATTTATTACTAAAGTTTCAGAGTGCTTTCAGAACAGTGATATAACTGTGGCCGAGAAGGACCAACTAATTTCCCAATTAACGCTTAGAAGGCCAGTTTTCTCATTACGGGAATGGGATTTGGGCACGGCCATCGGAATAGAACATCGTATACATCTGACAAATGAGACCCCCTTTAGAGAAAGATCTCGCCGCTTGGCACCTGCCGATTTTGATGATGTAAGACAGCATTTAAAGGGCTTATTGGAGAATCAGGTTATTGCTGACTCAGATAGTCCTTATGCATCTCCCATTGTAGTAGCCCAGAAGAAGAATGGGGATATCAGATTATGTGTGGATTACCGTACCTTAAACAATCAGACAATACTGTCCCCAAAGTGGAGGAAGTGTTGGATTGTTCGCAGGGCAGCCGGTGGTTCTCTGTACTTGATATGCGGAGTGTCTACTATCAGATACTGATGCATCCCGATGACCGACCTAAGACGGCTTTTATTTGTCCCATTGGCTTCTTTGAATTTTTAAAGATGCCCTAAGGGATTAAAGGAGCCCCAGACACTTTTCAGAGAACCATGGAACAAATGGTAGGGGACATGTGTTATCGAGATGTCCTAGTCTATCTAGATGACCTTATTGTGTTCGGAAGAACTCTGGAAGAGCATAACCACCGATTGTTAAAAGTCTTAGACAGGCTACAGAAAAGGGGAATAAAGTTGTCAGTTAAAAAATGTAAATTTTGTCAAACAATAGTGAAATATCTGGGCCATATTGTCAGCCGAGATGGGATCTCTACCAATCCAGATAAGGTGGCAGCAGTACAAAATTGTCCATGGCCAAAAACTTTCAGGGACCTTCGATCATTCCTGGGATTCTGTGGGTACTATCGGAGATTTGTGCCTCAGTACTCCAGAATTGCCCGCCCTTTAAATGACTTACCAAGGGTTACCCTTCCCACAAGCATGGTCAAACAAAGCTTAGTGGACAGAATCTAAAAAACTATCATAAGCCACAAGAAATTTTTGGTGATCGATGGACGCCATCATGTGACGAGGCTTTTGAAAAATTGAAATTCCATCTAACTCATTCTCCTGTTCTGGCATATGCGAATCCTGAAATACCTTATGAACTGCATATCGATGCTTCATTTGAAGGAATAGACGGAGTCTTATACCAACAACAAAATACTGATTTAAAGCCCATAGCCTACGTTAGCCGAGGTCTATCAAACAGTCAAAAAAACTATGCTGTCCATAAGTTAGAGATTTTAGCCTTGAAATAGGCGGTAGTGGATAAGTTCAATGATTATCTGTATGGCGTACACTTCACTGTGCTCACGGACAATAATCCGTTAACCTACATTAATACTACAGCAAAATTGGATGCCACTGGACATAGGTGGTTAGCAGCCCTGTCCAATTACCACTTCTCCTTAAAATATAAGCCTGGAGTGCAGAATACAGATGCCGATGCTCTATCCAGACTACCACATCCTCTTTTTGTGAGTCCAAACGATGATTGGGTGGAAATACCGGCTCCCGCTCTCCAAGGGTTGTGTCATCAAATAAGACTGCTACCTAGTAGTTCAGCCGGGGTTGTACATTCGTTGGGAGCCTCTGAGGCCTCCATTCCCTCCATGTACTGTTGGATTAACACCCCTGATTTCGGAGAATTACACATCATTTCTAAAGATCAAATGAGAGAGGATCAATACCAGGACCCTCAGATTGCTATTGTAATGGAACACTTAAGAGATTCTGAAAGAGCTCTGGGGTGTAATCTCTCGTTCAAAATCAAAGCTTTACTACGACAGAGAAAGAGATTAGTATTCAAACAAGGAATACTCTTTAGAAAAACCACTAAAGAGAGGGGCAAGATAAATATCAGCTGGTTCTCCCAACTATCCATGTTCCCATGGTTCTCCATTCACTGCATAATAAACACGGACATTTGGGGGTGGATAAAACATTACATCTAATACAAGAGAGAGTATACTGGCCTTATATGAGTAAAGATATTGAATATTATTGTAAAACCTGTTCTTAGAAAGAAGTTGCCCACTCCTACAGCCAAACTGGTCAATTTAAGTAGCTCCGGGCCTATGGAATTAGTCTGCATTGATTTTCTGTCTTTAGAAGGGCCCAATGGGAGGGAAAGTAATATTCTTGTGATCACTGATCATTTCACCCGTTACGCCCAAGCCTATGTCACTCGGCACCAAAAAGCCTTAACAGTAGCTAAGACCCTCTGGGATCATTTCTTTGTACATTATGGGCTCCCAGCTCGCATCCATACGGATCAGGGACGGGACTTTGAAAGCAAGTTAATTAAAGAACTGTGTATTTGTTGCGGAATAAAGAAGTCATGAACCTCCCCGTATCATCCACAGGGGGATCCGCAACCTGAGCGATTCAGTAGAACCCTGCTTGATATGTTAAGAACTTTGGATCCAAAGCATAAGCTACAATGGAAACATTTTATTAATCAACTTGTTCATGCCTACAACTGGGTACTCTCCTTATTCACTTATGTTTGGACGAGAAGCCCGACTGCCTATAGATGTTTCTTTGGGCATATCTGTTTCCCCTTAATTCCTCCACTTATAATACCTATGTCAATAATGTGAGGAAAAAACGAAAAGCTGCTCATGAGATTGCTAAGAGAGCATCTGAACGACAAGGTGAAAAGAATAAACAGCGGTATGATGCTAAAGTCAAAGAGCAAGTGTTACTTCCTGGTCATCGAGTTCTATTAAGATGACTAGGGGCTCCTAGAAGACAAAAATTATCCAATCGATGGAAAGAAATTCCCTATCGAATACTCAAACAATTACCCGACATTCCTGTTTACCAACTGGTACCTGAGGATAAAGAAGGGCCTATCCTAACATACCACCGCCAACATTTGTTGCCCATTAGTCAAGATATCTCTTTCAATGTGGGGAATGATATTATTCATAATAAAGTGGGTGGAAATTCTAGCTCTCAAATCTCTAATTCCCAAGATTGTCCACAAACCGATTGGTCCGAAGCTGAAAGAATAGACCGGAAATTCTTCTATAAAGAGGTTCCCTCTATCCAAAGTGGGGACCTAGGTGGCCAATCATCAACACATTCTCAGAAGTCTGCTTCCATACTCGAATTGAGTACGAACTCTCAACCTCCTTCCATGGGACCATGGAATATAAATGAACCCAATGATCCTTCCTGGGATGATAACTCACTATATCCTAGTAATGAGTGTGAATTACCTACTAATTCAAGTACTGTAGGATCTGATGAAAACCCAAGACCTCAAAGGGAACGTAGGCCACCTATGATTCTCACCTATGATCAGCTAAGACACTCATGTAACGAGCCCAGAGTGGTTTATCTGAGCATTATATATACTTGGCCTTACTTTGGTTATATGGGAAGCCAAACACTCAATATGTTCTAATTTTTTTTATATTAGTAAGGTGTATGTAAATAGTGCTCCAAATGTGGAGTTAAAGAAAAAAAGAAAAAGAAAAGAGTTTCGGATCACCAGGGGGAGAAATGTAGCATTAATTGAAAATGTTTTGTATAATGGGATACATATATGTATTTATGGATCTAAAACTATATGTATATGAATATGGTAGTGTCCCTTATTTTATAATATATTTACTACATTTGAGGTAAATATGAGGGAGCATTGATGTATTATTAAATATTAGTAAATTGGTGAGGGTGCCCACTTACAAAGACTCAATATAAAATGTAATTCTTACAAATGGTGACAGGATATCAGACATATATGTGGGTGAGCACCTGGGATCCAGTGATCATCAAGCAGTATGGTTTAGTAAAAAGACAGGATCCAACTCCTGTCACGCAAAAACAAAGGTGTTGGATTTTAGAAATGCTGACTTTGCAGAAATGGGGAGATGTTTAAGTGATTCATTGGCGGACTGGAGGAACTTGGAAGGGGTGCAGGAGAGGTGGGAAAAACTGAAAAGTGCAATACTAAGGGCAACAGACCTTTGTATCAAATGGGTTAGGAAAAGCACCAGGAAAAGGAAGCCAGTGTGGTTCTCAAAAGAAGTATCAACTAGTGTGAAAGCAAAAAAGATGGCTTTTAGGAAATACAAACAAACTCAAAATAATAATGACAAAGAGGTGTATCTTGATAGACGGAAGGATGCTAAGAAAGTGATCAGACGTGCAAAGGCAGAAGCTGAGGAGAAAATGGCCCAGTCAGTAGATAAAGCTGGCAAAACTTTTTTTAAGTATATAAATGTAAGGGGAAAATCAAATGGAGGAATAATAAGACTTAAGACAGAGAGTGAGAATTTGGTGGAGGGAGACAAGGCAATAGCAGATCACCTAAATAATTATTTTTGCTCAGTATTTACTACAGAAGGAGAAGGGAAGGGACCAGAGTTAAATTGCAAGGACATTCATAAAAATAAGGTAGATGAAAGTACATTTACAGAGGAGGTCCTAACTGAACTTTCAAAACTAAAAGTGGATAAATCAATGGGGCCAGATGGGATACACCCAAGGATACTAAAAGAGCTAAAAGATGTGCCGGTGGCACCATTAACAGAATTATTTAACCAGTCACTAAATACAGGTGCCATTCCAGAGGACTGGAAAAGAGCAAATGTAGTTCCACTGTACAAAAGTGAAGCAAGGAAGAAGCAAGTAACTCCAGACCAGTAAGCCTTACATCAGTAGTAGGGAAACTAATGGAAAAACTGCTAAAAGAAAGAGTTGTGGAATATCTTAAATCAAACAACTTACAGGATCCAAAACAGCATGGATTTACTGGTGGGAGATCATGCCAAACAAATCTTATTGACTTTTTTGACTCTGTGATGAAAATAATAGATCAAGGGGGAGCTGTAGATGTAGCATATCTAGACTTTAGTAAGGCATTTGACACTGTCCCACATCGCAGACTGCTAAATAAACTTGAAAGTGTGGTGGTGGATTATAAAATAGTTAAATGGATCAGAAACTGGTTGCAGGATAGGAAACAGACAGTTGTAGTAAATGGAGTGCAATCTATGGAGGAAAATGTTACCAGTGGAGTACCCCAGGGATCTGTACTCAGACCAGTTCTCTTTAATATCTTTGTTGGTGACATTGCAAATGGTATTGAAGGGAAAGTATGCCTTTTTGCAGATGATACAAAGATATGCAACAGGGTAGACACACCAGGAGGGGTAAAACAAATGATTGATGACCTAGCTAGACTTGAAAAATGTCCTAAAGGATAAAAAGTAAAAGGGGCAGACTAGATGGGCCAAGTGGTTCTTATCTGCCGTCAAATTCTATGTTTCTATGTTTATTATGGTGAATTGTACCTCATAATCCTGGGGTTTCTTATGTAACCTCATTTAAGGGAATGAAGACCCTCCTTATTCACTATATAGAGGGCTTTATTATTAGATGACTGTGAGGCAAAATTTCTGGTATAACTGATGACGGTATGGCTTTACTGACCAGCGGGGCATGAGGACTAGTTAGAAATAGCTCGTGCTGTAGGTGGGAGATCTGACCCGCGAGGACTGAGATACTGCTCTCGTGGCCCCTGGGGCTCCTGTATAAAAAGGGGAGCTGTAGCGCTGAAAGGGGTCTTGTGTGTGCGCCTCTGAGGGAAATACTACTGCCTCTCCCTGCCCGCCACTAAGAGCTGTGCTGTAGACATTGGCGGCGCAGTGGGGATGGTGTATTTCCCTTACGAGCGATAGTACACTGAAGCAGACCTCTGGTGTAGCTGTTGCCAGCGCGCCCAGCAGTGACCTGCATGGCCGTGCAGCTAAAGAGCCAGGGAGCTGTGACCGGCGCCATCAGCGTTTACCTGCAGCTGTGAAGCCAGAGAGCCGGGGGAGCGGTAACCGGCGCCATCAGCGGTAACTTGCGGGGCCGTGACCCCAGAGAGCCGATGGAGCGGTGACCGACGCCATCAGCGGTGACTTGCGGGGCCGTTACCCCAGAGAGCCGGGGAAGCGGAGACCAGCGCTGGTGCCGCAGAGCAAGGGAACGGGCTGCCACTTACCCACCAACTGCCTTCCGGACCCGGAGGAGGGAGAGGTGGACGGCGGCAGGTGCCGCACTCCAGTGAATGCTACATCAGCGGTCCCAGTGATCAGCGGCGGTCTGTCCAGCCAATCAACCGCACCAAGTCTAAAGACTTCACTGCCCACCAATAGCAGAGGTGAGGAGGCATGGCCAAAACCTAGCTCCAGTAGTAATTGGCTAGAGCCTTTTACTGAAGACGACTGAGGTCTGTAAAACTTTTATATATGCACTTACTCACGGTATACACTACGCAAGGGCCACAGCACAGCAGCCAGTGACTATATCTAAATACCAGCTATATTGGCTACAATCTTATTACAGTCTCAAGTTAAAGAAACTGGCTTTATTGATACAGTACTAGTGACTGTTATAGAGATATAGCCTGGGGGGTTTATCCATAGTCAAGTTCAAGACTCTTATTTTACCCTGCTGCAACCTGCCAGTCTAGACTGAGGGGATACAATTTATCTAAATTGTGGCCTTATACTATCTATGTAGGATTTAAATGCCAGCTTGCAAAGCAATGGAAACAAATTAGATACTGTGTAGCCATCCCTCTTCTGCTCCCAGTTAGTTAGTGACTTCTCATAACTAGTGATGTGCACCGGAAATTTTTCGGGTTTTGTGTTTTGGTTTTGGATTCGGTTCCGCGGCCGTGTTTTGGATTCGGACGCGTTTTGGCAAAACCTCCCTGAAAATTTTTTGTCGGATTTGGGTGTGTTTTGGATTCGAGTGTTTTTTTTACAAAAAAACCCTCAAAAACAGCTTAAATCATAGAATTTGGGGGTCATTTTGATCCCATAGTATTATTAACCTCAATAACCATAATTTCCACTCATTTCCAGTCTATTCTGAACACCTCACACCTCACAATATTATTTTTAGTCCTAAAATTTGCACCGAGGTCGCTGGATGGCTAAGCTAAGCGACACAAGTGGCCGACACAAACACCTGGCCCATCTAGGAGTGGCACTGCAGTGTCAGGCAGGATGGCACTTCAAAAAAATTGTCCCCAAACAGCACATGATGCAAAGAAAAAAAGAGGCGCACCAAGGTCGCTGTGTGACTAAGCTAAGCGACCCAAGTGGCCGACACAAACACCTGGCCCATCGAGGAGTGGCATTGCAGTGTCAGGCAGGATGGCACTTCAAACAAATAGTCCCCAAACAGCACATTATGCAAAGAAAAAAAGAGGCGCAATGAGGTAGCTGTGTGACTAAGCTAAGCGACACAAGTGGCCGACACAAACACCTGGCCCATCTAGGAGTGGCACTGCAGTGTCAGACAGGATGGCACTTCAAAAAAATAGTCCCCAAACAGCACATGATGCAAAGAAAAAAAGAGGCGCACCAAGGTCGCTGTGTGGCTAAGCTAAGTGACACAAGTGGCCGAAACAAACACCTGGCCCATCTAGGAGTGGCACTGCAGTTTTCTAGCGAGAGGATGAGTGCTTCCATCCTCATGTGAAGTTGAACCACTAGCCATGAACATAGGCCAGGGCCTCAGCCGTTCCTTGCCAGTCCGTGTCGTAAGTGGCATATTGGCAAGTTTACGCTTCTCCTCAGACGCTTTTAATTTTGATTTTTGGGTCATTTTACTGAAATTTTGTTTTTTGGATTTTACATGCTCTCTACTATGACATTGGGCAGACGACGTTGATGGCATTTCATCGTCTCGGCCATGACTAGTGGCAGCAGCTTCAGCACGAGGCGGAAGCGGATCTTGATCTTTCCCTATTTTACCCTCCACATTTTTGTTCTCCATTTTTTAATGTGTGGAATTATATGCCAGTATCAATAGCAATGGCCTACTACTATATATACTGCGCACAACTGAAATGCACCACAGGTATGGATGGATAGTATACTTGACGACACAGAGGTAGGTAGAGCAGTGGCCTTCTGTACCATACTGCTATATATACTGGTGGTCCCTGTCAGCAAACAGCAAAACTAAAATGCACCACAGGTATAGAATCTAGATGGATAGTATACTTGATGACACAGAGGTAGGTAGAGCAGTGGCCTTCCGTACCGTACTGCTATATATACTGGTGGTCACTGTCAGCAAACTGCAAAACTAAAATGCACCACTGGTATAGAATCTAGATGGATAGATTACTTGACGACACAGAGGTAGGTAGAGCAGTGGCCTTCCGTACCGTACTGCTATATATACTGGTGGTCACTGGTTAACAAAACTCTGCACTGTACTCCTCCTATATAATATACTGGTGGTCCCCAGTCCCCACAATACAGCAGTGTGAGCACAGATATATGCAGCACACTGAGCACAGATATGGAGTGTTTTTCAGGCAGACAACGTATACTGGTGGTCACTGTCAGCAAAACTCTGCACTGTACTCCTCCTATATAATATACTGGTGGTCCCCAGTCCCCACAATAAAGCAGTGTGAGCACAGATATATGCAGCACACTGAGCACAGATATGGAGTGTTTTTCAGGCAGACAACGTATACTGGTGGTCACTGTCAGCAAAACTCTGCACTGGACTCCTCCTATATAATACAGCTGCTCCCCAGTCCCCACAATTAAGCAGTGTGAGCACAGATATATGCAGCACACTGAGCACAGATAAGGAGCGTTTTTTTCAGGCAGAGAACGGATAAAACTGGTGGTCACTGATCAGCAAAACTCTGCACTGTACTCCTCCTATATTATACAGCTGCTCCCCAGTCCTCCCCACAATTAAGCAATAAAGTACAATCAAGTTCAACAATAACGGAGAGGACGCCAGCCACGTCCTCTCCCTAACATTTCCAATGCACGAGTGAAAATGGCGGCGACGCGTGGCTGCTTATATAGAATCCGAATCTCGTGAGAATCCGACAGCGGGATGATGACGTTCGGGCGCACTCGGATTAACCGAGCCATACGGGAAAATCCGAGTATGCCTCGGACCCGTGTAAAATGGGTGAAGTTCGGGGGGGTTCGGTTTCCGAGGAACCGAAACCGCTCATCACTATTAACTAGTGATGAGCTACAGTACAATGTGGTTAGAGAAAACTGTTATTGAAGAGCACCAGTTGCGGTAACATAAGATTAAAGGATACCTAGCTATAACGGAGTTCCTATTCGGTTATCCAGGAGAAATACGTTTATCTGTACAGAAACCAAGATACATTATATATGCATATATAATTAACAACTTCTTTAACCGGTAATGCTTATCTAGGACAAAAACTTACCTCGGGAAAAAATTGACTATTTAAATGGACTCTATTTATGTATTGGACTATAACTATATAGATATATAAATATAGATGATTTGTGAATATAAATTGAGGTAATACCTATTTTAATATAAGAACGCTAGGGTTGTTTATGAAATGCAAAGTAAAATGTATAGATATATTTGTAATATGTTATCAATTATTATTAAGACTTGCAAGTAAAAGATATAATTGAAGGTGTGCCGTTTATTACTTACCTGTATCCTTCTATGGGTGAAGATTAGAAGACATCTAAGCCATTCAGGTAACCCTGTAATGTAATGGGTATATAAGTTAAAGGAGTTACTGATAACACTATTCTAGATATACCCATATATTTCTATGGACAGGGTGTTCCTAAGTCTACCCTGAACCTAATTCATGTTTAGTGAATAGGAAAAAAGACTTGGGTGGAGGCACATTATTAGGTGTATCCTATACTTTCATTATTACCCCCGAAGGAAGGGTTACATTTGGAGGCACTGCTGCTGAGATTCGAACAAATAGATATAAATGGAGTTTATAAAGGGAGAAGATATATATAGCTGGTGTAGAAGCAAAGGTGTAGATGTACAGAAAAGTGTAAACATTTTGGGGGATTATATGGAGATACTAGATGAAGATATTGTAAGTGCAGTAAAGAAAATGTATGGAATAAAACAACCATATATTGTAGATAAATGGAAAGGAGTTAATGATGAAACCTGTGCCATTTTAATTAGTAATGATAATCAGCTAGATGCTTCTGTAATACCAGCTAATATTTTAATAGAAAAGGCCCATGGTAAGAAATGGAAAGTAATGTGGCCTATGGATAAGTTTGTGGATGGAGGGGAGAAGGCCATAATTAAAGAGGATAGTAAAATTGAGGGTACGAGTGCAGGATGTTACCATAATAATAGTAATACCTCCAAAGAAGATTTGTTAGGTAATGATAAAATAGATCCCCAAGTTGAGAATGTGAGAATGTGAGAGAATGTTGAGAATGTGATGAGAATGTGATGGACAAAGTGGTTAGTCATTTCGAACGATGGCATTATGAAAGGGGGTATAGGAGACTGAGAATCTTTTCGGGGGTAACTCCAGTTCCCACAGGAGAAGAGAGCTATGATGTATGGCGAGAGGTGGCGGTACAACATTCGGAGGAGTGGAGGTGTCCAAAACATATTAAAAAACAAAGAATCGTGGAAAGTTTGAGGGGACCCGCTATGGGGATAATTCATGCCACGAGGAGAAGTAATTCACAAGCTACTTTGAAAGATTTTTTTGAGGCATTAGATTATTCGTTTAGTATGATAGAAGATGTAGGGGACATTCTATTTAGATTAAACCAAACTTATCAGGAGCCTAACAAAACTCTCACCAATTATAATTGTCTGCACAATGGGGAGTACCCAGTGGCCCACTGTTATTCCTGAAGGAATGATGGGACAGGCCCCTTTGTTGCCTGTTTTATTAAATGGACACCTCTGTACCGCCTTACTTGATAGTGGGTCTTAAGTATCTATAATTTTTGAAAGTTTGTACAATCAACATCTGTCTGATGTCCCCTTAATGCCCTTTGATGGATTAACTATTTAGGGTTTAAGTGAACAGAAGTATCCATACCTGGGATATTTAATTACTTAGATAGAATTTCCCCAACAACCATCCGGATATCAAGACCAATTACCCTTTCTGGCATTGGTTTGCCCTGATTCCCCTGGAGATAAAGGAGTAGTGTCAGTAATTGTAGGTAGTAATTCAAATTTATTTAAGATGTTATCTGATTGGTGTTTGGAACAACAAAAGATCTATACCCCTGCATCCCTGTGTATCCATGATCTAGATCCAGTTAAGGTAACCCGAGTGGAGGTCGATTCTCCAACTCCCTTAATACCAGTTACTGCTAGTGACCCTGACGCTGAATTTAGTACTAAAGTTTCAGAGAGAAAGATCTCGCCGCTTGGCACCTGCCGATTTTGATGACGTAAGACAGCATTTAAAGGGCTTATTGGAGAATCAGGTTATTGCTGACTCAGATAGTCCTTATGCATCTCCCATTGTAGTAGCCTGGAAGAAGAATGGGGGTATCAGATTATGTGTGGATTACCGTACCTTAAACAATCGGACAATACTGTCCCCAAAGTGGAGGAAGCGTTGGATTGTTCGCAGGGCAGCCGGTGGTTCTCTGTACTTGATATGCGGAGTGGCTACTATCAGATACCGATGCATCCCGATGACCGACCTAAGACGGCTTTTATTTGTCCCATTGGCTTCTTTGAATTTTTAAAGATGCCCTACGGGATTAAAGGAGCCCCAGATACTTTTCAGAGAACCATGGAACAAATGGTAGGGGACATGTGTTATCGAGAAGTCCTAGTCTATCTAGATGACCTTATTGTGTTCGGAAGAACTTTGGAAGAGCATAACCACCGATTGTTAAAAGTCTTAGACAGGCTACAGAAAAGGGGAATAAAGTTGTCAGTTAAAAAAAATTAAATTTTGTCAAACAATAGTGAAATATCTGGGCCATATTGTCAGCCGAGATGGGATCTCTACCAATCCAGATAAGGTGGCAGCAGTACAAAATTGTCCATGGCCAAAAACTTTCAAGGACCTTCGATCATTCCTGGGATTCTGTGGGTACTATCGGAGATTTGTGCCTCAGTACTCCAGAATTGCCCGCCCTTTAAATGACTTAACCAAGTGTTACCCTTCCCACAAGCATGGTCAAACAAAGTTTAGTGGACAGAATCTAAAAAACTATCATAAGCCACAAGAAATTTTTGGTGATCGATGGACGCCATCATGTGACGAGGCCTTTGAAAAATTGAAATTCCATCTAACTCATTCTCCTGTTCTGGCATATGCGAATTCTGAAATACCTTATGAACTGCATATTGATGCTTCATTTGAAGGAATAGGGGGAGTCTTATACCAACAACAAAATACTGATTTAAAGCCCATAGCCTACGTTAGCCGAGGTCTATCAAACAGTGAAAAAAACTATGCTGTCCATAAGTTAGAGATTTTAGCCTTGAAATAGGCGGTAGTGGATAAGTTCCATGATTATCTGTATGGCGTACACTTCAATGTGCTCACGGACAATAATCCGTTAACCTACATTAATACTACAGCAAAATTGGATGCCACTGGACATAGGTGGTTAGCAGCCCTGTCCAATTACCACTTCTCCTTAAAATATAAGCCTGGAGTGCAGAATACAGATGCCGATGCTCTATCCAGACTACCACATCCTCTTTTTGTGAGTCTAAACGATGATTGGGTGGAAATACCGGCTCCCGCTCTCCAAGGGTTGTGTCATCAAATAAGACTGCTACCTAGTAGTTCAGCCGGCTCTGTACATTCATTGGGAGCCTCTGAAGCCTCCATTCCCTCCATGTACTGTTGGATTAACACCCCTGATTTCGGAGAATTACACATCATTTCTAAAGATCAAATGAGAGAGGATCAATACCAGGACCCTGAGATTGCTATTGTAATGGAACACTTAAGAGATTCTGAAAGAGCTCTGGGGTGTAATCTCTCGTTCAAAATCAAAGCTTTACTACGACAGAGAAAGAGATTAGTATTCAAACAAGGAATACTCTTTAGAAAAACCACTAAAGAGAGGGGCAAGATAAATATCAGCTGGTTCTCCCAACTATCCATATTCCCATGGTTCTCCATTCACTGTATAATAAACACGGACATTTGGGGGTGGATAAAACATTACATCTAATACAAGAGAGAGTATACTGGCCTTATATGAGTAAAGATATTGAATATTATTGTAAAACCTGTAAAAACTGTGTTCTTAGAAAGAAGTTGCCCACTCCTACAGCCAAACTGGTCAATTTAAGTAGCTCCAGGCCTATGGAATTAGTCTGCATTGATTTTCTGTCTTTAGAAGGGCCCAATGGGAGGGAAAGTAATATTCTTGTGATCCCTGATCATTTCACCCGTTACGCCCAAGCCTATGTCACTCGGCACCAAAAAGCATTAACAGTAGCTAAGACCCTCTGGGATCATTTCTTTGCACATTATGGGCTCCCAGCTCGCATCCATATGGATCAGGGACGGGACTTTGAAAGCAAGTTAATTAAAGAACTGTGTATTTGTTGCGGAATAAAGAAGTCATGAACCTCCCCATATCATCCACAGGGGGATCCGCAACCTGAGCGATTCAGTAGAACCCTGCTCGATATGTTAAGAACTTTGGATCCAAAGCATAAGCTACAATGGAAACATTTTATTAATCAACTTGTTCATGCCTACAACTGGGTACTCTCCTTATTCACTTATGTTTGGACGAGAAGCCCGACTGCCTATAGATGTTTCTTTGGGCCTATCTGCTTCCCCTAATAATTCCTCCACTTATAATACCTATGTCAATAATGTGAGGAAAGAACTAAAAGCTGCTCATGAGATTGCTAAGAGAGCATCTGATCGACAAGGTGAAAAGAATAAACAGCGGTATGATGCTAAAGTCAAAGAGCAAGTGTTACTTCCTGGTCATCGAGTTCTATTAAGATGACTAGGGGCTCCTAGAAGACAAAAATTATCCAATCGATGGAAAGAAATTCCCTATCGAATACTCAAACAATTACCCGACATTCCTGTTTACCAACTGGTACCTGAGGATAAAGAAGGGCCTATCCTAACATACCACCGCCAACATTTGTTGCCCATTAGTCAAGATATCTCTTTCAATGTAGGGAATGATATTATACATAATAAAGTGGGTGGAAATTCTAGCTCTCAAATCTCTAATTCCCAAGATTGTCCACAAACCGATTGGTCCGAAGCTGAAAGAATAAACCGGGGATTCTTCTATAAAGAGGTTCCCTCTATCCAAAGTGGGGACCTAGGTGGGCAATCATCAACATATTCTCAGAAGTCTGCTTCCATACTCGAATTGAGTGAAAACTCTCAACCTCCTTCCATGGGACCATGGAATATAAATGAACCCAATGATCCTTCCTGGGATGATAACTCACTATATCCTAGTAATGAGTGTGAATTACCTACTAATTCAAGTACTATAGGATCTGATGAAAACCCAAGACCTCAAAGGGAACGTAGGCCACCTATGATTCTCACCTATGATCAGCTAGGACACTCATGTAACGAGCCCAGAGTGGTTCATCTGAGCATTATATATACTTGGCCTTACTTTGGTTATATGGGAAGCCAAACACTCCATATGTTCTAATTTTTTTTATATTAGTAAGGTGTATGTAAATAGTGCTCCAAATGTGGAGTTAAAGAAAAAAAGAAAAAGAAAAGAGTTTCGGATCACCAGGGGGAGAAATGTAGCATTTATTGAAAATGTTTTGTATAATGGGATATATATATGTATGTATGTATCTAAAACTATATGTATATGAATATGGTAGTGTCCCTTATTTTATAATATATTTACTACATTTGAGGTAAATATGAGGGAGCATTGATGTATTATTAAGTATTAGTAAATTGGTGAGGGAGCCCACTCGCAAAGACTCAATATTAGATTTAATTCTTACAAATGGTGACAGGATATCAGACATATATGTGGGTGAGCACCTGGGATCCAGTGATCATCAAGCAGTATGTTTTAGTATAAAGAAAGGATCCAATTCCTGTCACACAAAAACAAAGGTGTTGGATTTTAGAAATGCTGACTTTGCAGAAATGGGGAGATGTTTAAGTGATTCATTGGCGGACTGGAGGAACTTGGAAGGGGTGCAGGAGAGGTGGGAAAAACTGAAAAGTGCAATACTAAGGGCAACAGACCTTTGTATCAAAAGGGTTAGGAAAAGCACCAGGAAAAGGAAGCCAGTGTGGTTCTCAAAAGAAATATCAACTAGTGTGAAAGCAAAAAAGATGGCTTTTAGGAAATACAAACAGACTCAAAATAATAATGACAAAGAAGTGTATCTTGACAGACAGAAGGATGCTAAGAAAGTGATCAGACGTGCAAAGGCAGAAGCTGAGGAGAAAATGGCCAGTCAGTAGATAAAGGGGGCAAAACTTTTTTTAAGTATATAAATGAAAGGAGAAAATCAAATGGAGGAATAATAAGACTTAAGACAGAGAGTGAGAATTTGGTGGAGGGAGACAAGGCAATAGCAGATCACCTAAATAATTATTTTTGCTCAGTATTTACTACAGAAGGAGAAGGGAAGGGACCAGAGTTAAGTTGCAAGGACATTCATAAAAATAAGGTAGATGAAAGTACATTTACAGAGGAGAAGGTCCTAACTGAACTTTCAAAACTAAAAGTGGATAAATCAATGGGGCCAGATGGGATACACCCAAGGATACTAAAAGAGCTAAAAGATGTGCTGGTGGCACCATTAACAGAATTATTTAACCAGTCACTAAATACAGGTGCCATTCCAGAGGACTGGAAAAGAGCATATGTAGTTCCACTGCACAAAAGTGAAGCAAGGAAGAAGCAAGTAACTCCAGACCAGTAAGCCTTACACCAGTAGTAGGGAAACTAATGGAAAAACTACTAAAAGAAAGAGTTGTGGAATATCTTAAATCAAACAACTTACAGGATCCAAAACAGCATGGATTTACTGGTGGGAGATCATGCCAAACAAATCTTATTGACTCTTTTGACTCTGTGATGAAAATAATAGATCAAGGGGGAGCTGTAGATGTAGCATATCTAGACTTTAGTAAGGCATTTGACACTGTCCCACATCGCAGACTGCTAAATAAACTTGAAAGTGTGGTGGTGGATTATAAAATAGTTAAATGGATCAGAAACTGGTTGCAGGATAGGAAACAGACAGTTGTAGTAAATGGAGTGCAATCTATGGAGGGAAATGTTACCAGTGGAGTACCCCAGGGATCTGTACTCAGACCAGTTCTCTTTAATATCTTTGTTGGTGACATTGCAAATGGTATTGAAGGGAAAGTATGCCTTTTTGCAGATGATACAAAGATATGCAACAGGGTAGACACACCAGGAGGGGTAAAACAAATGATTGATGACCTAGCTAGACTTGAAAAATGGTCAAGAACATGGCAACTACAGTTTAATGCTAAAAAATGCAAAATCATGCACTTAGGTCTCAAAAACCCAAAGGCTAAATATAGTATCAAGGGTACTATAATGGAAACTACTGAGGAGGAAAGGGATTTAGGAGTCACTATTCCAAGTAACTTAAAGGCAGGAAAGCAATGCAACAAAGCAATGAGAAAAGCAAGTCAGATGCTTGGTTGCATAGGAAGAGGAATCAGTAGCAGGAAAAGAGAAGTAATAATGCCACTGTATAGGTAATTGGAGTACTGTGTCCAGTTCTGGAGACCATATCTCCAGAAGGATATAAATACATTAGAGAGTGTACAAAGAAGGGCAATTAAAATGGTGCATGGCCTACATCACAAAACTTACCCGGAAAGGCTAAAAGATCTTAACATGTATAGTTTGTAGGAGAGAAGGGAAAGGGGAGACATGATAGAAACTTTCAAATATACCAAAGGTTTTAACAAAGTTCACGAGGGAAACATTCTTCAAAGGAAGAGAAGTATTAGAACTCGAGGACATACACTGAAACTGGAGGGAGGCAGGTTCAGGGGAAATTTAAGGAAAAATTACTTCACAGAAAGGGTAGTAGATAAGTGGAATAGCCTCCCTTCAGTGGTGGTAGAGGCTAAGACTGTAGAGCAATTTAAACATGCTTGGGATAGGCATATGAATATCCTTACAAAGAATTAAGGTTCAAAAAGGGTTGAGATTACCTAAAGGATAAAAAGTAAAAGGGGCAGACTAGATGGGCCAAGTGGTTCTTATCTGCCGTCAAATTCTATGTTTCTATGTTTATTATGGTGAATTGTGCCTCATAATCCTGGGGTTTCTTATGTAACCTCATTTAAGGAATTGAAGACCTTCCTTATTCACTATATAGAGGGCTTTATTATTAGGCGACTGTGAGGCAAAATTTCTGGTATAACTGATGACGGTATGGCTTTACTGACCAGCGGGGCACGAGGACTAGTTAGAAATAGCTTATGCTGTAGGTGGGAGATCTGACCCGCAAGGACTGAGATACTGCTCTCGTGGCCCCTGGGGCTCCTGTATAAAAAGGGGAGCTGTAGCTCTGAAAAGGGACTTGTGTGTGCGCCTCTGAGGGAGATACTACTGCCTCTCCCTGCCCGCCGCTAAGAGCTGTGCTGTAGACATTGGCGGCGCAGTGGGGATGGTGTATTTCCCTTATTAGCAATAGTACACTGAAGCGGACCTCTGGTGTAGCTGCTGCTGTCGTGCCCAGCAGTGACCTGCATGGCCGTGCAGCTAAAGATCCAGGGAGCTGTGACCGGCGCCATCAGCAATTACCTATGGCTGTGAAGCCAGAGAGCCGGGGGAGCGGTGACCGGCGCCATCAGCGGTAACTTGCGGGGCCGTGACCCCAGAGAGCCGGGGGAGTGGTGACCGGCGCCATCAGCGGTGACTTGCAGGGCCGTGACCCCAGAGAGCCGGGGAAGCGGAGACCAGCGCTGGTGCCGCAGAGCAAGGGAACGGGCTGCCACTTACCCACCAACTGCCTTCCGGACCCGGAGGAGGGAGAGGTGGACGGCGGCAGGTGCCGCACTCCAGTGAATGCTACATCAGCGGTCCCAGTGATCAGCGGCGGTCTGTCCAGCCAATCAACTGCACCAAGTCTAAAGACTCCACTGCCCACCAATAGCAGAGGTGAGGAGGAGTGGCCAAAACCTAGCTCCTGTAGTAATTGGCTAGAGCCTTTTACTGAAGACGACTGAGGTCTGTAAAACTTTTATATATGCACTTACTCACGCTATACACTACGTCAGGGCCACAGCACAGCAGCCAGTGACTATATCTAAATACCAGCTATATTGGCTACAATCTTATTACAGCCTCAAGTTAAAGAAACTGGCTTTATGGATACAGTACTAGTGACTGTTATAGAGATATAGCCTGGAGGATTTATCCATAGTCAAGTTCAAGACTCTTATTTTACCCTGCTGCAACCTGCCAGTCTAGATTGAGGGGATACAATTTATCTAAATTGTGGCCTTATACCAGGGACGTGTGGTGAGCTAAATAGCTTAGGAGGCACTGGCTGGCACCAGAGCCAGATTTACATGCAATATATGAGCCAAAACATATATCTGGGCATTATATACAGGTGCAGCCATATAAACTCCTGGAAATTTGGTGAGTTTTGATCAGAGAAGTGCGGAAAAGTTAGCCAGGTGAGGCAGTGCCATAGACTTTTTACTCCAGAGTTTTGGCTATAAAAATGATTAGAATAATGCAAAGAAGAAATTTAAAATATATTCTTTGTATTTTTCATATACTTTATACAGTCAAAACTCTGGCACAAACGTTAGTTTAAAAGGAAAGGCTCTGCCTCACCTGCCTCACCCCACCGCACGTCACTGCCTTATACTATCTATGTAGGATTTAAATGCCACCTTGCAAAGCAATGGAAACAAATTAGATACTGTGTAGCCATCCCTCTTCTGCTCCCAGTTAGTTAGTGACTTCTCATAACTAGTGATGAGCTACAATGTGGTTCGAGAAAACTGTTATTGAAGAGCACCAGTCACAGTAACGTAAGATTAAAGGATACCTAGCTATAACGGAGTTCCTATTCAGTTATCCAGGAGAAATACGTTTATCTGTACAAAAACCAAGATACATTATATATGCATATATAATTAACAACTACTTTAACCGGTAATGCTTATCTAGGGCAAAAACTTACCTCGGGAAAGAATTGACTATTTAAATGGACTATATTTATGTATTGGACTATAACTATATAGATATATAAAATAAATATAGATGATTTGTGAATATAAATTGAGGTAATACCTATTTTAATATAAGAACGCTAGGGTTGTTTATGAAATGCAAAGTAAAATGCATAGATATATTTGTAATATGTTATCAATTATTATTAAGACTTGCAAGTAAAAGATATAATTGAAGGTGTGCCGTTTATTACTTACCTGTATCCTTCTATGGGTGAAGATTAGAAGACATCTAAGCCATTCAGGTAAACCTGTAATGTAATGGGTATATAAGTTAAAGGAGTTACTGATGACACTATTATAGATATACCCATATATTTCTATGGACAGGATGTTCCTAAGTCTACCCTGAACCAAATACATGTCTAGTGAATAGGAAAAAAGACTTGGGTAGAGGCACATTATTAGGTGTATCCTATACTTTCATTATTACCCCTGAAGGGTTACATGTAATACCCCCAAACGTTACAGCCCTGGAGTTTGGACTAAAGATCCATGTTTGTTGCATAAATCATATTTGCTGGCGGCTGGTAATGCAGTATAAACAATGCAGTCCTTACCCCTGATGGGTACCTGGCTGTATAACATAACACTGCAGTCCTTACCCCTGATGGGTACCTGGCTGTATAACATAACAATGCAGTCCTTACCCCTGATGGGTACCTGGCTGTATAACATAACAATGCAGTCCTTACCCCTGATGGGTACCTGGCTGTATAACATAACAATGCAGTCCTTACCCCTGATGGGTACCTGGCTGTATAACATAACAATGCAGTCCTTACCCCTGATGGGTACCTGGCTGTATAACATAACAATGCAGTCCTTACCCCTGATGGGTACCTGGCTGTATAACATAACAATGCAGTCCTTACCCCTGATGGGTACCTGGCTGTATAACATAACAATGCAGTCCTTATTCCTGATGGGTACCTGGCTGTATAACATAACAATGTGGTTCTCGCTATTCGCTGGGGGAGCAGCTATTACCCTCTCACGCTGTCTGCTTATTATGGGCAGTGGTTGCAGAGCTTACTCACTGGCTTTCTACCTGATGCTGGCAGAAGCTGTTACTCCTCATGCTGGCTGACTGCACTTCAGTTTGGAACTCCTAACAGTAACTCATTATCACAGTTGCCTCATCCCCCTGTGCAGCCAAATGGATGACAAGCAGTGTCTCTGTACTTTGGTAAAACTCAGACTCATAACAGGTAGGCTAACTGGCTGAGAGAGGTGTGTTGGCATCTAAAGCCTCTCCCTTGGTGTAGCAGCGCTAACCACACTGTGACTGCGCCCTCATTCTCCCTCTCTGAGCAGCTGTGTCTCGCTCTAGCTGAGCGCTGCAAGTCACTCTATGGTAGGACCTATCCATGCCTCCCTCTCCCCAGCACTTCTTACCCCATGGTCAGTTGTGCAGCACATGCCAGCTTTCCTTCTCGGCTGGTAGCCCCAGTCTCTAAATACAGTCGGGGAAGCCTGGTTCGTCCTCAGCAAGCCGCTGCTGTGCTGGACACCTCAGTGCGCCTGTAGTTCTTCCATCGCTGACTGCTCTATGCTAGTTGCAGGCCACCAGGTTTTCCTGACCAGATCTCACAACGTCACTCTACCACTAGAGCTAGGTACACACTGGGTGACCTCCCCTAGTTAGCAATCAGCGCTATATCGTTGATTGCTAATTAGGGGAGATCGCAAGTGCATACACACTGAATGATATTAATGTACGATATCGTTCAGTGATGTCATCCCCCGCACTCCCCAAACATGCAGCTCATCGATATAGTTAAGCTCACTGAGCTGCATGTTTGGTAGATCATGGATGAATATGAATGACCAGTGGGTGCGCGCATCATTCTTCCATACACACTGGACAATATGAACGACAGATATTGCAAAACAGATCGTTATCATTCATATCGTAATGTGTTGTCGCCCAGTGTGTACAGGGCTTATCAACGGGCCTCCTGCTGCACTTTTCTTACTAACCCCTCAGCACAGCCTGACTCCTCCTCCTCTGTTCACATATCACTGTAGCTGCGTTCCTGGATTTTCCTGCCTCAGTTGCTGTCCCCTGGATCCTAATGTCCTCTGGTAGTTGCTGATGATACAGGGGTGCGGAAAATAGGCATCTCAGGGCTTGCAATCCCCGGGTTCATGTTACTGCACAAGGGGAAGGCTGAAACTAGTATTTGCATATTATTACACCTTGCGACTCCATCAGTGGCTGCTAGAGCAGATGTAGCTGTATCAGTCAGTGAATCAGACCCAAGTTTAAAAGTCTGTTGTCTGAGATTTGTGATTGGCCTCTGCAGAAGGCTGGATTGGGCTCACTCTCCCTTGATTGTGTATTCTGTTATTATTATATACATTGTAATATACAGCATCATTAAATCACTTGTTAACCCTACACTGCCACTGGTTAAAAATAAATAGTGAAAATATTTTTACATTTATTAAATATGTGCTAACAAAACTTTGGGATCTATGTACTAAGCCTTGGAGAGAGATAAAGTGGACGGAGATAAAGCAACAGCCAACTAGCGCCTAACTGTCCTTTTTCAAACAATGTCTGTAACATGACAGTTGGGAGCTGATTGGCTGGTACTTTATCTCAGTCCACTTTATCTCTCTCCAAGACTTAGTACATAGACCCTTAACTTAGGACAATGAAGGCTGGAAGACAACACTGAGGGATGAATTCAAATTTGTACGCAATGCCGATGTTCAAAAAACTGAACGATTATCAGTAGACTGCATATGCACTGCGATCACACTGTGCATGGTACATTATGATGCTGCTCACAGTGAGAATTTCAATAAAGAGTGATTGACAGGATGGGAACATTTGGGGAAGGTGATGGGGAGTGGTGGAAAAACACAGGCCATTTTGTGGGGTGTATCTGCATGCAGCTGCGATCATGTATGTAGAGAAACATGGCAACACCGTCGCTACTGCCGCATCCAGTCTGCATGACTCGGGGAGTCAATGTTCCTCGTTACTGCATCGATGCTGAGTATGTGTAAGCAGTTGCTGAGCACTTTACGATGGCATATACAGCATATCATAGATCACTGATCTTCATTTCAAGAAGAGTTGATGCTGAAACATTAGAGGTTGATCATGGAGCAATAAAGCTTGGTATACTTTCAGCTGTGCATCACTGCTCTATCACCCATGTCACTCATTTTTGTAATGTGCCAAAATACATTGAAGATTATCTCAATGTAATTATCAGTCCAGTAGCAGAAACTTGAGTGGTGGCCCAAGGCGCAAATATATGCTTTCGACTACCTCCTTAGCTAAACCCCAAGTTCATAATATGTTGGTAGAGCACCATATTGCTGCCATACAATACAGACAGCATCAATGTGACTGCCATACAGTACAGAGAAGAACCACGTGAATACCAAACAGTACTAATAGCATACCAGTGAAGTCCATACTGTAAATACAGCATCTTAGTTACTGCCATTCAGTACAGAGAGCATGCCAATAAACACTATACATACAGACAGCATCCCAGTGACCACCATACAATCAGCAGCATTTCTATAGAGGAGGGGATCCGTGTGCAGACTCCGTGTGTGGGCCCCCTCCTCTCCTGTAGCCGTCACCGCCGCTGCTAGTGCTCTAAGCGCTGAGACTCTGGCACAGTGCCAGAGTCTACAGCACATGTGCAGGACTCCGAAAAATGGCCGCTGCGCCATTTTGCCAGAGTCCTGCGCATGGGCTGTAGACTCTGGCACTGTGCCAGAGTCTCTAGCGCTCAGTGCGCTAGCAGCGGCGGTGACGGCTACGGGAGAGGAGGAAGCCCACACTCAGTCGCCGATGGATGCCGGAAAGGTAAGTATAGAAGAAATGGGTGCAGTTTGTGCTGTGTGGGCCCCTCTGGACCCAGGGGCCCGTGTGCACCGCACACACTGCACCCATTATAGATACGCCAGTGCATACAATAACAAAAGCATCCTAATGACTGTTACAGTAAAGCTAGCATTCCAGTGTCTAATAATAATTTGTGCTTCAAATAGAATAATTTTTGCCCGTTTTAATAAAAAAAAGAAATATCGATGCCCACTTGGGTCAAAAATAAACTGACCTCTTTTGTGAAACGATATGTGTACTCTTTTAATGTTTAAATATGTGTTTCCTCTTCAGAAATCTAAAAAAATATACATGACGTCTTTATTTTTTAAATATAAATATTTACATTTCTTATATATTAATAATAACTTCTGCCCCCATATTTGCTGAAGTAAAGTGTAGAGAGATACAAGTTATCCGGTTGTCCAAAAAGTTGAGAAAATAATATCAAATCCTGATATTAAAGAGTAATTACTCTGAAGAAGGAAAATAAGGTTGCATCCCTAAGCGGAGTGTATATTCTAATTTACCTTACTTCCCTGTGGCCCTGCAGTCTAGTGACATCCTGTATAAGAACTGACAGCCACTGACAGGCCAGCATCAAGTGCAGGTAAACTCACAGGTGTCTAATTTCATCTGCATTGTTCAGAGGCTCCACAGATGGGTCTGCAGCAGAGAATGACAGGGGAAAGCAGTGGGCATCAGGAGAAGGCAGTTAGTGACAGTGGGAGGCAGTGGGGGACAGAAAGAGGCAGAGGCTGACAAGGAGAGGAGGAGAGCAGCAGGGGGAGTCAGAGGATATTAGGGGAGGGTGATGAGGGGAGGAGAAGCGTACAGTCTGGCACAGTTTGCTCATCTGCTGAAAAGGAGCTGGTGTTTAAAGCAGATGGTGGTTCTCTGGAGTGACATGGGGAGGTAATGGGTAACAGGGGGGAAGCATTGGGTTTCAGGCAGAGGTAGGCAGTTGGTGATAGGAAATTCTCTGGATGACAGGGGGAGGCATGGGGTGACAGAGGAAGGCAGTGGGTGAAGGGAAGCAATTGGTAACAGGAGAAAGCAGTGGGTGACAGGAGGAGGGTGTGGGTGACAGGGGAATAAGCTTACAGTCTGGTGTGGTGCGGCTGCAATATCTACTGAAAGAAGCTGATGTGGTACGACTGGAACTCTAGCCATACACCTATGACACTCCAACGAGATGGAAAAGATCCTTCTGATTGCATTGTTACCTCCCAGTTTCTACTCTGAATCACCCATTTCACACAAAGAGAGATCCAGACAAGATCTATCTGACACTGAGTTGGCTGAACATGCACAAAGGTGTTTAAATTTGCTTCAGTACATGTGCTATATGCTAAAACTCGCTGTATGCACCTGTAAAAAGGGATTCACAGGACTCTGAATCTGCCCTGAAATCTGTACTGTTGGCCAAAAAAAAACATTTTCAGTTCTCACACTGTCATTCTCTCATTTCCAGTAATCACACTGTCTCTCATTTCCAGTAGTCACACAGTCTGCCTCCCACACTGTCTGTCTCTCATATCCAGTAGTCACACTGTCTGTCTCTCATTTCCAGTAGTCACACTGCCTGTCTCTCATTTCCAGTAGTCACACTGTCTGTCTCTCATTTCCGGTAATCACACTGTCTGTCTCTCATTTCCGGTAATCACACTCTCCGTCTCTCACACTGTCTGTCTCTCATTTCTAGTAGTAACACTGTGTGATTCCCATTTCCAGTAATCACACTGTCAATTTCTAATTTCCAGTAATCACACTGTCAATCTCTCATTTCCAGTAATCACACTGTCAATATATCATTTCCAGTAATCACACTATCTGTCTCTCATTTCTTGTGGTCACACTGTTTGTCTCTCATTTCCAACAGTCACACTGTCTGTCTCTCATTTCCAGTAGCCATACTGTCTGTCTCTCATATCTGGTAGTCACACTGTGTGTCTCTCATTTCCAGTAATCACACAGCCTGTCTTTTATTTCCAGTAGTCACATTGTCTTTCTCTCATTTCTGGCATTCACCCTGTCTGTCTCTCATTCCCGGAAGTGTCACACATTCTATTTTTCATTTCCAATAGTCACATGGTCTATTTTTCATTTCTGGTAGTCACACTGTCTGTCTCTCATTTTCAGTAATCACACTGTCTGATCCTCATTTACAGTAATCACACTGTCTGTTTCTCATCTCCAGTAATCACACTGTCTGTCTCTCATTTCCAGTAATCCCACTGTCTGTTTCTCATTTTGAGTAGTCACACTGTCTGTTTCTCATTTCCAGTAATCACATTGTCTGTTTCTCATTTCCAGTAGTCACACTGTGTTTCTTTCATTTGCAGCAGTCACACTGTTGTCTTTCATTTCTGGTAGTCACACTATGTGTTTCTAATTTCACATGGTCACACTGTCTGTTTCTCATTTCCAGTAATCACACTGTCTGTCTCTCATTTCCAGTAATCCCACTGTCTGTCTCTCATTTCCAGTAGTCACACTTTCTCTAATTTCCAGTAGTCACACTTTCTTTCTCTCATTTCCGGCAGTCACACTGTCTGTTTCTAATTTCACATGGTCACACTGTTTGTTTCTCAAGTCCAGTAAACGCACTGCCTGTCTCTCATTTACAGTAATCGCACTGTTTCTCATTTCCAGTAATCACATTGCCTGTCTCTCATTCCCAACAGTCACATTGTCTATCTCTCATTTCTGGCACACACAGTTTGTTTCTAATTTCTCCTCTTATTTCCAATATTCACAATGCCTGTCTCTCATTTCTGGTAGTTACAGTGTCTTCTCTTATTTCCGGTAGTCACACTCTTTTATTGATAGTAATCACACTGTCTGTCTCTCACTTTCGGCAGTCACTTTCATTTCCAGTAACTGTCTGTCTCTCACTTCCAGTAATCACACTGTCTTTATCTCATTTACAGTTATCACATTGTCTGTCTGTCATTCTTGACAGCCACATAGTCTGTCTCTCATTTCAGGCAGTCACACTGTCTTCTCTTATTGACGGTAATCACACTGTCTGTCTCTCACTTTCGGCAGTCACTCTTTCATATCCAGTAACTGTCTCTCTTTCCGGTAGTCACACTGTCCTTCTTTCATTTCCAGTTATCACATTGTCTGTCTGTCTGTCTCTCATTCCCGACAGTCACATTGTCTGTCTTTCATTTCTGGTAGTTACAGTGTCTTCTCTTATTTCCAGTAGTCACATTCTCTTTCTTTTTTTTTTTTTTTAAACACTTTATTGACAGGAAGAAATGTAAACATACAGCAGGTTCACATAATATTACAATATGATAATAGAAATCACAGTACATAAATCAATAAAACAGTTGAGAGGAATGGAGAAGTATTAATCTAAAGCTCAGAACAGGTGACCAGTATCCAATACCGTCAGATTATACCACGTAGTGAGCTGGAAGCTCTGACGGAGAAGTGTTTTAGTCACTGGGGACAGTGTTTTAATATAAGGCCACCAGTGGCGTGCGGTGAGGTCAGTGGCTGGTGAGGCACTACAGCCATAATGTCCACCGGATCCTGCCGATGACCCCTACCGCTGCCGAGCCAATGCCCGCTACTGCCCCTGAGCTGATGCCCGCTACCACCGCCAATGGCATACAAACTTGCCCACCATCAACTGACCCAGCCCTCCGCTACTAATTTGCATCTCAGTCCGATGCCGCCAATGCCCGCTGCCTGCCTGCTCACCATACATGTGATATATTGTACATTTTTATAGAAAATAAAAATAATAATTAGTGTTTGGTACTGGGAAAGGAGTGGGAGGAGGACACAAATGCAATTTTGTTGTCCAGGGCTTCCATTAACTTAATGGAGAACGGTCTGAATGGGTTAAAAAATGTAAAAAAAAAAAAAATGCGTGAAGTCCCCCCTCCTAAGTGTAACCAGCCTCGGGCTCTTTGAGCCGGTCCTGGTTGTATAAATACTGGGAAAAAATTGGACAGGGGTTCCCCGTATTTACACAACCAGCACCGGGCTCTTAGTCCGGTCCTGGTTCCAAAAATATGGGGGACAAAAGATGTAGGGGTCCCCCGTATTTTTAAAACCAGCACCGGGCTCCACTAGCCAGGGACATAATGCCACAGCCGGGGTACACATTTATGTAGGACCCTGCGGCCGTGGCATTACCCCCCCAACTAGTCACCCCTGGCCGGGGTTCCCTGGAGTGGGGATCCCTTAAATCAAGGGGTCCCCTCCCCTCCAGGCACCCAAGGGCCAGGGGTGAAGCCCGAGGCTGTCCCCAGCACCCCTGGGCGGTGGGTGCCGGGCTGATAGCCATAAGTTTGTAAAAAAAGAATATTGTTTTTTGTTGTGGAACTACAAGGCCCAGCAAGCCTCCCCCGCTTGCTGGTACTTGGAGAACCTCAAGTACCAGCATGTGGGGAAATAACGGGCCCGCTGGTACCTGTATTTCTACAACAAAAAAAATACCCAAATAAAAACACAACACACACACCGTGTAAGTAAAAATTTATTAAAACACACTTACACACTCACACATACTTACCTACATCCAACGCTGAGTTTCACGTCCACTTGTCCAGTAGAATCCAATAGGGGTACCTGTAAAAATGAGAGAGATTACTTACCTACATCCCACGCCGGTCACGTCCACTTGTCCTGTAGAATCCAATAGGGCCGGTACCTGTAAAAATGAACATTAAACTTACAAACAAAGTAATCCACAGGAGGAGAGAGAGAGAGAGAGAGAGAGAGAGAGAGAGAGAGAGAGAGAGAGAGAGAGAGAGAGAAAGAAATTAATGAATATTATGCACTCGCTGATGCGGGAGGACGTTAGCACAGACAGGGGAGAGTGCTGCTGCTGGCTGGGAGGATGGAGCAGGCGCCCCCAGTAGTTGTGACTCCTCTAGCTGTGCCCCCAGTAGAAGTGCCTGAGTAGTTGTGCCCGCTGTCGCTGTGCCCCCTGTCGCTGTGCCCCGAGTAGTTGTGACCCCTGTAGCTTTGCCCCCATGTGCCCCTTGTGGCTGTGCCCCCAGTAGTTGTGACCCCTGCAATTGTGCCCCGAGTAGCAGTGCCCCCAGTCACTGTGCCCCGTCGCTGTGCCCCTTGTGGCTGTGCCCCCAGTAGTTGTGACCCCTGTGATTGTGCCCCCAGTCGCTGTGCCCCGAGTAGCAGTGCCCCCAGTCGCTGTGCCCCAAGCAGTTGTGACCCCTGTAGCTTTGCCCCCAGTAGCTGTGCCCCTTGTGGCTATGCCCCCAGTAGTTGTGACCCCTGTGATTGTGCCCCCAGTCACTGTGCCCCGAGTAGCAGTGCCCCGTCGCTGTGCCTCCTGTAGCTGTGCCCTTTGTAGCAGTGCCCCTGTAGTTGTGCCCCCAGTCGCTGTGCCCTGAGTAGCAGTGCCCCGAGTAGCAGTGCCCCCTGTAGCTGTACCCCCTGTAGTTCCGCCCCCAGTCACTGTGCCCCTTGTAGTTGTGCCCCAGTCGCTGTGCCCCATATAGTTGTGCCCCCAGTCGCTGTGCCCCTTGTAGCTCTGCCCCCAATAGCTATGCCACCAGTCGCTGTTCCCCTTGTTGTTGTGCCCCTAGTCGCTGTGCCCCTTGTTGTTGTGCCCCAAGTCACTGTGCCCCCTGTAGTTGTGCCCCCAGTCACTGTGCCCCATATAGTTGTGCCCCCAGTCACTGTGCCCCATATAGTTGTGCCCCCAGTCACTGTGCCCCCTGTAGTTGTGCCCCCAGTCACTGTGCCCAGCGGGCCCGTTATTTCCCCACATGCTGGTACTTGAGGTTCTCCAAGTACCAGCAAGCGGGGGAGGCTTGCTGGGCCTTGTAGTTCCACAACAAAAAACAATATTCTTTTTTTACAAACTTATGGCTATCAGCCCGGCACCCACCGCCCAGGGGTGCTGGGGACAGCCTCGGGCTTCACCCCTGGCCCTTGGGTGCCTGGAAGGGGGGGGACCCCTTGATTTAAGGGATCCCCACTCCTCCAGGGAACCCCGGCCAGGGGTGACTAGTTGGGGGAGGTAATGCCACGGCCGCAGGGACCTACATAAATGTGTACCCCGGCTGTGGCATTATGTCCCTGGCTAGTGGAGCCCGGTGCTGGTTTTAAAAATACGGGGGACCCCTACATCTTTTGTCCCCCATATTTTTGGAACCAGGACCGGACTAAGAGCCCGGTGCTGGTTGTGTAAATACGGGGAACCCCTGTCCAATTTTTTCCCAGTATTTATACAACCAGGACCGGCTCAAAGAGCCCGAGGCTGGTTACACTTCGTGAGGTCCCCCCTCCTCATTTTTTTTTTTTTACATTTTTTAACCCATTCAGACCGTTCTCCATTAAGTTAATGGAAGCCCTGGACAACAAAATTGCATTTGTGTCCTCCTCCCACTCCTTTCCCAGTACCAAACACTAATTATTATTTTTATTTTCTATAAAAATGTACAATATATCACATGTATGGTGAGCAGGCAGGCAGCGGGCATTGGCGGCATCGGACTGAGATGCAAATTAGTAGCGGAGGGCTGGGTCAGTTGATGGTGGGCAAGTTTGTATGCCATTGGCGGTGGTAGCGGGCATCAGCTCAGGGGCAGTAGCGGGCATTGGCTCGGCAGCGGTAGGGGTCATCGGCAGGATCCGGTGGACATTATGGCTGTAGTGCCTCACCAGCCACTGACCTCACCGCACGCCACTGGCCCCCAGTCACTGTGCCCCCAGTCACTGTGTCCCATATAGTTGTGCCCCCAGTCACTGTGCCCCATATAGTTGTGCCCCCAGTCACTGTGCCCCATATAGTTGTGCCCCCAGTCACTGTGCCCCATATAGTTGTGCCCCCAGTCACTGTGCCCCTTGTAGCATTACCCCTTGTGGCGGTGCCCCCCAAAGCCCAAACACACAAAAAAAAAAAAACCACACACACACACACACATACTTACTTACTGATCCTGCAGCGCTGTCCGTCTCCGTCCGCCGGGTGGCTCGTCTCTACTATAGGAGAGACGTCATGAATCATGACGTCTCTCCCATAGTAGCGGCGCTGGCTGCAGCGGGCGCCCACACAGCCCACGGCGCCTGCTGCAGCCGGGAATCGCTAGTGATTGGACAGCGGATCCAGCACTGGATCCGCTGGGCCAATCACATGTGGGGGACTGACAGGGGCGTGCATTCATCGGGGCTGAATGCACGCCCCTGTCATTGCGGCACCAGTATAGGTGCCGCTTCCCCGTACATTTTCAATGGGCTTTCACAGCTCATTGCTGCACTCCGCCCCCTGCCCGCCCCCCGCTGCCCGGACTGTAATGGTAGCAGCGGGAGGCACCTCTCCCGCTGCCTCCCAGCCCAAGGATGCAGCACAGTGACAGGGGACAATGATTAAAATAATAGAAGAAGATATTTATAACAGACGCTGTGTCATAAATATCTTCTTTTTATTATTTAAATCATTATGACAGGGGAGGCACTGCCTCCCCTGCCTGCACGTCCCTGAAGGCCACCATATATCGAAGAAAACAGCCGTCTTTCGTTCCTTTTTTAAGGAAACGTCAGACCAGTCTACCGTAAAAATGTAGGACACTCTGGGGTACATGAGAGTCATAGAGACCAGGTCAGGAGATATCCATTGGGATAATATTGTCTTTTTCGCAGTTGCAGCCAATTTATTGAGCAACTTCAAATTTCCGCTGGATAATCCAGTTCTGGATTCAGCAGAGGTTATACCCCAGAAAGCCCATGCGCAGCATCAATAGTAAAGGTCAATCATAATTTATGAGTAATATACAGTATCTTTGGAGGGCAGTCCATAGGGGCTGAACTAAAGAGCAGGGCCAAAGGCAGTGTTCAATAATGGCATCTTGGGATCCACACTAAAAACAAGATGATGTGTCAGCTTTACCGATCAAAAACTTAAGTTTGGGCGTAAAATATGCCCTGTGTAAAATTTTTTGGTTCATCTCTACATATGACATAGAAACCAGATGTTTATTCAAGATCTGGTAGGCGGAAAGCAAAGCTTTCATGGTAATATCAGGAACGTCTCGTTTCCACTTCAACAAACCAGCCGACCCTCCCTCAAGATTCAGTAAGGGGCGAGTCCCAGGTGACGCCTAAAGACACTGTCGAGGTCAGTGTAGATTCACATAGCTACAGGCCTGTAAAAATAGAAACAGTGGTATTGATAGGGTTGGGAATTTCTCCTTTAGTTGGGTACGTGTTAAAAGAGTAAATGATTCTGGCTGTAAGAATTGAAATACATAACAAAGACCATGGATATGCCATTCCCTAAAGATGGGGGAGGAACGTTGTGGGTGAAAGTTTGGGTTTCCCCATAATGGCAAAAAATAAGAATTTACTTACCGATAATTCTATTTCTCGGAGTCCGTATTGGATGCTGGGGTTCCTGAAAGGACCATGGGGAATAGCGGCTCCGCAGGAGACAGGGCACAAAAGTAAAGCTTTCCGATCAGGTGGTGTGCACTGGCTCCTCCCCCTATGACCCTCCTCCAAGCCAGTTAGGTACTGTGCCCGGACGAGCGTACACAATAAGGGAGGAATTTTGAATCCCGGGTAAGACTCATACCAGCCACACCAATCACACCGTACAACTTGTGATCAAAACCAGTTAACAGTATGATAACAGAGGAGCCTCTGAAAGATGGCTTCCTAACAATAACCCGAATTAGTTAACAATAACTATGTACAATTATTGCAGATAATCCGCACTTGGGATGGGCGCCCAGCATCCACTACGGACTCCGAGAAATAGAATTATCGGTAAGTAAATTCTTATTTTCTCTATCGTCCTAGTGGATGCTGGGGTTCCTGAAAGGACCATGGGGATTATACCAAAGCTCCCAAACGGGCGGGAGAGTGCGGATGACTCTGCAGCACCGAATGAGAGAACTCCAGGTCCTCCTTAGCCAGAGTATCAAATTTGTAAAATTTTACAAACGTGTTCTCCCCTGACCACGTAGCTGCTCGGCAAAGTTGTAATGCCGAGACCCCTCGGGCAGCCGCCCAAGATGAGCCCACCTTCCTTGTGGAGTGGGCCTTTACAGATTTAGGCTGTGGCAGGCCTGCCACAGAATGTGCAAGTTGGATTGTGCTACAGATCCAACGAGCAATCGTCTGCTTAGACGCAGGAGCACCCATCTTGTTGGGTGCATACAATATAAACAACGAGTCAGATTTTCTGACTCCAGCTGTCCTTGCAATATATATTTTTAATGCTCTGACAACGTCCAGTAACTTGGAGTCCTCCAAGTCACTTGTAGCCGCAGGCACTACAATAGGCTGGTTCAGATGAAATGCTGACACCACCTTAGGGAGAAAATGCGGACGAGTCCGCAGTTCTGCCCTGTCCGAATGGAAAATCAGATATGGGCTTTTGTAAGATAAAGCTGCCAGTTCTGACACTCTCCTGGCCGAAGCCAGGGCTAGTAACATGGTCACTTTCCATGTGAGATATTTTAAATCCACCTTTTTTAGTGGTTCAAACCAATGAGATTTTAGAAATTCCAAAACCACATTGAGATCCCACGGTGCCACTGGAGGCACCACAGGAGGCTGTATATGCAGCACTCCCTTAACAAAAGTCTGGACTTCAGGAACTGAAGCCAATTCTTTTTGAAAGAAAATCGACAGGGCCGAAATTTGAACCTTAATAGATCCCAATTTGAGACCCATAGACAATCCTGATTGCAGGAAATGTAGGAATCGACCCAGTTGAAATTCCTCCGTCGGAGCACTCCGATCCTCGCACCACGCAACATATCTTTGCCAAATGCGGTGATAGTGTTGCACGGTTACTTCCTTCCTTGCTTTAATCAAAGTAGGAATGACTTCTTCCGGCATGCCTTTTTCCTTTAGGATCCGGCGTTCAACCGCCATGCCGTCAAACGCAGCCGCGGTAAGTCTTGAAACAGACAGGGACCCTGCTGAAGCAAGTCCCTCCTTAGAGGTAGAGGCCACGGATCTTCCGTGATCATCTCTTGAAGTTCCGGGTACCAAGTCCTTCTTGGCCAATCCGGAACCACTAGTATCGTTCTTACGCCTCTTTGCCGTATAATTCTCAATACTTTTGGTATGAGAGGCAGAGGAGGAAACACATACACCGACTGGTACACCCAAGGCGTTACCAGCGCGTCCACAGCTATTGCCTGCGGATCTCTTGACCTGGCGCAATACCTGTCCAGTTTTTTGTTGAGGCGAGACGCCATCATGTCCACCATTGGTCTTTCCCAACGGGTTACCAGCATGTGGAAGACTTCCGGATGAAGTCCCCACTCTCCCGGGTGAAGGTCGTGTCTGCTGAGGAAGTCTGCTTCCCAGTTGTCCACTCCCGGGATGAACACTGCTGACAGTGCTATCACATGATTCTCTGCCCAGCGAAGAATCCTTGCAGCTTCTGCCATTGCACTCCTGCTTCTTGTGCCGCCCTGTCTGTTCACATGGGCGACTGCCGTGATGTTGTCCGACTGGATCAACACCGTTGTCCTTGAAGCAGAGGTTCTGCCTGGCTTAGAGCATTGTAGATTGCTCTTAGTTCCAGAATGTTTATGTGAAGAGACGTTTCCAGGCTCGTCCACACTCCCTGGAAGTTTCTTCCTTGTGTGACTGCTCCCCTGCCTCTCAGGCTGGCGTCCGTGGTCACCAGGATCCAATCCTGTATGCCGAATCTGCGGCCCTCCAATAGATGAGCACTCTGCAACCACCACAGAAGAGATACCCTTGTCCTTGGAGACAGGGTTATCCGCTGGTGCATCTGAAGATGCGACCCTGACCATTTGTCTAACAGATCCCTCTGGAAAATTCGTGCATGGAATCTGCCGAATGGAATTGCTTCGTAAGAAGCCACCATTTTTCCCAGGACTCTTGTGCATTGATGTACAGACACCTTTCCTGGTTTTAGGAGGTTCCTGACAAGCTCGGACAACTCCTTGGCTTTTTCCTCCGGGAGAAAAACCTTTTTCTGAACCGTGTCCAGAATCATCCCTAGGAACAGCAGACGAGTTGTCGGCATTAACTGGGATTTTGGAATATTCAGAATCCAGCCGTGCTGTTTTAGCACTTCTTGAGACAGTGCTAATCCCCTCTCTAGCTGTTCTCTGGACCTTGCCCTTATTAGGAGATCGTCCAAGTATGGGATAATTAATACGCCTTTTCTTCGAAGAAGAATCATCATCTCGGCCATTACCTTTGTAAAGACCCGAGGTGCCGTGGACAATCCGAACGGCAGCGTCTGAAACTGATAGTGACAGTTTTGTACAACGAACCTGAGGTACCCCTGGTGTGAGGGGTAAATTGGAACGTGGAGGTACGCATCCTTGATGTCCAAGGACACCATAAAGTCCCCTTCTTCCAGGTTCGCTATCACTGCTCTGAGTGACTCCATTTTGAACTTGAACTTCTTTATGTACAGGTTCAAGGACTTCAGATTTAGAATAGGTCTTACCGAGCCGTCCGGCTTCGGTACCACAAATAGAGTGGAATAATACCCCTTTCCCTGTTGTAGAAGAGGTACCTTGACTATCACCTGCTGAGAGTACAGCTTGTGAATGGCTTCCAAAACCGTCTCCCTTTCGGAGGGGGACGTTGGTAAAGCAGACTTCAGGAAACGGCGAGGCGGATCTGTCTCTAGTTCCAACCTGTACCCCTGAGATATTATCTGCAGGATCCAGGGATCTACCTGCGAGTGAGCCCACTGCGCGCTGAAATGCTTGAGACGACCGCCCACCGCCCCCGAGTCCGCTTGAGAAGCCCCAGCGTCATGCTGAGGCTTTTGTAGAAGCGGGGGAGGGCTTCTGTTCCTGGGAAGGAGCTGCCTGTTGGTGTCTCTTCCCCCTTCCTCTGCCTCGTGGCAGATATGAATATCCCTTTGCTCTCTTGTTTTTAAAGGAACGAAAGGGCTGCGGTTGAAAAGTCGGTGTCTTTTTCTGTTGGGGAGTAGCTTGAGGTAAAAAGGTGGATTTCCCGGCTGTAGCCGTGGCCACCAAATCTGATAGACCGACTCCAAATAACTCCTCCCCTTTATACGGCAAAACTTCCATATGCCGTTTTGAGTCCGCATCGCCTGACCACTGTCGCGTCCATAAACTTCTTCTGGCCGAAATGGACATAGCACTTACCCGTGATGCCAGTGTGCAGATATCCCTCTGTGCATCACGCATATAAAGAAATGCATCCTTTATTTGCTCTAAAGACAGTAAAACATTGTCCCTATCCAGGGTATCAATATTTTCAATCAGGGACTCTGACCAAACTACTCCAGCACTGCACATCCAGGCTGACGCTATAGCTGGTCGTAGTATAACACCTGTATGTGTGTATATACTTTTTTGGATATTTTCCATCCTCCTATCTGTTGGATCTTTAAGTGCGGCCGTCTCAGGAGAGGGTAACGCCACTTGTTTAGATAAGCGTGTGAGCGCCTTATCCACCCTAGGAGGTGTTTCCCAGCGCGCCCTAACCTCTGACGGGAAAGGGTATAAAGCTAATAACTTCTTTGAAATTAGCATCTTTTTATCGGGGGCAACCCACGCTTCATCACATACATCATTTAGTTCTTCTGATTCAGGAAAAACTATAGGTAGTTTTTTCACACCCCACATAATACCCTGTTTAGTGGTACCAGTAGTATCAGCTAAATGTAACGCCTCCTTCATTGCCAAAATCATATAACGTGTGGCCCTACTGGAAAATACGGTTGATTCGTCACCGTCGCCACTGGAATCAGTGCCTGTGTCTGGGTCTGTGTCGACCGACTGAGGCAAAGGGCGTTTTACAGCCCCTGACGGTGTTTGAGGCGCCTGGACAGGCACTAACTGATTGTCCGGCCGTCTCATGTCGACAAACGACTGCTTTAGCATGTTGACACTATCCCGTAATTCCATAAATAAAGGCATCCATTCTGGTGTCGACCCCCTAGGAGGTGACATCCCCATATTTGGCAATTGCTCCGCCTCCACACCAATATCGTCCTCATACATGTCGACACACACGTACCGACACACAGCAGACACACAGGGAATGCTCTTAACGAAGACAGGACCCCACTAGCCCTTTGGGGAGACAGAGGGAGAGTTTGCCAGCACACACCAAAAGCGCTATATATGACAGGGATAGCCTTATAATAAGTGCTCCCTGTATAGCTGCTTTTATAATATAATTTTTGCCACTATTTTGCCCCCCCTCTCTTGTTTTACCCTGCTTCTGTAGTGCAGTGCAGGGGAGAGACCTGGGAGCCGTCCTGACCAGCGGAGCTGTGTAAGGAAAATGGCGCTGTGTGCTGAGGAGATAGGCCCCGCCCCTTTTCCGGCGGGCTCGTCTCCCGCTCTTTAGTGTATTCTGGCAGGGGTTAAATATCTCCATATAGCCCCGGAGGCTATATGTGAGGTATTTTTTAGCCAAATAGGTTTTCATTTGCCTCCCAGGGCGCTCCCCTCCCAGCGCCCTGCACCCTCAGTGACTGCCGTGTGAAGTGTGCTGAGAGTAGAGATGAGCGCCTGAAATTTTTCGGGTTTTGTGTTTTGGTTTTGGGTTCGGTTCCGCGGCCGTGTTTTGGGTTCGAACGCGTTTTGGCAAAACCTCACCGAATTATTTTTGTCGGATTCGGGTGTGTTTTGGATTCGGGTGTTTTTTTCAAAAAACCCTAAAAAACAGCTTAAATCATAGAATTTGGGGGTAATTTTGATCCCAAAGTATTATTAACCTCAAAAAACATAATTTACACTCATTTTCAGCCTATTCTGAACACATCACACCTCACAATATTATTTTTAGTCCTAAGATTTGCACCGAGGTCGCTGTGTGAGTAAGATAAGCGACCCTAGTGGCCGACACAAACACCGGGCCCATCTAGGAGTGGCACTGCAGTGTCACGCAGGATGTCCCTTCCAAAAAACCCTCCCCAAACAGCACATGACGCAAAGAAAAAAAGAGGCGCAATGAGGTAGCTGACTGTGTGAGAAAGATAAGCGACCCTAGTGGCCGACACAAACACCGGGCCCATCTAGGAGTGGCACTGCAGTGTCACGCAGGATGTCCCTTCCAAAAAACCCTCCCCAAACAGCACATGACGCAAAGAAAAAAAGAGGCGCAATGAGGTAGCTGTGTGAGAAAGATAAGCGACCCTAGTGGCCGACACAAACACCGGGCCCATCTAGGAGTGGCACTGCAGTGTCACGCAGGATGTCCCTTCCAAAAAACCCTCCCCAAACAGCACATGACGCAAAGAAAAAAAGAGGCGCAATGAGGTAGCTGTGTGAGTAAGATTAGCGACCCTAGTGGCCGACACAAACACCGGGCCCATCTAGGAGTGGCACTGCAGTGTCACGCAGGATGGCCCTTCCAAAAAACCCTCCCCAAACAGCACATGACGCAAAGAAAAAAAGAGGCGCAATGAGGTAGCTGACTGTGTGAGTAAGATTAGCGACCCTAGTGGCCGACACAAACACCGGGCACATCTAGGAGTGGCACTGCAGTGTCACGCAGGATGTCCCTTCCAAAAAACCCTCCCCAAACAGCACATGACGCAAAGAAAAAAAGAGGCGCAATGAGGTAGCTGTGTGAGTAAGATTAGCGACCCTAGTGGCCGACACAAACACCGGGCCCATCTAGGAGTGGCACTGCAGTGTCACGCAGGATGTCCCTTCCAAAAAACCCTCCCCAATCAGCACATGATGCAAAGAAAAAGAAAAGAAAAAAGAGGTGCAAGATGGAATTATCCTTGGGCCCTCCCACCCACCCTTATGTTGTATAAACAAAACAGGACATGCACACTTTAACCAACCCATCATTTCAGTGACAGGGTCTGCCACACGACTGTGACTGATATGACGGGTTGGTTTGGACCCCCCCCAAAAAAGAAGCAATTAATCTCTCCTTGCACAAACTGGCTCTACAGAGGCAAGATGTCCACCTCATCTTCACCCTCCGATATATCACCGTGTACATCCCCCTCCTCACAGATTATCAATTCGTCCCCACTGGAATCCACCATCTCAGCTCCCTGTGTACTTTGTGGAGGCAATTGCTGCTGGTCAATGTCTCCGCGGAGGAATTGATTATAATTCATTTTAATGAACATCATCTTCTCCACATTTTCTGGATGTAACCTCGTACGCCGATTGCTGACAAGGTGAGCGGCGGCACTAAACACTCTTTCGGAGTACACACTTGTGGGAGGGCAACTTAGGTAGAATAAAGCCAGTTTGTGCAAGGGCCTCCAAATTGCCTCTTTTTCCTGCCAGTATAAGTACGGACTGTGTGACGTGCCTACTTGGATGCGGTCACTCATATAATCCTCCACCATTCTATCAATGTTGAGAGAATCATATGCAGTGACAGTAGACGACATGTCCGTAATCGTTGTCAGGTCCTTCAGTCCGGACCAGATGTCAGCATCAGCAGTCGCTCCAGACTGCCCTGCATCACCGCCAGCGGGTGGGCTCGGAATTCTGAGCCTTTTCCTCGCACCCCCAGTTGCGGGAGAATGTGAAGGAGGAGATGTTGACAGGTCGCGTTCCGCTTGACTTGACAATTTTGTCACCAGCAGGTCTTTCAACCCCAGCAGACCTGTGTCTGCCGGAAAGAGAGATCCAAGGTAGGCTTTAAATCTAGGATCGAGCACGGTGGCCAAAATGTAGTGCTCTGATTTCAACAGATTGACCACCCGTGAATCCTTGTTAAGCGAATTAAGGGCTGCATCCACAAGTCCCACATGCCTAGCGGAATCGCTCCGTGTTAGCTCCTTCTTCAATGCCTCCAGCTTCTTCTGCAAAAGCCTGATGAGGGGAATGACCTGACTCAGGCTGGCAGTGTCTGAACTGACTTCACGTGTGGCAAGTTCAAAGGGCATCAGAACCTTGCACAACGTTGAAATCATTCTCCACTGCACTTGAGACAGGTGCATTCCATCTCCTATATCGTGCTCAATTGTATAGGCTTGAATGGCCTTTTGCTGCTCCTCCAACCTCTGAAGCATATAGAGGGTTGAATTCCACCTCGTTACCACTTCTTGCTTCAGATGATGGCAGGGCAGGTTCATTAGTTTTTGGTGGTGCTCCAGTCTTCTGTACGTGGTGCCTGTACGCCGAAAGTGTCCCGCAATTTTTCTGGCCACCGACAGCATCTCTTGCACGCCCCTGTCGTTTTTAAAAAAATTCTGCACCACCAAATTCAAGGTATGTGCAAAACATGGGACGTGCTGGAATTTGCCCATATTTAATGCACACACAATATTGCTGGCGTTGTCCGATGCCACAAATCCACAGGAGAGTCCAATTGGGGTAAGCCATTCCGCGATGATCTTCCTCAGTTGCCGTAAGAGGTTTTCAGCTGTGTGCGTATTCTGGAAAGCGGTGATACAAAGCGTAGCCTGCCTAGGAAAGAGTTGGCGTTTGCGAGATGCTGCTACTGGTGCCGCCGCTGCTGTTCTTGCGGCGGGAGTCCATACATCTACCCAGTGGGCTGTCACAGTCATATAGTCCTGACCCTGCCCTGCTCCACTTGTCCACATGTCCGTGGTTAAGTGGACATTGGGTACAACTGCATTTTTTAGGACACTGGTGAGTCTTTTTCTGACGTCCGTGTACATTCTCGGTATCGCCTGCCTAGAGAAGTGGAACCTAGATGGTATTTGGTAACGGGGGCACACTGCCTCAATAAATTGTCTAGTTCCCTGTGAACTAACGGCGGATACCGGACGCACGTCTAACACCAACATAGTTGTCAAGGACTCAGTTATCCGCTTTGCAGTAGGATGACTGCTGTGATATTTCATCTTCCTCGCAAAGGACTGTTGAACAGTCAATTGCTTACTGGAAGTAGTACAAGTGGGCTTAAGACTTCCCCTCTGGGATGACCATCGACTCCCAGCGGCAACAACAGCAGCGCCAGCAGCAGTAGGCGTTACACGCAAGGATGCATCGGAGGAATCCCAGGCAGGAGAGGACTCGTCAGACTTGCCAGTGACATGGCCTGCAGGACTATTGGCATTCCTGGGGAAGGAGGAAATTGACACTGAGGGAGTTGGTGGGGTGGTTTGCGTGAGCTTGGTTACAAGAGGAAGGGATTTACTGGTCAGTGGACTGCTTCCGCTGTCACCCAAAGTTTTTGAACTTGTCACTGACTTATTATGAATGCGCTGCAGGTGACGTATAAGGGAGGATGTTCCGAGGTGGTTAACGTCCTTACCCCTACTTATTACAGCTTGACAAAGGGAACACACGGCTTGACACCTGTTGTCCGCATTTCTGGTGAAATACCTCCACACCGAAGAGCTGATTTTTTTGGTATTTTCACCTGGCATGTCAACGGCCATATTCCTCCCACGGACAACAGGTGTCTCCCCGGGTGCCTGACTTAAACAAACCACCTCACCATCAGAATCCTCCTGGTCAATTTCCTCCCCAGCGCCAGCAACACCCATATCCTCCTCATCCTGGTGTACTTCAACACTGACATCTTCAATCTGACTATCAGGAACTGGACTGCGGGTGCTCCTTCCAGCACTTGCAGGGGGCATGCAAATAGTGGAAGGCGCATGCTCTTCACGTCCAGTGTTGGGAAGGTCAGGCATCGCAAACGACACAATTGGACTCTCCTTGTGGATTTGGGATTTCAAAGAACGCACAGTTCTTTGCGGTGCTTTTGCCAGCTTGAGTCTTTTCAGTTTTCTAGCGAGAGGCTGAGTGCTTCCATCCTCATGTGAAGCTGAACCACTAGCCATGAACATAGGCCAGGGCCTCAGCCGTTCCTTGCCACTCCGTGTGGTAAATGGCATATTGGCAAGTTTACGCTTCTCCTCCGACAATTTTATTTTAGGTTTTGGAGTCCTTTTTTTTCTGATATTTGGTGTTTTGGATTTGACATGCTCTGTACTATGACATTGGGCATCGGCCTTGGCAGACGACGTTGCTGGCATTTCATCGTCTCGGCCATGACTAGTGGCAGCAGCTTCAGCACGAGGTGGAAGTGGATCTTGATCTTTCCCTAATTTTGGAACCTCAACTTTTTTGTTCTCCATATTTTATAGGCAGAACTAAAAGGCACCTCAGGTAAACAATGGAGATGGATGGATTGGATACTAGTATACAATTATGGACGGACTGCCACGGTTAGGTGGTATAAAAAAACCACGGTTAGGTGGTATATATTATAATAATAATACAATTATGGATGGACGGACTGCCTGCCGACTGCCGACACAGAGGTAGCCACAGCCGTGAACTACCGCACTGTACACTGGTTGATAAAGAGATAGTAGTATACTCGTAACAACTAGTATGACACTATGACGACGGTATAAAGAATGAAAAAAAAACCACGGTTAGGTGGTATATATTATAATAATAATACAATTATGGATGGACGGACTGCCTGCCGACTGCCGACACAGAGGTAGCCACAGCCGTGAACTACCGCACTGTACACTGGTTGATAAAGAGATAGTAGTATACTCGTAACAACTACTATGACACTATGACGACGGTATAAAGAATGAAAAAAAAACCACGGTTAGGTGGTATATATTATAATAATAATACAATTATGGATGGACGGACTGCCTGCCGACTGCCGACACAGAGGTAGCCACAGCCGTGAACTACCGCACTGTACACTGGTTGATAAAGAGATAGTAGTATACTCGTAACAACTAGTATGACACTATGACGACGGTATAAAGAATGAAAAAAAAACCACGGTTAGGTGGTATATATTATAATAATAATACAATTATGGATGGACGGACTGCCTGCCGACTGCCGACACAGAGGTAGCCACAGCCGTGAACTACCGCACTGTACACTGGTTGATAAAGAGATAGTAGTATACTCGTAACAACTAGTATGACACTATGACGACGGTATAAAGAATGGAAAAAAAACCACGGTTAGGTGGTATATATTATAATAATAATACAATTATGGATGGACGGACTGCCTGCCGACTGCCGACACAGAGGTAGCCACAGCCGTGAACTACCGCACTGTACACTGGTTGATAAAGAGATAGTAGTATACTCGTAACAACTAGTATGACACTATGACGACGGTATAAAGAATGAAAAAAAAACCACGGTTAGGTGGTATATATTATAATAATAATACAATTATGGATGGACGGACTGCCTGCTGACTGCCGACACAGAGGTAGCCACAGCCGTGAACTACCGCACTGTACACTGGTTGATAAAGAGATAGTAGTATACTCGTAACAACTAGTATGACACTATGACGACGGTATAAAGAATGAAAAAAAAACCACGGTTAGGTGGTATATATTATAATAATAATACAATTATGGATGGACGGACTGCCTGCCGACTGCCGACACAGAGGTAGCCACAGCCGTGAACTACCGCACTGTACACTGGTTGATAAAGAGATAGTAGTATACTCGTAACAACTAGTATGACACTATGACGACGGTATAAAGAATGAAAAAAAAACCACGGTTAGGTGGTATATATTATAATAATAATACAATTATGGATGGACGGACTGCCTGCCGACTGCCGACACAGAGGTAGCCACAGCCGTGAACTACCGCACTGTACACTGGTTGATAAAGAGATAGTAGTATACTCGTAACAACTAGTATGACACTATGACGACGGTATAAAGAATGGAAAAAAAACCACGGTTAGGTGGTATATATTATAATAATAATACAATTATGGATGGACGGACTGCCTGCCGACTGCCGACACAGAGGTAGCCACAGCCGTGAACTACCGCACTGTACACTGGTTGATAAAGAGATAGTAGTATACTCGTAACAACTAGTATGACACTATGACGGTATAAAGAAAGAAAAAAAAATACCACGGTTAGGTGGTATATATTGTAATACAATTATGGATGGACGGACTGCCTGCCGAGTTCCGACTGCCGACACAGAGGTAGCCACAGCCGTGAACTACCGCACTGTACTGTGTCTGCTGCTAATATAGACTGGTTGATAAAGAGATAGTATACAATACATACAACAATATACTACTATACTGGTGGTCAGGCACTGGTCACCACTAGTCACACTGGCAGTGGCACTCCTGCAGCAAAAGTGTGCACTGTTTAATTTTAAATTAATATAATATTATGTACTCCTGGGGGCTCCTGCTATAACAACCTGCAGTGCTCCCCAGTCTCCCCCACAATTATTATAAGCTTTGCCTTTTATACATTGATGTGCAGCACACTGGGCTGAGCTGAGTGCACACAGACTGAGTCACACTGTGTGACTGGCTGCTGCTGTGTATCGTTTTTTTTCAGGCAGAGAACGGATATAGCAGAGAACGGATATATATTAAAATAAATAAAAGTTAACTAACAACAACTGCACTGGTCACTGTGGTAAACTCTGTCTGACTCTGCACAATCTCTCTCTCTCTTCTAATCTAATTTCTAATGGAGAGGACGCCAGCCACGTCCTCTCCCTATCAATCTCAATGCACGTGTGAAAATGGCGGCGACGCGCGGCTCCTTATATAGAATCCGAGTCTCGCGAGAATCCGACAGCGTCATGATGACGTTCGGGCGCGCTCGGGTTAACCGAGCAAGGCGGGAGGATCCGAGTCTGCTCGGACCCGTGAAAAAAACATGAAGTTCGTGCGGGTTCGGTTTCAGAGAAACCGAACCCGCTCATCTCTAGCTGAGAGGAAAATGGCGCACAGCTGCAGTGCTGTGCGCTACCTTTAGAAGACTGAGGAGTCTTCTGCCGCCGATTCTGGACCTCTTCATGTTTCAGCATCTGCAAGGGGGCCGGCGACGAGGCTCCGGTGACCATCCAGGCTGTACCTGTGATCGTCCCTCTGGAGCTGATGTCCAGTAGCCAAGAAGCCAATCCATCCTGCACGCAGGTGAGTTCACTTCTTCTCCCCTAAGTCCCTCGTTGCAGTGATCCTGTTGCCAGCAGGACTCACTGTAAAATAAAAAACCTAAGCTAAACTTTCTCTAAGCAGCTCTTTAGGAGAGCCACCTAGATTGCACCCTTCTCGGCCGGGCACAAAAATCTAACTGGCTTGGAGGAGGGTCATAGGGGGAGGAGCCAGTGCACACCACCTGATCGGAAAGCTTTACTTTTGTGCCCTGTCTCCTGCGGAGCCGCTATTCCCCATGGTCCTTTCAGGAACCCCAGCATCCACTAGGACGATAGAGAAATATCGAGTAATAACGCAGCAGCTTTAATCAGGGATGTAGCGTGCGCCAAGCAACACAAGCAGAATATATTAGACAATTATCCTTGAATGTTGGAGGCAGTGCCGTAACTAGACATTTTAGCGCTGTGTGCAAGAAACGGCATCAACGCCCCCCTTTTCATCAAAATCGGGCAGTGCGCGCCGTAGACGTGCACATTTTTTTATAGGGGTGTGGCTTCAAAGGGGAAGGGGTGTGGCCTCAAAATAATACCAGTTCATATTACGGTGCACAGTAGTCTCCATTATTCAAATTACACCGCACAGTAGCACCACTACACCAGGTAGAGCCCCTTTTACACATTACTGCAGACAGCGTCCCCTTTTTTACACATTATGGCAGACAGCGTCCCACGTTTTACACATTATGGCAGACAGCGTCCCCTTTTTACACATTACGGCAGACAGCATCCCCTTTTTTACACATTACAGCAGACAGCGTCCCCTTTTTACACATTATGGCAGACAGCGTCCCCCTTTTTACACATTACGCTATCCACCGTCCCCCTTTTTACACATTAGGGCAGCATTATCTACTTTGTGTTACTGCCAGCGAATCCAGTAGTTACACATATGCAGTACTATTGACACCTACATAGCCACAGAATACACCTCATTTTAAACTTACAATTTAAACTCCCCCAGTGCCACATATGCCCCCTCAGTGCCACATATGCCCCGCCAAGTGCCAAATATGCTCCCCCAGTGCCAGGTACAACTCACCCCCGCTCCCCCGCTGTTCTGTGAAGGAGGGACACGGAGGGCACAGCATGCGCCTCTCCTGTGTCCCTCCTGCGTCTCCGGCGTGTCTGTTAAATGAGCCAGAGCTCACGAACGGGCACTTCATTTAACTTCGCTTTGAGCTCTGGCTTGGGGAGGTGCGAGGCGGAGCGGACACTCAGGCACCGGCGCTGTCTAGTATAGATAGCTGCTGATTGCGCCCCAGCTCATCCTGCACATAGCAAGGCACACAGCGCACATAGCTAGTTACGGCTCTGGTTGTAGGGAAGGTTTGGGGCAGGGTGTGTAATAAAGAAACCAAATTCCAACCAGGGGTAAAGGATTGATCGAAGTGGCTATTCGAATATGTTTGGGTGCCAGTAATTCAGTCTAGTGCTATTTTATAATTAGCCGCCATAGCAAAGGACTGTAAACAAGGCCTCCCAACTCACGTTTTTGTTGCAGTTTAAACAAGGATCTTCTGGGGTGCTTGTTTGCCCAGATACATTTAGAAAGTGCTCTATTTAGGGTCGACAGCATAGTTTTAGAGGGATAAACAGGTAGCATTTGGAGAACATACAAAAACCAGGGGAAGCATATCATTTTAATGAGATGACATCGTCCAATACTGTATATGTTAAAAGGAGGTGGGCCCATTTTGAAAAGTCTAGAAGGGTTCTTTGCAAAAGTGGGTTATAGTTACAATTATGTAGTAGTGATGGGTATCGAGGTATCTTTATGCCTAGGTAGGTAAAACAGTCACTTTTCGCCGACTGGAAAGGGAAAGAGCCTCACCATCCCTGTTTTCCCTCAGGAAAAAATGCCTATGCTTCTGTCTTAAGGTAGTTAATTTGAAAACCGGAGACTTCTCAAAATCCGCTAGTAAATTAAGGACTTTTGGGATTGCCAATTTGGGATTTGAGAAGTAGAGAAGAATGTCATCGGCAAATGCCGAAAATTTCACGTCTGTGTCACCGATCTGTATCCCTTTTCAGAGAGATTCTTTAATAAAATATCTAAATAGTGGGTCTATGGCTAAATTAAATAAGAGGGGAGAAAGAGGGCAACCTTGTCTCGTGCCTCTGGCTATATTAAAGCAATGGGTATTATTAGAATTAACAGTGAGAAAGGCCATAGGATCATGATAAAGGGTGGAGAATACCTGAAGGAACGTGGCGCCGAATCCCTGAACCTGAAATACCCATGAAAGATGAGCCCAGGACACCCTGTCAAAGGCCTTATCGGCGTCACAACTCACTACTAGGTTATCCACCAGGCCAGCATGGTGTGTCTCTGTCATAGCAGCCAAAAGAGTTCTGATGTTGCGGACTGAGTGTCTGTGACACATAAATCCTGTCTGGGCAGGGTGAATCAGTTTGGAAAGTATGGGTTGCAGTCGGGTGGTAAGTAATTTCGTAAAGATCTTAACGTCTTGGTTCAGTAGGGAGATTGGTCTGTATGAAGAGGGATGTGTGGGAGTCTTATTAGGCTTTAAAAGCAAAATAATTCTAGCTATATTAAACTGTGGATGGGCCGGCTCACCAGAAAGAATAGAATTAAACAGCTGGGCTAGAAACGGAGAAACTTGTGTCGAAAGGGATTTATAGTAAGCGGCAAATAGGCCATCAGGTGCAGGGGATTTACCTGTAGGGAGAGACTTAATCATCATTTCTACCTCTTGTGATGTGATTGGGGACATCAAAAATTCCCTATCAACCGCAGTGAGTACCGGGAGGTTTAGGGAGGATAAGAAATTCATTCCTGCTATTGGATCATCTATGGGGGCATTATAGAAGGACTCAAAATAAGACAAAATAATTGAATTAATCTTAGTCTGGGAGGTGGAAAGGATGCCATCAGGTGATTGCATTGACAAAATTGGGGCTTTAGCCGTAGAGGCACGCACCATATTAGCCAGGAGTTTCCCAGGTCTATTACCCCATCTAAAATATCATTTTTTGAGGAAATTGAGATTGATCTGGGCTCTTTCTGTGCAGAGAGTATCATAGACATCTTTGGCTTGTTTATATAGAAGGCGTGAGGATTCTGACGAATTTGCCAGTAATGCTGAGTATGCAACAGATACCGCTATAGAGGCGTGAGAGAATCTTTGGGCAAGTTTCTTCTTTTTGGCTGCAACATAAGCTATGATATGCCCCCTTAAAACCGGTTTAGATGCTGACCAAAATAAATTAATATCTGCACAATTGATGCTATTGTCTGCATGGTAATTGGAAAAAGATTGCTTAGATGCGATACAAAATCGTCTGTAGACGCTAAATAATCAGGGAATTTCCAATAATAGGAGAATGTCTTAGGTTTAAGCATAGTTATAGTCATTCAAATAGGAGCATGGTCTGACAGCAAAATATCGTTTATGGCTATCTGTTCTACCCTATGCAATAGAGAGCTGGATACTAGCCAATTATCCAAACAAGAGAAGGATTTATGGGGGTGGGAATAAAAAGTATATTCACGGGAAGTGGGGTGAAAAAATATCCAGGAATCTATCAAAGGTAAGGGAGTCAAGGAGAAGGGATACTGTAGGGGGAGGTGACCGACTATTACTAAGACGTCTAGAGCCACCTGAAACATCCAATTCCGGGTCCATAATTACATTAAGGTCTCCACCCAGAATCACTGTACCCTGCACCCAATCTTGTAATTTGGAAAAAACATCAGAGAAATGGATGCATTTGGGCCGGTAGGGGCATAAAGACAAACTAATGTATATAGTTCCCCTTCCATATCAAACTTCAAAAATAAAAAGCGGCCCTCTGGGTCATACCACTCATCACAGATTGTGTAGTGAACAGATTTACTAAAGAGAATGAGGACCCCTCTAGATTTATTATGATAGGAAGCCGATTTAATGCCATGGACCCAGGTATCACGTAATGTGTTAGGGTAGGAGGCTCTCCAGTGTGTTTCCTGTAGGAATACAACATCTGGGCGGAGTTTTTTCAGGTGGGTGAGACTGAGAGGTAACATGAAGTAAAGAGGACGCCATATAATTAACCTATTCCTCATTTGGGAAACCAAAGAGAGAATAGTAAACCCATGGAAGTCTCTGGTCTGTCCCAACAACCATGCCAAAAGGGACATTCAGACACAGCATCCAAGTAAATCATAACAATAAAGAATAACGTATGAGTGTGTGAAAAACAAACAGGTAAAGATATGAAACACATCCTGTCAACCATTTTAAACATTTTAAGAACCCACTCTGATGGCCGAAAGGGCCTTTGAAATCAATAAACTAATACAATACGGTGAGGAGAGACATAAAAAAAGAAGGAAAAAACAATAAAGAAAAAGAAGGAAATAAAGCATGGAGAAAATGGAGGGAGCGCTAAGCTCCAGTCCCGCCAGGCAGGCCGAACAAATTTGGACTTCAGCAATAGACGCAGAACCTCCCTGACATCACAAAATAAACAGGCATATCAGGTAACAATACTAGAAAATGACAATGCTAGAAAATGACAATGCAAGAAATCAGTCCATGTCAGCAGCGGAGGACCTAGGAGAAGAAGAGTTCAACGGGGACAAAATGTTCTTGGCAGCTTGAGAAGAATCAAAAAAGGAGGTAACGTCGTCATGATGAACACAAAGTTTAGCGGGGTAGAGAAGGGAGAATTGGATGCCTTTTGAGAACATCTCGGTGCAGATTGGAGAGAATTCCCAGCGTTTAGCTGATACTTGAAATGAGAAGTCCTGAAACAGAAGAATTCAAGTGTCCTCATATTTGAGTTCTTTCAGTTTATGGTATGCATCCAATTTCTACACCTTGTCAAGATAATTTAAGAGATGGAATATGACTAGACGAGGACTCTGTGGCTGTTTATCGTGGCGGTCCTGGTCGGATACGGTGGGCTCTTTCAACTTGAATTGGTTGACGATGGCAACACCAGAACTTCAGTCAGCCACGAGGAGGTAATATAGAGTAACTCTTTCGGCCACACCGATTCCGGCAGACCAATAACTGACAGATTATTCCGGCGATTCCGATTTTCAAGTTCCTCTAATTTATCTTGAAACGCCAGCATATTGGTGTCTTGTTTATGTAGTAAGGACTTCGCCTCTTCCAACTCGTCTTCCAAAGTCGATATCCTATCTTCGGCCCCTGTCAGTCGTGAGGTGTGTTGCTTCAAAAGTGCAGTAGCCGAAGTCACGGCCTCAGTGAGGGGGGGCAATTTAGCATCCAGTAATGGAGACAAGATGTCAAATATTTCTTTAGCCCTTTTGGCAGAAGCAGAGCACGTGGAGGAAGGGGCAGGCGAGTCCAAGGAATCATCTCTGGAGTTTATGAGATTGAGAGCCTTTATTATTTCTGGGCTGTCTAACCACAAATTTCTCTATGGTATAGTTTAATATAAATAGGAGAGCAAAATGCTGCTGTAGTATGGTCACAGGTGAAATAGCAGAACAGGAGATATCAGGTAGATGAGGTGATGCCTGGGGAGGTAAGGAATCAGTGAGAGTGCATTACACTGACTGAAGTCTGTGCTGCTGCTGCTGCTGCAGCATGGCAGGGGAGGGGGGAGTGTTATGTGGAGGCTTCCCAGCCCAGCAGCTCAGCAGGAGAGGCACACACAGGGATCCACCAGAGGCTCTTTACATTGCTGGTATGGAGGAGAAAAAGCCAGTCAGCCGTGCAGAGGAGGGGAGCCACTAGCCAGGCAGCATCCAGCGTAGTACCCGGCTGGAGGAAGCTCCGGTCCGCGCACCTCAAGATGGCCGCCAGGAGCAGGGAGCCAGCACACAGTCCGGCATGTAGCAGTGCAGGGGCCTGCCGCGATGGTCCCGGTCTTACCCGCCAGTATCCCTGTCCCGTCAGGGAGATGGTCACCCGGCTTGGGGGGGTTGATCCCCGAGAGATGGTAAGTGCCGGGGAACGGGGAGCTCTCTGTAAAATGCGGCCGCTATGCAAGGCACGCCCATTGTAAGTCCCACATTCTCTTTCATTTATTGATAGTAATCACACTGTCTCTCACTTTCAGCAGTCACTCTCATTTCCAGTAACTCTTTCCGGTAGTCACACTGTCTGTCTCTCACTTCCAGTAATCACACTGTCTTTCTCTCATTTCCAGTTATCCCATTGTCTTTCTGTCTCTCATTCTCGACAGTCACATTGTCTGTCTCTCATTTCTGGCAGTCACACTGTCTTTCTTTTATTGACGGTAACTACACTATCTGTCTCTTACTTCTGGAAGTCACTCTCTCATTTCCAGTAACTGTCTCTCTTTCTGATGGTCACACTGTTTCTCTTTCATTTCCAGTTATCACATTGTCTGTCTGTCTCTCATTCCCAACAGTCACATTGCCTGTCTTTCCTTTCCGGCAGCCACACTGTTAATTTCTAATTTCTCCTCTCATTTCCGGTATTCACGCTGTCCGTCTTTCATTTCCAATAGTCACACTGTCAGTCTCTCATTTCCGGTAGTAGCACTGTCTGTTTGGCACTTCCGGTAGTCACACTGTCTGTATCTCATTTCTGGTAGTCACACTGTCTGTCTGGCATTTCAGGTAGTAGCACTGTCTGTCTAGCATTTTCGGTCATACCACTGTCTGTCAGGCACTTCCGGTAGTCACACTGTCTACTGTCTCTCATTTCCAGTAGTCACAGTGTCCGTCTTTCATTTCCGGTAGTCACAGTATCTGTCTCTCATTTCTGGTAGTAACACTTTCTTTCTGGCATTTCCGGTAGTCACACTGTCTGTCTCTCATTTCTGGTAGTCACAGTGTCTGTATCTAATTTCCGGTAGTAACACTATCTGTCTGGCATTTACGGTAGTAACACTGTCTGTTTCTCTCTTAAGTATCTGAAGCAACAACCATCACCGCGAGTCTTTGCATCACACCTGACTTATGAGAATATACCTAAATCAGTTCTTGAAAAGACCAAGGTATAGTAACTGCTTTTCAGTAACTGGCTATACTGTTACATGTACAATTATCTCAAATACGTCTTGTATAATAGCAAACTTCAGTTACATATATATATATATATGTGCAAAATAAAATCAACCACAATTTATTAGTAATAAGAGGATTTTGGTACTTACCGATAAATCCATTTATCTGAATCCACTTGGGGACACTGGAGATCTAGACAGCTGGGTGTGAAGGATGCAGACCAGAGGTAACACAATGTATTAATAAAAAAATATGCACAGCTAGCCCCTCCCCGTTCACGCCCTCCATCCCTCCAGTTTGAAAAATTGACAGCAAGAAGAGGGAACATGGAAGATCAAAGTCATATGGGAAGGAACCAACCATACCAACACGTCAAACAGCATCCAAGAACTAATGACACATTAACTAAACTGTTTGAACTAAATGTATAAGAACACGCAGGCTGACAGCACCGAGGCGGGTGTCCAATGTCCCCGAGTGGATTCAGAGAGATGGATTTATCGGTAAGTACCAAAATCCTCTTTCCTCTATCATTCACTAGGGGACACTGGAGATCTAGAAAGCTGGGGACGTCCCAAAGATACTCCCATGGGCGGGAGTGCTGTCCGAAGCCTGGAGAACCAAACGTCCAAAATCTCTAGAAGCAAATGTATCAAACTTGTAGAAACGAGTGAACGTGTGTGCTGATGACCACGTGGCAGCTCTGCAAAGTTGGATAGTGGAAGCTCCTCTGACAGCAGCCCACGAAACATCTACTGATCTGGGGGTATGAGCACCTACCCAAAAAGGAACTCTCTTACCACAAAAAATATATTTCTGTTTGATGGTTAGTCGTATCCATCTGACCAAGGTTTGTTTTGAAGCCGTCCAACCCCTCCTGGGGCCATCATACAGTACAAACAAAGCATCTGACTTTCTAATAGACCCAGTAGCCTGAACGTACACCCGTAAGGCTCTGACCACATCCAAGGACAGGTCCCCCTCAAACAATCCTTGGAAGGAGTGAACTACAATAGGCTGGTTTATATGGACACACGAAAACTCTGCCTTTGTACAGAGCTCCGCTCTGTCCTCATGAAAAACTGAGAGAGGACTTTTACATGACCGGGCACCTAACTCTGAGACCCTTTTTGCTGATGCTAAAGCTAGGAGCAGGACTGCGTTCCAGCTTATATATTTTAGATACGCCCTTTCCAAAGGCTTGAAAACGGGCGATCTAAAAAATTCTAGCACCAAATTTAGATCCCACGGGGCCGTGGGTGGACGAAAAGGTGGTTGTATTCTCAACACACCTTGTAAAAATGTCTGGACCTCTTGCAAGGACGCCAGATGTTGCTGGAAAAGGATCGAGAGGGCCGAGACCTGTACCTTCAGGGATCCCAATCTCAAACCGCCATCCAAACCCTTTTGGAGAAACCTCAACAGTCTAGTAAGGTGGAACTCTCTGGGGTTCCAACACCTAGGCTGGCACCAATCCATGTACTTCTTCCAAATTCTATAGTAATGTGTCGCCGTGACTGGCATCCCTGCAGCTAACATGGTAGGAATAGCTGATTTTGGGATACCCCTGTCTCTTAGTATCCTGGTCTCAAGAACCATGCCGTCAAACGTAGATGGTTCAGATCTGGGTGAAGGAACCTCCCTGTGCGGCAGGTACTCCCTCTGCGTCAGTTTCCAAGGATCTTCTGCCAGGAGCCCCCTCAGGTGCGAGTACCAACTTCTGCGAGGCCAGTCTGATGCTATTAAAATTATCCATGCTCTTTTCTGTTTCACCTTTTTCAACACTCAGGGGAAACGGCGGGAAGATGTACACCAGATCGTATGTCCAGGCAATCGCTAGCACGTCCACCGCCTCTGCTGCTGTATCCCGCGTTCTGGCCACATATCTTGTCAGCTGATGGTTGTTTTCAGAGGCCATTAGGTCTATCTGTGGTAGACCCCACCTTCTTACCACTGCATTGAATACCTGTGGGTGTAGACAACACTCCCCTGGATGCATATCTTGATGACTGAGGTAGTCTGCTTCCCAATTGTCCACTCCTGGAATGAAGACTGCCGACAGGATTATGTTGTGCTTTTCTGTCCAAGACAGAATCTTTGTGGCCTCTTTTAAAGCCATGTGGCTTCTTGTTCCTCCCTGACGGCTTATGTATGCTGTTGTCGTCACATTGTCTGACTGCACTCTCACGTGCTGAGCCCTTACTAGGTCTTCCGCCATAAGAAGTGCATTGTAAATGGCCCTTAGCTCCAGTACATTTATTGGAAGACTGTTCTATTGCGGGGACCATCTTCCCTGAAACTGATGGTTGTCCAGTACTGCTCCCCATTCTCTGAGACTGGCATCTGTTGTCAAAATCTTCCAATCCCAGATTCCAAACCTCTTTCCTGCCGCTAGGTTCTTGTGGACTGACCACAAAATTAACGAGGTCCTGGCCCGGGGCGACAAGCGAATCCTTCGGTGGAGAAGTAAATGCAAGCCTGCCCCCTGAGCAATCAGATTTAGCTGAAAGGGTCTTAAATGTAGCCTGCCGTATTGGATCGCTTTGAAGGATGATAACATCTTTCCTAGAAGCCGTACACAAAGATGCAGAGAGACCGTCTGGTTCTGCAGAACCTGATGTACCATCTCTTTGATGTCTCAAATCTTATCTTCTGGGAGAAACGCCATCAGTTTATCGTATCTAGAATGAGACCCAGTAATTGCATTGGTTGCAGATTGGATTTTTTTAAATTCACAATCCAGCTGTGTCGAATCAGAAACTGATGACTGATCTGAGCATCTTTGATCAACTGGTCCTGAGAGGGAGCCTTGATAAGAAGGTCATCCAGATACGGTATTATTGTTACCCCTAACGATCTCAATTTCGCTACCATGACTGCCATGATCTTTGTGAAGATTCTCGGGGCTGATGATAGGCCAAACAGGAGGGCTCTGAATTGGAAATGAGTCTTGCCCACTGCAAACCGTAAATAGGCTTGGTGTGGGGTCCAAATTGGGACATGGAGGTACGCATCTTTTATGTCCATCGACACCATGAACTCCCTTTGCTCCAGTCCCGCAATAACTGACTGTATTGATTACATCTTGAATCTGTAAACCGTCAGGAATTGATTCAATACCTTTAAAGTGAGGATTGGTCTGACGGACCCATCCAGTTTTGGCACTACAAAAAGATTTGAATAAAATCCCGTTCCTCTTTGAGAAGTCAGGACAGACATAATTACCTCCGTCTGAAGTAACTTTTGAATCACCGTATCTAATGCCCCTGCTCTTTGAGGGCACCAAGGAAGGACCGTTGTAAACAACTTACTGTGAGGTTGGTTCAGAAAATCTATTTTGTATCCCTGGGAAATAATATTGTTGATCCAGACTTCTGGTGAGGTTTCGGCCCAGGTGTCCCGAAACCTTTTCAACCATTGAGAGACCGTCATGCCTCGGTCTTGTCAGCAGGTTTAGAATCCTTTTTTCGGGCTGTGGACTAATAACGGCCTCTGCCTCTGTTTCTATGAGCTTGACTGCCAAAACCTCTTCCTCTAGCTCGAAAGGATTGAGACCTAAATGAATTGAACACCGGACCAGAGTAATTTCTCCTGATCTATGGCGTAGTCCTAGGATATGTGGTAGGCAGAAAAGTAGATTTTCCAGCTGTTGCTTGTGAAATCCACTTGTCTAATTCTGGACCAAGAAAAGCCTCCCCTACAAAGGGGATCGCCTCCACTGCCTTCTTGGAATCAGAATCCACTTGCCATTCTCTGAGCCACAGAATCCTTCTTGCCGATATAGGCAAAGCCTAGATGTGTTACGCTATCCTGCTAGCATCCTTTGTAGCTTGGAAAATGAATGCAGCCGACTCACAGATATGCTCCGCTAGTCAAACTATTTCTTCCTGGCTGTTATCTACTGCCTGAACAATTTGACCTGCCCATGCTACAATAGCCTTGTTCACCCAAGCACTGATAATCGTAGGCCTTTGTGATGTTCCTGCAGCCACAAAGATAGATTTTAGTGCTGTATCCAACTTCCGATCTGACACATCCTTTAGTGTAGTCACATTTGGTATCGGTGAGATTGTCTTCTTTGACAGTCTAGCCAGGGAAGCATCCATAATTGGTGGAACCTCCCACTTAGACATGACACCCTTGGGTAGTGGGTAATTAACCGTGAACTTTTTGGGAATCTGGAAGCGTCTATCTGGCGGCTTTCATGCCGCTCCCATCTGATCCTGGAGAGTCTGAGGAATCAGAAAAACTGCTGTTTGCGGTTTCTGAGACTCAAATAGATCAAAAACTTCAGGTTCCTTAACCTCTTCTTCCTTGAAATTAAGGACCTGTTTTACCGCTTCAATAAGAGATTCTAACCCCTTGATCTCAGCATACTCCTCCTGAGGACTGATGTCAATTATCACCTCTACTGACTCTCCCTCCTCCTCACCCTCTATGAGACCTTCCTCCTCCTCCGATTCTTCCTGCAGGAGAGGGAGGGGTCTCTTTACCACTTTACACACATTCTTTTCTACCTGTGCGAGCGGAGTAACTCTAATTAGGAATTCTTCCACAGTTTTGGAAAAAACCTGCATCCATTCTAAATGTTGCTTGTGGACAGGGGTGTATCTAGGGGTCCGAGCACCCCTGGCAAAGTAAGGGACTGGCACCCACCCATAGTTAAAATATGGAAGTCGCGTGTGCCAAAAAAGGGGCATGGCCACACAATTGTACCCTTATTTCATATTACACCACACAGTAGTGTCCCTTACTCACATTATAATGCACAATAATGTCCGTTATTCACATTATGCTACGCCTCCAAATAATTTTTTTTTTGACCCCCACAGAAAAAAAAATCACACACACCATCGGCCCTACAGAAAAGAAAACATATTAAACAACACAGAAAAAATAAAATAAAAACACACTGGCTTTCACACGAAAACAAACAAAAAATTGACAACCGACATGAAAAAAAATAAACATACTGACCCCCGAAGGAAATTAAAAAAACCACATTGGCCCCAACATAAAAAAAAACATATTGGCATCCACAGAAAAAATAAACACATTGGCCCCCACATAAAAAACCCCCATATATTGGCACCGACAGAAAACAAACATACACATTGGCCTCTACAAAAAACAATCAAGCAAAATGGCCCCCACAGGAAGAAAACACAATGACCACAAACAGGAAAAATAAAAAAAATTATCCCCCACAGAAAAAATAAATAAAATACATTGGCTCCCACATGGAAAATATGAAAACACATTGACCTACAAATAAAAATTAAGATGGGATGGCCTGTGTATGTTCTTGCATTGGGGGGGGGGGGGGGGAGGGGGTGTTCTCTGACTAGGGGGCTGACGCACACAGCTGACACACTGACACACAAACAGATGCTGACACACTGATCCTGCCATGCGAACAGACAATGACACACTGACACATAGACAGATGCTGGCACACTGATGCTGACACAGACACACAGAAAGACACTGATACACAGACATATGCTGACACTGACACACAGAAACATGCTGACACACTGATGCTGACACAGACAGATGCTGATACACTGATAGATGCTGACACACTGACAGATGTTAACACAGACCTTGACTTACTGACATACAGAAACTGACACAGATGCTGACACTGACAGATGCTCACACACAAACTGATGCTGACGCACAAGCTATTTCACCTTCCCATGATGTATGTACCTTGCCTCCCCGCATGCAGCCGCCAAGTGGGAGGGGGGGAGGACACAGTGCTAGCCACAGCCGCCAGGTGGGAGTTGGGGGGGCAAAGTGTAAGCCACTGCCGCCGGGTGAAAGGGGGACATGGTAGACCTGAGAGTCACTGCTAGAGATGAGGGAGAGCTTAAGAGTCACTGCAAAAGATTGGGGAGAGAGGTTCTGTGTAGTGTGGCCGTGAGGAGAGAGAGGATCCCACATGCTGCTTCTGCTACTAAATGCCCATCTCTGCTAACTGCAGCTGAACAGCTCCTTTTAACACTTCTCACAATCTGGCTGTGTGACCTGCCCAAGGCTGGAAGCTGGCTGATTCAGGAATAACTTTCCTGATACTGCAGCTCTCCTAGGCATCCAACACCCACCCTCCTATCACAGCACAGCCCCATCTTGACCGTGCAGCTGAAAAATCCAGATAAGGGGAAAGGAACTTGGGAGGGCGCATTGCAGTCAGACACAATCTCACAGATGATCAAAGAGTCACCGGCACCACTAACCTGCAAATGCTTCCGTCTGAGGACAAGGTCTCGATTCCGGTTGCTGCAGGCTGCTGGGACCTAGGGACCAAGGGCTGTATGGCTCCAGAGCACCCCGTGCTATTACACTGTTTGCCTGGCCCTGGACGCCTGGCCCCTCTGTGCGCTCGCTGTCCCTGGTCACTTGCCTCAGCACACACTAGCTTCACTGCTGCGGCTCCAGTTTGAATGATCTTCTGTTCTGCGCATGCGCAGAAGCTCATATCGCCACAGCCGCGGAATCGGCCAAAGTGGGGCAGAGCACGGCCCCTGAGGTCAACAGGAGGAGGGGGGGCTTCCCAATCCGCCGCTGCTGACCTGTGTTGTCGCCCCCCCCTGCGGGTGAGGGCAGTTACTCGCATGCAAGGATGCCCAACAAAGGTCACAGAAGGCAGCAGCGGCAGCCACTGTTCTTCTCGCCAGGGTCCAGCACCGCTTCACAGTCCGCGCTACAATCAAGTAACTCTGCAAAACTACAGCTCCCAGCAGCCATTGCTGCCAGGAGCTCACATCAGCAATGGCTGCTGGGAGCTGTAGTTTTGCAGAGTTACTTGATTGTAGTGCAGACTGCGGAGCAGTGCCGGACCCTGGCGAGATGAACAGTGGCTGCCGCTGCTGCATTCTGTGGTCTTTGCCGGGCATCCCTGCAGGTGGTGGACACAGGGGCATAGTGAATCTGCCCCTTGGCCATGGGTGGCACAGCCAGGCGGCGCCCCTCCTCAGCTGGTGCCCCTGGCGAGTGCCATCCTGGCCAATGGCTAGATACGCCCCTGCTTGTGGGATTCCACCATTTCCTTAGAAATATCTGCCAGGGCATGTTCCCATGACCCAGGCGGACCACTGCTCCCAGGTTGAGCGTCCATTCCCAAACATGTGTTGCACACCCCGGAGCTGCCACCATTAGTGCTCTTTTTTTTTTTTAACATATATAACAAGTCTTTGTGGCCTTGGTTGGTGATTTAGACATGTTAAAACACTACACACCAATCAGCAGTACTTTCACCCTATTAGAATAGGAGGAGAAAGACCGTAGGGATATAGGGAGCAATGAAAACTTGGGAGTTACACAGCTGGAATTATATTAAAAAGCAAAAAGATATTTTTTTAAAAACCAGCCTGACGTTTACAACCTTCACACCACCAACTGTTGATACAGCTTGAGTTGCCTGGGATGAGAATTGTGGTGATCCTCCTCCGCAGGACCTGTCAGCAGTGTCCTTTGGAAGACAATATATGAATTATTAATAATATCAAAAATGATTACAGTGGGATTCAATAAACAGTGCTCCTAACATTAGTGCTCTTTGCTATCCTGGGTTCAGAGCCAACGCATTATAACATTTATAGTTAAAAAAAGCCATAAGCAGATATGGCTGCCTGTCTAATACTCTATATGCAGTGCAAGTCATCTCCTCACATCTCCTCCCCTTCACTGTGGGGATTCCCGCTCTGTCAGTGCGCTTAAAAGTGAAAATAAAATGGCCGCAACTGAGATTTTTCAATCACCTCGTTGCAGCCACTAAAGCCTAGGGAGTACCATTTGTCTACTGCCCCCTTATATCCACGCCTCCTAATAAGGGATCCCAGCTCTATTAATGGTTTACTGATCTTACCCGTCTCACCACTCACAGCCCCTGCCAGTGCGCCACGTTCAGCAACTCCGGAGCTCCGTCTCCGGCTAGCACAACACCTGCTATGGGACCCGCCGCTTAGAGCCTCTCCGGAGCTCTGTCTGACAGAGCACTGGCTAGCGGAGCTTACACAGCCTGTGAGACCTGCACTGCTGTCTGGTAGAGGAGCCTAACTAGGACCCTTAGAGCTACTCACTATTTAGAAGATCCCCTGGGTAAGCCTCTGATCCCTTCTTCCGGGATCGTTGCCTCACAAGTACAGAATTTGTACTTTTGGAAAAGCCTGCACTCTCCTTTCAGATAGGTGGGATTGGGCTATAGATCAATTTAAAACAAAAAGAGCTCCTTTTCTGTGCTTCTTCCTCCTAGAATAATTTTTCAGACTGAAGGGATGGGGGGGCTTGAAGGGGTAGGAGCTAGCGGTGCATAATTTTTTAATTAAAACATTGTGCTACTTCCGGTCTGCATCTTTCACACCCAGCTGTCTAGATCTCCAGTGTCCCCTAGTGGATGATAGAGAAACTTTCTTTACAGGTGATCATGTTTATAATCTAAAGGGCAACTAATACTAAAATGGATGTGGTATATTATGTCGACATTCAGGATGACGCCATTTGACATGTCAACATTAACAATTTATATGTTGTGCTTTTTGTGTTTCTCTGCAGCAAAATAATTGATCCTATACCCAGAATGAACTATTGCAGCTGACTTGTTGTATCAACAAACTGTAATGGTGGTCATACACTAGTGCGACTCCTCTGAGGGGAGAAATTGCATACGTTGCCCTTGAACTGCCTAGCAGCTTCCCAGGCGGCAGGATCGCATACGATACATCATATGCAGTCCTTCTGCATACGATGTATCGTATACGATCCCAGCCAAGGCTGCCGGAGCCCACCGCCTCCGTGAAATCTATAGTGCAGCTTCTCCGATCCATAGGCTCCAATCTGATGAGCACGGGATTGCGCATCGGATCTGATTGACCTGCGATTTGCCACTTTTCATCCGACTTCTTGGCCCAATGCGTCGAAATCGGATAAAATCGGGCCAAATCACACTAGTGTATGGGCACCTTTACACTGTTTTTCACACAATTGTCTGTAATTGCTACAGTACATTAACAGAACCAGGCAGATATATATTATTAAAAGCTATAAGTTTGTTCATCTATCATTCTGTAGCTCTATTACAGCAGTAACATGATACCACAACCCTAGTTATTGCTGCAATATTCTCTTGTTGACTGTGTAATTGCTATGGCTGATTTTCATTTTCTATTGAACATATTTTGGGACAAGGAGCATCTTCCTCTTCCAATAGTGTTATTGTGGGGTCCCATGTATGCCACTGTGCTGGTTGGAATACTGGTACCCCCTGCCAGCGCCTCTTAATAACTATACAATTTCTCTATGTTATTGAATTGGGGCAAGGAAGACGTGAGAGGCAGCGTCAGCCAAACTTCCAGGGTCCATGGCAGTTAGAGATGAGTCAATTTTTAAAAAAGTGCATCAAACATATTTTACTGCGGAGTTCATTAAGTTGCACAATGGTAAAATAAGAATTTAATACATACCAGTAATTCCTTATCTCCTTGGCCGTATGGCATACTTGGATGGTCTTAGTACCATGGGGGTGTAGATGGGTCCATTTGAGCCATGGCACTTTCAAAATTCTTCAGTGTGCTGGCTTCACCCCTCTATGCCCCTCCTGCAGACTCAGTCTAGGAAAACTGTGCCCGAGGAGACGGACATACTTTGAGAGGATGAAAATAGATAAGAAAAAGTGGTGAGTTAACGAACCAACATGCAGCATAAGAAGAGGATAGCAATACTAACCATAACACACAATGGACAATGCTTGCAGGAACAACGAAGCATCGAGGCGGGCGCCCAGTATCCCCTATGGACTAGGAGAAAAGGAATTAACGGTAGCTATTAAATTCCTATTTTCTCTAACATCATAGGGGATACTGGGATGCTCTTAGTACCATGGGGATGTCCCAAAGCTCCCAGACCAGGTGGGAGAGTGCTGAGACCCCTGCAAAACCAAGCGAGCAAACTGAAGATTCTCTATAGCCAAGGTATTGAAACCTAACAAATGTGTTCGAACAAGACCAAGTAGCTGCTTGGCATACCTGCAAAGCCGAGACACCACGGGCAGCTGCCCAGGAAGAACCCACCGACCTTATGGAGTGGGTCCGAATAGAACTCGGCAGCGGCAAGGAAGCCGAATTGTAAGCCTGTTGGATTGTCATCCGGATCCAACGAGCAACTGACTGCTTTGCAGCAGGACATCCAATCTTTGTAGCGTCATAGAGAACAAAAAGGGAATCAGATTTCCGGTGATGGGCTGTTCTCTTGACATAAATCTTCAAAGCTCGAACTACGTCCAAGGATTTTGAAGAAACTGACGTGTCAGAAAATACAGGAACCACTAGAAAATGGTGAAGAAATATAAGTTCCACTAGGCGCCACAGAAAAGGATTTAGAAAAATGGAATATACATCCTTTATATTGGGTGATGTTATCCTCATAACATGTGGTCCTCAAATCATGGTTAACAGCACATGGGGAAAGAGCAGAGGTATATCATGTGCAGTAAAATCAGTTTAATTACATAACATACAGAATATACAAAACAGTATTGGTATAGCAATACATCAAAATCCCCTTGTAGCTCCTGTGAGTATGGAAAAAGATGAACAATTACCAGAAGGGCTGAGAACTGGTGGAAAAACAGTTCTCAACCACGTTTTTATAATCACCAGAGGTCCCCCGGGTAGCCAGCCTGGGATCTTCCACTGGCATACGCTCGGCAATCCCCAGTACAGACAGGAGTAACAGGGTCTTTTTTTTCTAAGGCAACCAATGCGTTTCAACCCTAAACCATGGGTATTTTTCAAGGCAGTGTACTGTCGGGATCATTCCGAGTTGTTCGCTTGTTGCCGATTTTCGCTATACTGCGATTAGTCGCTTACTGCGCATGCGCAAGGTTCGCAGAGCGAATACACTTAGTTATTTTACACAAAAGTTAGGTATTTTACTCACGGCATAACAAAGCTTTTCCATCGCTGTGCTGATCGTAGTGTGATTGACAGGAAGTGGGTGTTTCTGGGCGGAAACTGGCCGTTTTATGGGAATGTGCAGAAAAACGCAGGCATTCGAGTTGCAAAACGCAGGAGTGGCTGGAGAAACGGGGGAGTGGTTGGGAAAACGCTGGGTGTGTTTGTGACGTCAAACCAGGAACGAAAAGGACTGAGCTGGTCGCAATGGCTGAGTAAGTCTGGAGCTACTCAGAAACTGCTAAGAAATTTCTATTCGCAATTCTGCTAATCTTTCGTTCGCACTTCTGCTAAGCTAAGATTCACTCCCAAAGGGCGGCGGCTTAGCGTGTGCAATGCTGCTAAAAGCAGCTAGCGAGCAAACAACTCGGAATCACCCCCTGTGTACAGTGTACTGCAGAAACTTCGGGCGAGTCCTGAGCTCCGCTCTATCCTCGTGAAACACCAGATAAGGGCTCTTACAGGATAAGGCCTCCAATTCCGAGACACGTCTTGCCGAGGCCAAGGCCAATAACATGACAGTCTTCCAAGTCAATTATTTCATGTCCATCAGGTGCAAAGGTTCAAACCAATCTGATTGGAGAAAGGTCAGAACCAAATTGAGATCCCACAGTGCCGTGGGAGATACAAAGGGTGGCTGAATATGAAGGACACCTTTTAGGAATGTCTGGACTTCTAGGACAACAGCCAACTGTCTCTGGAAGAAAACAGAAAGTGCTGTGATCTGAACCTTAATGGAGCCTAAACGAAGGCCTATATCCACACCAGCTTGCAGGAAGAGCAAGAACCTACACAGATGAAAATCTACAGTGGAGTACTGTTGAACTTCACACCAGGAGACATACTTCTTCCAGATGCGGTGGTAATGCTTAGATGTGACCACCTTCCTAGGCTGGACCATAGTTGAGATAACCTTGGCGGGAAGCCCTTTCCAGTCTAATATCTCCCTTTCAACCACCATGCCATCAAACATAGCTGCAGTATGTCTGGATAGACGAATGGTCCTTACATAAGAAGATCCTTTTGAAGTGACAAAGGCCAGGGCTCTTCAAGGGATATGGTCAGGAGGTCTGCATATCAGGCCCGGCGAAGCCAATCCGGAGCAATGAGAATTGCCTGAACGCTTTCCCTTTCTCAGTCTTTTTAGGACCCTGGGAATGAGAGGAATCCGAGGAAACAGATAGACAAACTGGTAAACCCATGGCGCCGTCAGAGCATCCGCCGCTGCAGCCTGTGGATCCCTCATCCTGAAGCAGTAGCGATGCAGCTTCTTGTTGAGTCGAGAAGCCATCATGATGATCAGCGGGCAGCCCCACCATTGAACCAACAGTTGAAATACCTGTGGGTGAAGGCCCCCGTGTGCAGATCACGTTTGCTGAGGAAATCTGCTTCGCTGTTGTCCACTCCTAGAATGAAGATGGCCGACTTGGCCATGGTGTTGTGTTCCTCTCAGAAGAGTATCCTAGACACCTCTCGCATTGCGGCCCTGATTTTTGTTCCTCCCTGTTTGTTTATGTACACCATTGCCTTGGCGTCTGACTGGATCTGTATGGCCTGATGTTGGACGAGAGAAGAGGCTTGTAGAAGGGAATTGTAAATCGCCTTGAGTTGCAGAATGTTTATTGGAAGAGAGGCCTCATGAAGTGACCACCTTACTTGAACCTGAGCCCCCTGGGTTACAGCACCCCAACCGTGGAGGCTTATTGTCAATAGAATCCAAGCCTTAATTCCGAAGTGTCAACCCTCTACCAGGTGGGAGGTCTGTAACCACCATGACAGGGAAATCCTTGCTCTTGGTGAAAGGGATATCCTGTAGTGCATGTGCTGGTGTGACCCTGACCATTTGTACAGCAGATCCAGCTGGACCGGGTGGGCATGGAATCTTCTATACTGAATTGCCTCGTATGAGGCTACCATCTTGCCCAGCAGGCGGATGCAGAGATGCACCGAGATTTTTCGGAGGTTTCAGTACCTAGCGCACCATCAATTGAATTGTCAAGGCTTTGTCCATAGGAAGGAACACCCTCTGAGATACCATGTCCAGGATCATCCCCAAGAACTGAAGTCTCTGCGATGGCTCCAGGTGTGATTTCTGCAGCTTGAGAATTAACCTGTGAGCCGTTAGAAGCTGTGTAGTCAGGGCGATGCTTTCCAAAAACCGAGTCTCAGATACAGTCTTTATGAGAAGATAGTCCAAGTATGGAACGATGTTCACACCCATTACGTGGAGTTGTAGCATCATCTCCGCCATCACCTTCATGAACACCCATCTTGCCATGGAGAGGCCAAAGGGCAAGGCCCAAAACTGGAAGTGAGTATCCTGCAGTACAAACCTGAGGTAAGCCTGATGAGGTGGGATCGGGATGTGAAGGTACGCATCCTTGATATCCAGGGATACCAGGAATTCCCCCTCCTCCAGGCCTGAAATCACCACTCTCAGGTATTCCATCATGAATTTGAACATCCGTAGGTTTGGATTCAGAGATTTGACGTTCAAGATTCGCCGGACCGAACCGTCTGGTTTTGGTACCATGAACAGGCTGTAATAAAAGCCCTTGTTTCTGAGTAGAGGGAGAACTGGAACAATAACCCGCGTTTGTTGAAGTTGCTGGATTGTCTCCAGCAAGGTAACTCTTGACACAGGTAAAGCTGGTAAACCAGACTTGAAGAATCTGTGAGGAGGGAGCTGTTGAAACTCCAACCGGTATCCCTGGGAGATTAGGTCTCTCACCCAAGGATCCAGGCAGGATTCCGCCCAAATATAAAATGAAAATGGAGGCTGCGCTCAGATGTTTTAACACAATGGTAACTGTCTATAGATATGTATATGTAAAAATAACATTTTAATAATTAATACATGAAAATGCATACAAACACATTAAAAATAGCATGAATTCATACTTGGCGTTTCAAAAAGGTATATATTACCCAAAATATCAAGTCAGGGTTGGTGCTAGAGTTTCATATAGGAGTGGGTTCCAAAAGTGCCCTTCTGGAGAAATAAGTCAGATGCAACAAGAGTCTCTTTAATAGGAGAGGGTCTAATTGATGGTGCAGTTTTCAATTTACTGCTAGAGGAGTGGATAGCTGTGAACTGTCCCATTAAATGAGTGGGTTCCTCATGCAATATGGTATCTGGTACACCAAAGTCCTCTCTGAGTCTCTTTTAGTAGAAGTGTAGTTGTCCAGGGCTGGTTCGGCTCCAATTGAATAAAACGTCCTGACAAGATCAGCAACACATGACGCGTTTCGCTGCATGTAGCCTGCAGCTTTTTCAAAGGTACTTTTGCCATTTTCCTTAATTGCCTCACTCATGAAGTTAGCCGAATCCTGAATATGTTGCAGGAGCGTTAGAAGCTCATCCTGAGTCATGGTGTCAAAATCCTATATTGCATTACCGGTCCATTCAACAATGGCCCTTGTGATCCAACCACAAGCAATTGTGGGTCGCTGAGCGACACCAACTGCAATGTAAATGGATTTGAGCGTAGTTTTGATCTTACAATCCGCAGGGTATTTTAAGGAGATAGCTCCAGTTACAGGCAGTACAATTTTTTACGTGACAGCCTGGACACTGAAGTATCCACCGCAGGAGGAGTCTCTATATTTTCCTTTCCTCACGGGGAAATGGGAAGGAAGTCAACAACCTTTTTGGGGTTTTAAACTTTTTGTCAGGATTAACCCACCATTCTTTAAAAAGCGTGTTTAATTCTTTGGAGACAGGAAAGGTAGCATGAGACTTAGGTTTTATATTGAAAAACAATTCCTCATCAGGTTCTGTCTTCTTATCAGGGATATTCAGTACCTCTCTAATAGAATAGATAAGAGGTTCCACTCCTTTATCCCCCTCAGCCTCCCCCTCTTCCAAATCTGGCATATCATTATCAGAGTCAGAGTGGAGCACATGGGGCATTGTGCGTTTCTGTGAAACCAGCAGAGGTGTGTGGGAAGCAGGTCCGAGGACTGCAGTGTAAACTAGAAATTCATCCATAGATTTTTTTAAAACCTGCCTTTCTTGCTTGGCAGTAGCTAGTTCAGTAGTTATATCAGTAATCATCCCCTTAATGGAGTCCAGCCATGCTGGCTCCTGAGAGCTGTTACCCAGAGAAGGGAGGCTGCACTGAGTACAAAATAGAGACCCCCCTGGAGTAGGGGAAAACTTTGTGCTGCAGGACTGACATATAACCATTTTGCCAGACATACTGAACAGCAGAACAATCACAAAGGAACAAGTAAAATAACACAGAAACCTAGACAGCCCTGCAGGGATGGAGACAGAGAGGGAGAAGCCAGAAAACCTTGCCTCTAAGCTAAAGCAGTGCTTTGCCAGGCAGTAGCTATAACCTTAGATAAGGTAAATAGCTGTATTACATGTATAATGCTCCCCCCTTCTACAAACTTGGTACCAATTGCAGGTGCAGTGGACGGTCCTTGGAGGAGCAGCACTTTCTGCATGCATCCAGTAGCGTGATGTAGCAGGAAATGGCTCAAATTGACCCCATCTACACCCCCATGGTACTAAGACCATCCCAGTATCCCCTAGGACGTTAGAGAAAAGATTTTTCAATATACATATTTATTTATTGTACAAATTCTTTTATCTATTGCATCAAATTATGTGCAGGGACACTGAAAGTAGAGCACGGTCCTGTAAGGGAGGTGTAAGATGGCATGATCATGTCTTTACTGTTCATAGGTTCTTCACATGACCACAATATTCAAAACAGGGTGTGACAACACCTACACTTGTACACTTGGCCGTGCTCTTGTTTTGTGATGGGCCAAGCCAAAGTCTTGGCAGCCCTGCGTTTGTTTAGAGTTAGTGCCCGTAGTCTATTAAACTATTAAGGTAGTGAACATGAAATTTTAAGGATTAAATTACCTTTAAACCTGTATGATGTATTGGTGCCTCCTTTGTAAAGATAAACTCTTACATGAACTAAAATTTATTGCTGCAAACACTGCAAAGAACATGCCATATGTTGCTTCCTAAATCACTTGTTTAATCGGGATGCAGTCAATACCGGCTGTCGGGATCCCAGCATTCAGGAGACCGAAGTCGGAATCACAACAGCTGGCATTTAACTGACGCTTGGAATCCCGGAAGCTATTCCCACTCGGTTGATGGGTCCACGCCACCAACCGAGTGAGAATAGAACCTGGCCCAATGCGTGGCAAACACAGTGAGCCCGCAAGGGGACTCGCTGCCGAGATTCCGGCAGACGGGATGCTGCTGTTGGTAGTTACAGCCGGCATCCCGTCTACAGGGATTTCATATGTATCCCATTTAATATAAAAATCTAGATGGACATCACTAACTATATAGTCTGTTTTTTTTAGATCTTGATTATTCTTCGGAACCCAAAGGACGCAGCGGTGTCTTATTACCATTTTACAAACAGCAATCCTGTGCTTCCTACATACAGCTCTTGGGACTTGTTCTACAAAGATTTTATGAGTGGAAACAGTAAGTTGCTAATACACATAATGTATCATTAAATGTAGAAATATTAGTTAGGTTCAGCCCATGGCACCACTTCAATACCTTTTGACTTCCACAAAAATATATAATTGGCAAGTGCATCAGGATTGTATAAACACTTCAGGTGATATTTATTGCTTTAGGAGTTTCTCAGCAAAAAATATGTCTGCGGTTTTCAAGAACTTTTGTAAATTACATTGTACATTTTGCCGTACATAAGTATTAATCCTGTAGGAGCATAGCTAACCATAACTGGGATCCATAGAGAAATGTTTAAATGGCCCTTACTAAGGGCCTAATTCAGACCTGATTGCAGCAGCAGAATTGTTATCTAATGGGCAAAACCATGTGCAGTGCAGGTGGGACAGATATAACAAGTGCAAAGAGAGTTAGATTTGGGTGGGTTATTTTGTTTCTGTGCAGGGTAAATACTGACTGCTTTATGTTTACACTGCAATATAGAGAACAAATTTTACTGCTGCGATCAGGTCTGAATTAGACCCTATGACCCATAATTGAAGACACACCTAGCACCCAGGGATGTCAGCAAGTTCCTAAAATACCCAGAGCCCCCCAACCCCCAGTAATAATCCTCCACCACCAGAAAGTCCCCAGTAATTGAGGTGGCTTCTCATTGGAAGCACTATCTGCTAATCGCATGCAGGAAAGGCAGTCTGGACTGTGATTGGCAGACAGTGCTCTGCAATGCTGGACAGTGGGAAAAACAGACTATACATAAAACTGGGACATACAAGATAGACAAAATGCATAAATAAAAGGAAGGGTAGGGTCTCCAAGCTTGTTAGAAAGCTTACACTCGAGTAGGAAATAGCGAAGCTTTGTCAAGCTCCCATCTACTCTCAAATCCAATACATTTTGGAACTTTGTTTCTTTAATGAATTACTAGCATTTCTTTTAAACATTTATATTCATCCTGTTGTTGTCTCTAGCAGGTGATGTTGAATCTAGCCCTGTCACTTCCGTTTCCCCAAATGCTATTATTGTTCACAGCTTGTTTGTTCACTACGCAAATATTCACAATCTATTGTAGAAATATGTCTGGAACCTAAAATTGGAGAGGTTTCTCTTATTGATGATGGATGGTCAGTTTTCAAGATAGAGAAGAAGGACGTCTAATTATATAAGACCAAAACTACTTTCTTATTATGATATAGTAATTATTATAATAATACTCAAAAAGAGTACAATTGTAAACATACATCTGTTGGGTGATCTAGTCACACAGAAGGGACTAGAGGTATCCAAATTAATAAAAACAAATGAAATAGATCCATTAATTGACGTTCTAAGTCAAGTAGATACTATTATCAATCTTACTGCAATGAGTTATAGAATAGGTGTACAGTAACAGTACATTTTGGCTGTTCTAGAGAAATCAGAATAATTCAAACAACAATTCCCCATAATATGAATTGTTACCTTTATGCCACTTCTGGTTAACATTAAGGATTCAGAGATAGACGCAACTGCAAGTACGATTTTTCGACTTTGCAACTGCTGATATCCACAAGTGAAGCTGCCACCCAGAAATTAAAAGAGACGCCCACCGGAACGATTGCAACACATTGTGTTCACATTCTATACACAAGACCAAGGAACATCAAGCTTAAGGGTAGTTCTAAGGATACGCAGACTAGATATGGCAGTAGCAACGCAGGCTGCATGTTTCTATGCTTAAGAGCTTGCAGCTGACATCAGAAACACGTCCCGAAAGTGGCCATGCCACTCCTATGAGATTATAACCACTCCCAGTTACTTACTCCCTGTCAGTCAGTTTAAATAAATCCTCATTGATTGTGAGTGGGACTGCAGCGGCACCTTGATGCATGTGTAATGCGATCGAGGCACATGCGCAGTCTGACAAAAATTGCCCAGTGCTGTGGAACATCGGCTTTACATCAAACTCTGAATCAGGCCCTAAGTACTTAAGAAAGTGACATTGAGTACATATGCGTGTATAATCAGTTCACATATAATGTTGCTAAGTACACTGCTAGAGATCTATTCAGGGGTGCTTCTAGAGAGGAGGAGGCCCGTGTGCAGACTCCATCTGGGCCCTCTCCTCTCTAGCCGGCAGCGCTGTAGACTCTGGGCACTAGGGTTACAAGAGGACCCTAGCGCTGTCCCAGGGCAACAGTGCGTAAGCACGGATCTCAGTTAAAATGGAGCGGCGGCCATTTTCCCAGAGATTTTCTTACTGTGCATGTGCAAATCTCCAGAAAAATGTCCGCCACGCCATTTACTGGAGATTTGTTTAGAGATACTGCCGCCGACTGGATACTCCAGAGACAGGGGCAAACGCAGGATTTTTGAAGGGGGGTTTCCAACTTTTTTTTTTTTTAAGTGTAAGACACAATGTAGAGATACTGTACACAAACACAATGGCAGGGAGGATAAGAGAAAAAGATGGATAGACAGCTGTAAGTATAAAGTAATAAATGCACAAAGAGTGGGAAAGGAACAGACATACAGTACTCAAACAGGAGACAGATAAAGAGAAAAGGGCACAAATGGAGAAACTGGGGAGATACTGACACGGGAAGAGAAGAGGAGCGACATAGTTGGCAGAGTGGATGGCAAAGATTGAAGGAAAGAGAGACTGGTGCAGATAAAGGATGAGCATAGAGACTGGCACCAAGAAAGGTAAGATAGGCTGGCACGGAGAGATAACAAGTAGAAAGACTGGTGCAAAGAAAATGGGAATGGAAGAGAGGCTGGCGCAAATAGTGGATGAGCAGAAAAGCTGGCACAGAAGGGCTTGCACAGACAAAGGATTAGCAGAGATGCTGGTGTAGAAGAAGGGAAGAAGGGCTGGCACAGATAGAGGAAGGAGAGAGAGATTGGCGCAGACATAACGGGCATAGAGCCTAGCTAAGAGAGGCTGGGGTAGACAGAGGATAGATAGAAACGGTGGTGCAGACGAAGGCCAGAAAGACTGGCACAGTGGACGGGAAGAAAGGATGGGCAGAAAGGTTGGCACAGACAGAGGAAGGTCTGAAAGTCTGGCACAGCGGAAGGGAAGAGAGGTTGGCACAGACAGGATGGACAGAAAGGCTGGCATTGAAATATGAGCAGAGAGGCTGATACATAGAAAGGAGGGAAAGAGTGGCTGGCACAGAGGAGATGAAAAAAGCACAAGGCTGGCACAGAGGAGAAAAGTGCAAAGAGAGCCTGACACGGATAGTAACCAAATGAGAATGATTTAAAAAAATATATAATAATAAAAATGATGTTACAGGAAAAAATGTACATGTTAGAGGAGAAGCTGAGTTGAGATCAGCGGCAGGCAGCAAACTGTGGCATGGTACTACCTGATCCAACTGGACAGTCCTTCAAATTCCCACAGGGCTCACATAAGGCAGGTCACCAGAATCCTTGGCTGAGATCCGCGGTGCATACAGGAGGAGAGGGGGACTGTTTCCCCGGCAAACATCCTCACACTGTCAGCAGGATATACTATGTACACAAAGAAGCAGCCCGGCCACACTCACTGCACACTCAGCATGACCGGGTAACTTCTTCAACCTGTTTCCCAGCGGTTGTAAGGAATCTGGACGCTGCTGCGGTCTCCCGGATGCCCGCTCTGGTGCGCAGCTCGGGGAGGAGGAAATGGGACGGCAACGCTCTGCACTTCAATATAGGTTTAAGTTGCAACTGCGACCTGCACTTGCACCTTGTGCTCTCTGTCTAAACTATGTGGTATAGGTGGCAATGAATCGGCATAGGGGGGGTTTCTGGGTACTCAGAAACCCCCCTGCGTGCGCTACTGAGAGAGGTGAGTGTTTAAAAAATGGGTGCAGGATGTGACTGCACCCATTGTAAACACACCAGTAGATCAACTTACACAAGATACCTCCTATTGCTTTTGTACATTTATATACAGCAGCTGCGTATAAAGGCACAACTGCTGTACAAACTGCCATTAAGGGGGTCATTCAGACCCTGCCGCTAATGTAGCCAGCAGCATAGTTTGCCAGTGGAGGCTGTTGCGGCTACATGGACTTACATATTGTGGCCACATCATTGATGGATGCAACCACAATGTGATTGACATTGGCAATGCGGCGTTGGGAGGCAGGCGGGACCATTTTTGGGGTGGCTGCGCGATGTCATACGCAGCTGCTCCGATAAATAAAAAGGCGGCTGACAGCCTGACAGTGCAGTCAGGCTGCTCTGCCAGGGGTTAACCTTAGTTCCAATACGTCCACAATATAATTGCGGACACATCGGGAACCGGCCTCACACATGCTGAGCGGCCTTGCCCTGTGCTGTGCAGCCCCAAGCACGTGAGGAAAAGAACGCAGATCTGGCTGCGTATGCAGCGATCTACGTTCATACCTGAATAAGGTCCTAAGTACATATAATACATTAAACCATTAGTGACTTTTAGAATATTTTGACAGATGATGTTTTCTTTATTTTAGTACTTTATGGATCATACTTTGATCATGCTCTTACCTGGGAGAAACATATTGATGATTTGAATATACTTGCACTTACATTTGAAGATATGAAAATGGTGAGTGACTGTGCTATAGTATGTACTACAGTATGTACATCATTAGTATCCTTAGTGGATGTTTTGAAGTTTACAGTATAGTATATATAATGGTTGTTTTAATGTGCACATTGGGCATGATTCAGATGTGGCTGGAGATGGCATCACCAGTGGTGATTTTCCAACTAGGCACGCATCATGAGGCACGTGCTGGGGGCGGCACAGCAGGCTAATTCTTTTTATTTCTTGTCATAAATGACTTTTTTTTGTAATATTTTATGTTGCAACTGACCGGAATGGGACAATGGGCAGCAAATTGTGGTCTGTAGGTGGTAGTGGGGGATGACGTTGGGGCTGCTTTGGTGGTTTCAAGGCATCCGGACTGGCCCCGAAATGAAGGGTCCAATACACAAATTTTTTTTATAGCAATTGTGCGCAACAGAAATCCCCCACAATGCAGCTGTAGTTTCTGTGTAAGAGTAAGCAACCAAATTACTCAAATTATAGAGTGAAACAGAAAATACACAGAAACCAATCAGCGCTAAAGGGAAACCACATTCACCCTGTGCAATAGTATACACCTCCACTTCACAAATTCTGTGAGTGCGTTACCACTTGTTAAATTTATGTGAATATATTCAATTTGGTCCGTCCTTAGGATACCACCAATTCTCTAAAAAATAATAAGGAACACATAATAGTGCAGACAGTATAATCAATTCAAATTTTGTCTTTATTGCACGAAGTCCACTTACAAACGAATCCTTTTTAAAAACGTGTTAGATTATCCACTCAGGCAATACAGCAAGAGACCTTTTCAGGATGTCCAACTCGTTATGTTGTTTACCATAGAAGATAAAAAAGTGCAAGATAGTGCAGATTGATAAAAACAATAGCAGCTTTAATCCGAAAATGCACTTACAAAGATAGGTTAATGTATTGCATTAACAGAGTCCACATGGTAGAAACAGCTGGTCCCGGCTCCTGACAGTCCCCAGATTGTCCAAGGGTAGGCGGAAACACACTTCCGGATAGTGTGCTCAGTCCAGCAGTATCGGTACCAGAGTTCAGCAGCAGTGGAGAGAAACAATCATACCATCGCTAAATGCGTTTCAGACCTACGTCCTTCATCACTAGCATGGTATGAATGAACTGATCCGTGGTTTTATAGGCAGTTAATTAACGTCACAGGTGTCCAGAATTAGATAACGCCGCACTCCCGGTCACTTCCGCATACGCTTAACCGGAACCGGAAGTGACGTGTCTTATGCGTTCCAGATGACGTAACTATGCGTTCCAAAGATCCGTCTTTCTTATTCTAAGTCCGGACAGATTCTATTTTCATCCCCACAATGTTTCCAATGTAAACGAGCAAGAATTCATACATCCCTTTATTTTAACGCAAAGTGACGGAGTTCATCCATTGTATAGAAACATAAAAAACATAACAATGATATAATTAATAAAACATAAAAATGCATATATTAAAATGATCAACAATACATATAGTGATCAAAAAGAGAAATAAAAAAAGAGAGATAAAAAACATGGATCAAGGGAATAACTAATAACCTTCATGAAAAAAGAGAGAAGCTGAATTACAAGTAAAAATTGCAAGAAAAAATCACAATATATAATTAAGTTAAGAAACTCTTCAATTCAAAATCGACATTGAGGCCCTTAGGTTTAAGGGTCCCCAATAGATAGATCCATTGCATATCTGATTGGGAGAGCCTTTTCTCAATATCATTGCTTCTCCATTTCGGGAGGATTTGTTGAATTCCCCAAAAGTTTTTTATACAGCAGTCCCTTGATCCATGTACACTTTTAAAGTGCGCAGAGACATTATGTATTATTAAAGATTTCCATATATTATAAACATGTTCAGCAGCTCTCACTTTAAGTTGTCTAGTAGTTTTTCCTACATAAAATAACCCGCATTGGCACTCTAATAAATATACCACGTTTTTTGAGTGGCAGGTTATAAACTCATTAATTTGATATGTAGTATTCCCTACATTAAAACTTACAAATTTTCTATCTTTCATTTTTACGGTCTTGTACATAAGGCAATCCCCGCACCTATGAAAGCCCTTGGTTCTATTGCTATGTCTTAATTCACTTTCTATGCTGCTTTTTACTAAATGGTCTTTCAAAGAGGGAGCCTTTCTATATACAAACACTTTCTATATCCAATCAGGCTTTTTTAAAATGGGATCCCAGGCCACCCTGGAGAAACAAATATTAATTAATGCAAACAGGAAAACAAAGAGAGGGAAGAGAGCAGGAAAGAGATCTAAACTTAAGTTAAAAGAGAAAAAAAAAGAAATCTACTAACTTGTCTGAGGAAAAGGTAAATGGTATGGAGGATTCGTCTAAAGGGAAAATATTTAATTTAACCGATAGAGAACTAACAGCTGAAGAAACCACTATCCTCCAAAAGGGACTTAAATTTGCCCCTTCCTTTCGCCCTAACTCTTTTAATCTCTTTTTGGATGTGCAAAAGTACATAATGAAACTCACCATTAAACGTTTTTTTTCTAAATAAGGAGCCAGTGACTGATGTTGATCAACAGGTGGAATTTTCCACCAATTTTAAACCTCCATCTACATTCTATCCTACTCACTCAAAAGGAAGTTTTTAGAGTGTTTTAATAAGGTTGTATGTGAAGAGATTGGTAAAATAACTGAAAGGAACCAAAAAGCAGTAAAAGGGAACAAACGTAGGAGTTTGAATCTTTCCAAAAAAGAATTTGATGCTTTAAAAACTCTAAAAAATGATAAATCAATAATTATAAAACCTGCAGATAAGGGTGGAGGGGTGGTCCTAATGAAAAAGGAAGCATACACAGGGGAGATTTATAAGCAATTGGGCAATGGGATCACTTATAAAAAACTTAAAAGTGATCCCACAAATAAAATTATTAAAGCTCTTTCTGAGCTAATTGTGGAAGCACACAACTCAGGTGTGATTACTAAAAATGAAATGGAATTCTTAACAATAATTAATCCATCGATCCCCACTATGTATGTTCTCCCAAAGATACACAAGGACCCCCTCCACCCTCCAGGCAGACCAATCATTTCTGGTTGCAATAGTATCACAAGCAATCTGTATGCTATGATAGATTTTTATCTGCAACCTATAGTTACGCAGACTAAAGCATATTTGAAAGACACAAGTGATGTCCTAAGGAAATTATCCACCTATGATTGGCAAGAAGGTGATCTACTCTGTAGTGCAGACGTTAGTACGTTGTATACTATTATCGATAAAAATAAGGGATTAACAGCAGTATCTTATTTCTTGGATAGGAGCACTTTAGGAGCAAAATTTAAAAAGTTCATACTTGACAGTATTGATTTTATTTTGACTAATAATTATTTTTTATTTTGAGGGAGTTTTCTACTTACAGTGTGTTGGCACTGCCATGGGCACCAGGTTCGCCCCCAGTTACGCCAACCTGTATATGGCGTACTGGGAGGACTTTGTCATCTGGCCAGAGGGTAATCTGATGGCGGGCCTGGTGTCCTGGCAGCGTTTTATAGACGACATACTTTTTATTTGTAGGGGCACTAAAGAGTCCCTCCATCAGTTTTGTATTGATTTGAATTTAAATACATTTTTTATCAACTTAGTATTTTCTCACAGCCTAAAAGAGGTGACATTTTTGGATTTGAGTATTTATATTGATAATGGTCTTTTTAAAACCAAAACATATAGAAAAATCACAGATTCCAACAGTTATATTGATAAATTGAGCCAACACCATAGTAATTGTCATCCCTTTTGGTCAATTCTCTAGAGTAAAACGGAATTGTACGGATGAATCCGTCTGTGAAGTGCAATTGAAAGAGGTCTCACAGAGATTAAGTGATAGAGGCTATTCAGATGCTTTACTGAATAAAGCTAAAGAAAGGGTTGATAAGATAGACAGAAAAGAGCTTATGGGAGTAAAAAGTAAAAAGGAGGAATCAGATACCAAATATCAGTGGGCGTTCATCAGCCAATTTAATAACTGCCATAGAGAGATTGAATAAGTTTTCCGGAAGAATTGGAAACTCCTAAAACAGGATCCAATCATAGCCGATGTGATCCCACAAAACCCGGTGTTTGTATATAGAAAGGCTCCCTCTTTGAAAGACCATTTAGTAAAAAGCAGCATAGAAAGTGAATTAAGACATAGCAATAGAACCAAGGGCTTTCATAGGTGCGGGGATTGCCTTATGTGCAAGACCGTAAAAATAAAAGATAGAAAATTTGTAAGTTTTAATGTAGGGAATACTACATATCAAATTAATGAGTTTATAACCTGCCACTCAAAAAACGTGGTATATTTATTAGAGTGCCAATGCGGGTTATTTTATGTAGGAAAAACTACCAGACAACTTAAAGTGAGAGCTGCTAAACATGTTTATAATATACGGAAATCTTTAATAACACATAATGTCTCTGCGCACTTTAAAAGTGTACATGGATCAAGGGACTGCTGTATAAAAAACTTTTGGGGAATTCAACAAATCCTCCCAAAATGGAGAAGCAATGATATTGAGAAAAGGCTCTCCCAATCAGAGATGCGATGGATCTATCAATTGGGGACCATTTATACCTAAGGGCCTCAATGTCGATTTTGAATTGAAGAGTTTCTTAACTTAATTATATATTGTGATTTTATCTTGCAATTTTTACTTGCAATTCAGCTTCTCTCTTTTTTCATGAAGGGTATTAGTTATTCCCTTGATCCATGTTTTTTATCTCTCTTTTTTTATTTCTCTTTTTGATCACTATATGTATTGTTGATCATTTTTATATATGCATTTTTATGTTTTATTAATTATATCATTGTTATGTTTTTTATGTTTCTATACAATGGATGAACTCCGTCGCTTTGCGTTAAAATAAAGGGATGTATGAATTCTTGCTCGTTTACATTGGAAACATTGTGGGGATGAAAATAGAATCTGTCCGGACTTAGAATAAGAAAGACGGATCTTTGGAACGCATAGTTACGTCATCTGGAACGCATAAGACACGTCACTTCCGGTTCCGGTTAAGCGTATGCGGAAGTGACCGGGAGTGCGGCGTTATCTAATTCTGGACACCTGTGACGTTAATTAACTGCCTATAAAACCACGGATCAGTTAATTCATACCATGCTACTGATGAAGGACGTAGGTCTGAAACGCGTTTAGCGATGGTATGATTGTTTCTCTCCACTGCTGCTGAACTCTGGTACCGATACTGCTGGACTGAGCACACTATCCGAAAGTGTGTTTCCGCCTACCCTTGGACAATCTGGGGACTGTCAGGAGCCGGGACCAGCTGTTTCTACCATGTGGACTCTGTTAATGCAATACATTAACCTATGTTTCTAAGTGCATTTTCGTATTAAAGCTGCTATTGTTTTTATCAACCTGCACTATCTTGCACTTTTTTATCTTCTATGGTAAACAACATAATGAGTTGGACATCCTGAAAAGGTCTCTTGCTGTATTGCCTGAGTGGATAATCTAACACGTTTTTAAAAAGGATTCGTTTGTAAGTGGACTTCGTGCAATAAAGACAAAATTTGAATTGATTATACTGTCTGCACTATTATGTGTTTCTTATTATTTTTTAGAGAATTGGTGGTTTCCTAAGGACGGACCAAATTGAATATATTCACATAAATTTAACAAGTGGTAACGCACTCACAGAATTTGTGAAGTGGAGGTGTATACTATTGCACAGGGTGAATGTGGTTTCACTTTAGCGCTGATTGGTTTCTGTGTATTTTCTGTTTCACACGAAATGAAGGGGACAGTGACGTGAGGAGGGGGGCAGCAGCCGATAATGTGCCTAGGAGCAACCTGAGCCCTTTTTTCTCTCTCTGAGCATCACTGCCTACTTGGAAGCAGCAGCGATCTACAGATATGGCAATGCAGTATATGGTATAAGTAGATGCCTCCTGCATGTTTTTGTGATCCGGTGCTGCATAATAGCAGCAGGACAGGCAAATGCACACTTGCAGGGGAGGGAGGGGATTTGAGAGAGGGGAGCTCAGAATGAACATGTGCCCTAGCATGACCACTGGGGCACGTGTTCCCTATAGCAGCTGCACCCCCTGCACTAATGGGAGTTAAGCCACACGCAACATCATCAGCTGGCTGAATGACCCATGAGCTACTTATACAGCTCCTTCCAAGAGGCCAGGAAATCTCCATAGGAAAATGGATTGCCTGGTCACAGCACTCACACGCCTCCATTTTGTGAAACAAATGTTTTTAGTGTGTGTATGCATCTAAGTTGCACCATGCATGCATCTCAAAGGTGTTAAGAGTTGTAGTAAAGATTCAGATGCACACACCATCAAGGATAGTAGACATGGGAGTTCCTAGTCAGTAAAAGGGGGTTGGCTAATCAGACGTAGTGTTACATAATAGGTGCTTCTTGCTGAAAGTGGCTGCATATAGAGATGCTGAATTACTCACATTGGAGGCCATACACAAAAGGATGATCTGCAGCTAACAAAGGTATTTGTTTCCTATAGGGGCTAATGCGTTTTTATATATTTTCTGTGGGGGATAATATAATTTATTTTGTTCCCGTGAGGGCCAATGTATTCTTTTTCCTGTAGGGGCCAGTGTATTTGATTTCTTCCTGCTTGAGCCAATGTGTTTTGTTTTTATGTCGGGGGTCAAAAAAAATTTTTTTCCTTGTGGGGACCAATGTGTTTGTTTTTTTCAATGTGAGGGCTAATGTATTTGATTTTTTTCCCTGTGGGGACCAATGCCTTTGTTTTTTGTCTGTGTTTTTTCATGTGAGGGCCAATGTGTTTTTTTATTTCTTCTGCAATAAATTTCATTTGCGCCTCAGTGGTGATCATACAGAGTTGAAGTACAGATTCGATGCATGCACCAAGAACTATATTACAATGTGCTGGGCATTCCTAGGCAATTACAGAGGGTTAGCTAATCAGATGCAAATATACCATAGTATGGACTTGTTGCTGAGAGTGGCTGCATATAGAGACACTGAGTTGCCTACATTGGAGGCCATACACAGACAGATGATCTGCACCTAGCATAGGGCTGGTGAAAGTTTCAGTGGGGTTACCAATGGTAGCATCTAAAGACATACAAAGCATGATTGCAGCATCTATTGACACTGAAAGTGTGTATCTCAGCCCATACATATTTGGATATACATATGTACACCAGGAAAGGGCATTGTAGTGGCATTAGCATAGAGTCACAGACACAACTGCAGCAGAAGACACAAGAAAGGCAGCGACTGCTTCCGACTCAGAATCAGGCCCTATGATGAGGGATTCTGCCCCCATCAACAGACCACACCCCCTTAACAGATCCCAATCTCATTAGGGCTGCTTTAATAAATTTCCCTTGCTGGTTTTCCATCTCAAACCGGCCCTGGCTGGGACCAATAGTCCAACTGAAAAGACCTCCGTTCCACACATTCTGCAGGGTCCTGCAACAGCCTCATGATGTCCCGTCCTGACTACTTGTCACAGTAACACTTGTTTATCTTTTTTGAAAATACCTGCTGATTTGAAATGATATACAAGTTTCTCTATATCTTATTAACTATATTATCTCAGCTTATTACTTAAGAGTAGTTTGAAACCCCTCAAATGTATAAAGTTGCTATCACTAGTCTAACTAGACCTGGAGATAAATGGTATAAATCTTATGGGTTAGGGCTGTAATGCGGGCGGTCGGGGTCCCGGAGGTCAGCATCCTGACTACGGGATCTTGGGCGCCAGAATACCGGCGGGGGGGTGGGGTGGCACATTGGAGACCCTTGTGGGCTCGATGTGCTCGCTATGCAGAGGGCTTGGTGCCCCGCTGCACTCACCACAGGTTCTATTCCCACTCTATGGGTGTCGTCTATTCCCACTCTATGCCCCTGTTTGCTGGCATTCCGGCTGCCGGCATTGTAAGTGGTGGAGATTCTGGCATCGGTATCCTGACTGCTTGGATCCCGACCACCAGTAAAGCCACTATATCCCAATCATACAAGTAACATGCAGAAAAACAAGAATTTATTGTGTAGTTGATCAATTGGGACTTTTGCAGACATATACATTTCTGGTGATAAATATTTTTGACCAGGAACTGTCCCTTAAAAGAAGTTTGTTGGCAATCATGTATGTCAGTGTTCAGCAACTTGATCCAGTTCGGGGGGTGTGCAGCACTCTAATCCTCCAAGGGACCACACATTACTCTTGATTTCAGTAGCAAATTAAATGAATACATTTAATCAATGAAATAGACATAGATCTGTAGGTCTTTTAAACAATCATGCTAAATTATAACAAATATCACAACAAAGTAGGAAGTAGCTGGAGGCTGCTAGTGAATGCTTGGAGGGCTGTATGTGGCCCCAGGGCTACGTGTTTCCCATCACTCAGAGCCGGCATGAACCATTATGATGCCCTAGGCAAGATTTTGGCTGGAGCCTCCTAACACCGCCGCTATTTCCACCTCTGACCCAGCACCCCTTTCCCTGCACCATCACCACTTACCCATAGCAGTCCTCATTTTGGTGCTCCTACCTCCTATATTTTAAATAGGAAAAGTGCGCACAGAAGGGATGTGTTCTTCCTGGGAAGTGGCATGGCCACACTATTCAAATTACGCCACACAGTAGTGCAACTTTATTAACTTTACATCATGGGATAGTGTTCCTTATTCACGTTACATCACACAGTAGTAGCACTTTACCTTATGTGCATTACTCCTCACAGTAGTGCCCTTTATTCACATTGCATCACACTGAATTGCCCCTTATTCATATTGCACCACACCATATTGCTCTTTATTCACATTAGACCACACAGTAGTGCCCTTTATATATGTTACGCCACACAGTAGAGCACCTAATACACATAATGCCACACATTAGTAATGCCTTTATACACCTAATACCACACTGTATGACACACATTATTAATGTCCTTATAAACATAATGCAACTTACACATTTGACAACCTTTATTAATGCCCTTATACACATATGCCCCACATTATTAATGCCCTCATACACATCACACACATAATGCCCCTTACACATATGCCACACATTATTAATGTCCTTATACACATAATGACACACATAGTGCCCCTTACACATGTGCTGCACATTATTAATGCATTTATACACGACACACAAAATGCCCCTTACATATATGCCGAATACTATTGCACAATCAACCCATACGCATACAGCACTCACACAGCCGCAAACACTGTGACCTCTGCCTCTACTTGGATACATATGTGTCCTCATACATCTTGCCTCAATACGCCATGCAGCAGGAGATGCCTGGAGTGTCAGCTGGCAGCTCCTAGCCAGCTCTGCTAATGTTGGGAGCCTTTTTTTGCTTTAAATGCATCTTATTAGCGTTGCTATGTGGCTAGGATGCACAAGCAGCTTCTGCTTGTTAAAATGATATATGCGATGTCTATATTCTGTGTGTGACTGTGGCTGTATCTGCATATGAAATGTTATGTTACAGTGATTTCCAGGAATACAATGTAATGTAGCATTTTGTATGCAGATACAGTTGCAGTAGCGCACAGAATATAGGCATACTGCATATCATTTTAATAAGCAGAAGCTGCTTGTGCCCCTAGGCATTCCAAACTCCCTAGGCATTTGCCTATGCCTAGGGCTGGCTCTGCCATCACTGATGTATTGGTTATGTATGTGATTTTTGCTACATTCACACACTGAAGTTGGCAAAAGTCATTACAGTAATTTATTCTGTTGACAAGTTCTCTTTATTATTTAATCCATTCATATGAATATTTTGTTTTAATTATTCTCTTAAAGGACTTCATTGGGGAAATAAGGAAAATAGCTGACTTTTATGGATTCTCTTTGACAGATGAGCAAATTCAGCAAGTTCAAAACAAAACAACTTTTAAATCTATGAAAGATAAATCCAGTAATACTCATGGAGATTTAGGAAAGGTTTTCTTTCGAAAAGGTAAATAATTAAAACATATACTGTAGATGAACTGTTTGCTTTCGGAAATAATGTATTTTTTTTTAAAATAGGTACTGTACACATGTACTTTTAGACATAGTACCTCACAGTCTATTTTTCTTTACTATGTAGATGCACTTAGTTTATACTTGGACTTGTCTCATACTGTACCTGCCAGCGATTACAGTCCCTTCTGGAGAGTCCCAGAGGGGTCAGCTAAGTTGGAGTTGCAGGGGGCTCGGGGTGAGGGTGGTAGCACAGTGTCATGTACCTCTCCTGCCATTGTTTTATGCCACAAATGAACAACAGGATGCAGGGCTATGTTGACACGATTCAATGCAAGTCATATCATCTAACCATTGGACTAACCACTTAGAAACTTGTCGGAAAGACGGCAGCTTCCTACTTTTTTAGGTCGAATCGTGATTCGACCTATTCAATGGGGCTGCCATTTTTCCGACAGGTCGGCAATTCTGACTTGTCGCAAAACACGTGGCTCTGCAGATTAGCCGCGAATCCACGTGTTTTGTCGGATTTGCGGCCAAATCCGACAGCTTTTACGTAGTCATGTTTTCAACAATGTCAATACGACTTTAAAAAAAGTCGGATTGACATTGTGAGAACGTCCAAAATCTGTTGGATTTGACCGCAAATTGAATACTGCATTGTCGAATCCTTTCCGTTGGAAAGGATCCGACATGCATTGAATAGGTCTGATAGAATTTGATGACAGATAAGAACCCCTTGGTAGATCTAGTCTGCCCATGTACATATACACACTAGGGTTAATTTTTGTTGGGAGCCAACCTACCAGTATATTTTTGGATTGTGGAATTAAGCTGGAGTACCTGGAGGGAACCCATGCAAGCACAGGAAGAATATACAAACGCCACACAGTTAGGGTCATGGTATATATTTGGATTGTGGAAGGAAACTGGAGTACCTGGAGGGAACCCATGCAAGCACAGGGAGAATATACAAACGTCACACAGTTAGGGCTGTTGTGGGAATCAAACCCATGACCTTAGTTTGTGAGCAGAAATACATCTGTACTTCAGTTGGGAAGTACAGTAGGCTACATGCTGGATACTAAGCACTGTCTCAGGAGTACGGGAGAGTCCCAAAGTTTGTGGCTCTGGGAGAGTTGACAGCTCTCAGCTCTGTACATTGCAATCTGAGTATTGCTAATTTCTGTCAAAAAATTGGTAGACGTTTCTCAAATTTACAAATAAGGTCCTAAAGAAAAAGTAAAGCCACAATTTAACATTAATAAATATTTATGCATATGTATTAGTAGGCTAAATAACTTTAAAAAACAGAGTGTGTGTATACTTAGCTAAATATGGACTCCATACTTCTTTGCTTGTGGTTGCCATGTAAGGAGAGATGTATTAGGCAGTACGGATGGTGTAATGGTAAGCAATACTGCCTCACAGCACTGAGGTCATGGTTTTGATTCCCAGCACGGCCCTAACTGTGTGGAGTTTGTATATTCTCCCCATGCTTGTGTGGGTTTTCTTCGGTAAACTGGTTTATTCCACAATCCAAAAATATGCTGGTAGGTTAATTGGCTCCCAACAAGTATTATTCCTAGGCTGTAAGTGTGTTTATGTACATGGGCAGACTAGATAGGCCAAGAGGTTGTTTGCTGTCAAGTTCTATGTTTCTATGTACAGTATGTTTTTGTGATGTGCTTCATAGGTAAGTAGAAAGGGATCTCTCTCCCATCATCAGACGGCTTACAGCACCTATAGTGCTGCGCAAGCTGGCTGTCGCAGAGGCCAGGGAATCTTTCTCCTACTACACAAATTCCTAGTCTCTTCTCTACCCCTAAACAGTAGCGACATGCCTCCATTTTCACATACCGAAGCTGTCACCACACCCTTCCCGCTCCTGAACGGCAGCAGACTGTAAATTACCGACAGTATGCTTCCGATGTTGCAGGACTTATTTGCACACGCTCATGTGCAATGTACCGAACATAGGGGTCATTCCGAGTTGATCACTAGCTGCATTCGTTCACTGTGCAGCGATGAGGCAAAAAAAGGCACTTCTGCGCATGTGTATACTGCGCACGCGCGTTGTACAATTGCAACGAACGATGTAGTTTCACACAGAGTCTAGCAAAGCTTTTCAGTCGCACTGCTGGCCGCAGAGTGATTGACAGGAAGAGGGCATTTCTGGGTGTCAACTGACCGTTTTCAGGGAGTTTTCGGAAAAATGCAGGCATGCCAGGTAAAATGCAGGCGTGGCTGGGCGAACGCAGGGCGTGTTCGTGACGTCAAAACAGCAACTGAACAGTCTGAAGTGATCGCAAGAGCTGAGTAGGTATTGAGCTACTCTAAAACTGCACAAAAAAAGTTTGCCGCCGCTCTGCGATACTTTAGTACGCACTTCTGCTAAGCTAAAATACACTCCCAGTGGGAGGCGGCATAGCGTTTGCATGGCTGCTAAAAACTGCTAGCGAGCGAACAACTCAGAATGACCAACATAGGTACTTTGCGTTTAATAGCGTGGGTGGAACCACTCCTGAATGACCCCCACTGAGCACTGGGGATACTGTTTATATCTGAACTCATAATTATTAATTTTCTTTCAGGAGAAATTGGGGACTGGAAGAGTCTCTTTACTGAAGAACAGAGCAGAGAGGTGGATGCCAAGTTTGATGCGACCCTCGCAGGAACAAAACTGGGAAAGAAAATAGACTATACAAAATACTGTACATTTTAGCTTACTTCGGTAGATATATTTTTTCAAGTCAAATAATGTATAATTGTGTTATATAAAGTCACCAAACAGATACAGACTTGTGTCTACATGTGTATGGTATAACTCGGAGTCAGCCCATCATAACTAAAATTACCCAGTTTACATATATTCAGACAAATGTTTTGATTACAAACTAAAACGTGGTCTGCATTTCAGAATACGTATTGTGCAAACTGAGTCTAATTTAAGAACACAGTATACAAAAAGACTATTTCAAATAAGAAAAAGGTGTTATGCCCCTATGTGCAAATGAAAGAGAAATCTGAGACAATAGCTAGATAGAAAATAATGTACTATATGTGCTTTATATTGACAATAAGCTTTCCCAGATAGAGAAAATGTTTCTGGGTTACGCCTTTCACTCTTCAGCCCGGTTGCTTCAGCCTGTGGCTTATTAAATCATGAAATAGCTTACTTACTTACACACTTACCGACCAGGGCAGTCTTAAATCTTCCGGGGCCTTGGGCACTTATGACAAGGGGTCCGTCTCACTTCAAAATTGCTTGCATGGACTAATGAGATGACTGATGTCAATCAGCAGCAATTTGACATGTGGTCGCTGAGACAAAATTCTGAAATAATTTGTCCTTTATTTACTTTTACAGTTTATTTGTTTCCCTACTATGGTCTATGCAGTATATATCTATATATATATAAAAGGCAAAAAAGGAGATTGACTCACTGATTGACTCATCATGAAATCTCTTAAACCATAAGGCCTACAATTTTGAAACTTGGTAGGTAGCTTCTCCTTAGGTCCCAGGTACTTGCTAAGAACCGGATTTACAATTGTCACTTTCCAACCATGGTAATTGCCAAAAATGGATGTGTGTATATATGTATGTATGTATGTACAGTATGTATGTATGTATGTATGTATGTATGTATATGTATTTTCCAGCATGACTCCGGAATACCTGCAGCAATTTACACCAAACTTGGTACACATATGATTTACAATCTGGGAACAAACACTGTGGGGGTAACACACCCCTAGCAACCTAGGGCGGGACAGCACCACAGAGTATATCAGGAGACAGCATAACTCCAGAATGGCTGGAGCGAAGTACACAAAAATTGGTACACATATGATTTACAAGCTGGGAACAAACACTGTGGGGGTAACACACCCCAAGGGGAGGGACAGCATCACAGAGTATATCAGGAGACAGCATAACTTCGGAATGGCTGGAGCAAAGTACACAAAAATTGGTTCACATATGACTTACAAGCTGGGAACAAACACTGTGGGGTAAGACACCCCTAGCACCCATAGGAATGAGGCAGCAACACAAAGTATTTCAGCAGACAGCATAAATTTGGAATTCCTGGAGCAATTTACACCAAACTTGGTACACATATGACTTACAATCTGGGAACAAACACTGTGGGGTTAACACACCCCTAGCACCCATAGGGGTGACCCAGTAGCACAGACTATATCAGGACATGCATGATATGTCAGTGACAATAGAGCTGCATGTGACAGTGGTAGTCACATGATGTGAGGAGGGGAGTGGAGGTAGCAGGAAGCCACACAGTTAGTGTATGAGGGGCCGTTCAAGTCAAAATTACAGCTTTCTGGATATAACGTATAGCTAATTTTTGCTTTATGGATATGATGTATGACGAGATAGATATGATGTATGAGGGGCCGTTCAAGTCAAAATTACAGCTTTCTGGATATAACGTATAGCTAATTTTTGCTTTATGGATATGATGTATGACGAGATAGATATGATGTATGCTGAGATGGATATGACGTGTACTGAGATGGATATGACATATGCCTAGATGGATATGATGTGTGTTGAGATGGATATGATGTATGCTGAGATGGATATGACGTGTACTGAGATGGATATGACATATGCCGAGATGGATATGACATGTGCTGAAATGGATATGATGTATGCTGAGATGGATATGACATATGCCGAGATGGATATGACGTATGCCAAGATGGATATGACGTATGCTGAGATGGATATGACGTATGCTGAGATGGATATGGGATATGACATATGCTGAGATGGGTATGACATATGACAAGATGGATATGGACTATGCTGAGATGGATATGACATATGCCGAGATGGATATGACGTTAGCCGAGATGGATATGACGTTAGCCGAGATGGATATGACATATGCTGAGACGGATATGGACTATGCTGAGATGTATATGGACTATGCTGAAATGGTTATGAATTATGGTGAGATGGATATGGACTATGCTGAGATGGCTATGAATTATAGTGAGATGGATATGGACTATGCTGAGATGGATATGACGTATGCCGAGATGGATATGACATATGGTGAGATGAATATGACATATAGTGAGATGGATATGACATATGCTGAGATGGATATGACATATGGTGAGATGGATATGACATATGGTGAGATGGATATGACATATGTTGAGATGGATATGACATATGGTGAGATGGATATGACATATGATGAGATGGATATAACATATGGTGAGATGGATATGACATATGGTGAGATGGATATGACATATGATGAGATGGATATAACATATGGTGAGATGGATATGATGTATGGTGAGATGGATATGACATATGCTGAGATGGATATGACATATGGTGAGATGGATATGACATATGGTGAGATGGATATGACATATGGTGAGATGGATATGACATATGGTGAGATGGCTATGGATTATGCTGAGATGGATATGACATATGCTGAGATGGATATGACATATGCTGAGATGAATATGACATATAGTGAGATGGATATGACATATGCTGAGATGGATATGACATATGGTGAGATGGATATGACATATGGTGAGATGGATATGACATATGGTGAGATGGATATAACATATGGTGAGATGGATATGACATATGGTGAGATGGATATGACATATGGTGAGATGGATATGACATATGGTGAGATGGCTATGGATTATGGTGAGATGGATATGACATATGGTGAGATGGATATGACATATGGTGAGATGGATATGACATATGCTGAGATGGATATGACATATGGTGAGATGGATATGACATATGGTGAGATGGCTATGGATTATGCTGAAATGGATATGACATATGGTGAGATGGCTATGGATTATGCTGAGATGGATATGACATATGGTGAGATGGATATGATGTATGGTGAGATGGATATGACATATGGTGAGATGGATATGACATATGGTGAGATGGCTATGGATTATGGTGAGATGGATATGACATATGGTGAGATGGATATGACATATGGTGAGATGGCTGAAATGGATATGACATATGGTGAGATGGCTATGGATTATGCTGAGATGGATATAACATATGGTGAGATGGATATGACATATGGTGAGATGGATATGACATATGCTGAGATGGATATGACATATGGTGAGATGGATATGACATATGGTGAGATGGATATGACATATGCTGAGATGGATATGACATATGCTGAGATGGATATGACATATGGTGAGATGGATATGACATATGGTGAGATGGATATGACATATGCTGAGATGGCTATGGATTATGCTGAGATGGATATAACATATGGTGAGATGGATATGACATATGGTGAGATGGATATGACATATGCTGAGATGGATATGACATATGGTGAGATGGATATGACATATGGTGAGATGGATATGACATATGGTGAGATGGATATGACATATAGTGAGATGGATATGACATATGCTGAGATGGATATGACATATGGTGAGATGGATATGACATATGGTGAGATGGATATGACATATGCTGAGATGGATATGACATATGGTGAGATGGATATGACATATGGTGAGATGGATATGACATATGCTGAGATGGATATGACATATGCTGAGATGGATATGACATATGGTGAGATGGATATGACATATGGTGAGATGGATATGACATATGCTGAGATGGCTATGGATTATGCTGAGATGGATATAACATATGGTGAGATGGATATGACATATGGTGAGATGGATATGACATATGGTGAGATGGATATGACATATGCTGAGATGGATATGACATATGCTGAGATGGCTATGGATTATGCTGAGATGGATATAACATATGGTGAGATGGATATGACATATGGTGAGATGGATATGACATATGGTGAGATGGCTATGGATTGTGCTGAGATGGATATGACATATGGTGAGATGGGGATATGACATACACTGAGATGGCTATGGACTATGGTGAGATGTGGGGATATGACATACACTGAGAAAAGCACATGATGCAGCCAGCCAATCACAGCTCTCCTATATAAGCAGTGGTGCTGGCTGGGAGGAGGATCAGTATAATGTGGAAGAGCTGAGAAGTGGAGCTCTCCCCAGGTGCCATTGTCAGCAGCAGAGCAGTGATACTGAGGCACATTGCAGAGCAGCTCATCTCCTGCCTCAGGCTGCCTGTCCCCTTTCTAGGTGCTGTACTACTGGGATGGGTGCAGGAGGGAATATCTGGTCACAAACACTGCCTGGGGGGAGAAGGTTGTGAGTCAGTGCTCAGCTCACACAGGCAGGGAGTGTGTTACTTTCACTTTCTGTGACAGTAAAAAGATGAAGATTCAGACCCCATTGAGCTACAAGACCCTGACCCAGTGCAGCAGCCTCACAGGATAAAGCAAGGTTAGATAGGGGAAGGTGGCTAATGACACTGCTATAGGGGGAGACCTATGGAAAGTGGGGGCACGGGGATATGACACTGTTATTGGGCTGTGGGAGCTGATTACACTGCTATTATGGGGGAGGGCAGAGACACATGGAAAGTGATATTGGGAAAGGGGGAGATACATGGGGAGTGGGGGCCCTGGGGGCTAATAGCACTGGTATGGGGAGGAGGGGGCATACACATGTGCACGGGGGGTGCCTTGTGCGCACAGGCACATCCTAATGTCAGGCACCCCCCTCATGCCTGGTCAGATACTGCGCAGAAAGTTGAACCACCCCGCGCCAGCACTATCTGACCAATTCCGCATAATACACAGTCAGACTGGGGGTCATTCCGAGTTGATCGCAGCCAGCAACTTTTAGTCCACGCCTATGGGGGAGTGTATTTTAGCTTAGCAGGAATGCGATCACTTTTGTAGCCCTGCTAAGCTAACATTTTATAAAGCAGAACATGACTAGCCCTGGACATACTTACCCTGTGCGACGATATCAGCGATGCTGGAGCCGGCTATGACGTCAGACATCCTCCCTCCGTTCTCCTGGACACGCCTGCGTTTTCTTCTCCACTCCCCGAAAACGGCAGGCAACGGTCTGGTGATGCCCAGGAACGCCTTCTCTCTGTCAATCTTCTTGCGGTCGTCTCTGCGACCGCTTTCTTCGTACTCCGCTACGTAACTCGGCGACCCCTGTCACCAGCAACGCAGCGCGTGCGCAGTGCGGCTGCCGCACATGCACATCCTGGACCCGTTCGCACCGCAGCAACAAACCGCTGCGTGCGAACGAGTCGGAATGACCCTCATTGTGCAGGTGCCGTCTCAGCCCGGCTCCCATTCTGACACCCACACTGTGAGTGATTCCTAACCTACCACCAGAGGTGGATATAGACCTCATGGGGCCCTAAGCAGGATACCAATTTGGGCCGCCCTCCCTCAAACAATCCATAGCATATTTTCGTTCCTGATACAGTATATGACTCTTAAAATATTTGTTGTTTTTCCTCCTTGTATTCTATGGGTGGTATTCATGTGACCGGCGATCAGGAGACCGATGGTTACATGACCACCCTTCACTATCCCGATGGTCGGCATGCCGACCAACAGGGACTATTTCCACTTGTGGGTGTCCACGACACCCATAGAGTGGGAATAAGACTCATGGCGACCGCAGATCACCACTGAGCCTGCAGCGTGGCGAGCACAGCGCGTGGCGAGCCCACAAGGGGCTTGCTGTACTCACCCCCCCCCCCCCCCGCCGGGATCCCTGCGTCGGTATGATGACCGCCGGTCAGCCATACCACACCTGTATTCTATGACAGTATATTACTTTCCCCCTTCACTGATTGCACCACATCCACTTACTGACTGCATTTCATAATAGCCATTATTACCCTCTTCAGTCAGTGTAACTGTATTGATTATATATCAGTGACCCCACTGATTGTAGCAGGCAGGTCCCAATCACCTATACACATAGGGGGTTATTCAGGTTGGATTGTAGAATCTGCTAAAATGCAGAATCTGCAATCCTTTCTATCACATGCTGGGGGCCGACCAGCGCAGGGCAAGACCTCCCAGCATGCTAGCTGGCAGACAGCGATCGCAAAGGCTGTGCATCATCAGATCGACAATGTCCAGGTCGACAATGTTTAGGTCGACCACTATAGGTCGACAGTCACTAGGTCGACAGGGTTTGAAGGTTGACAGGGTTTCTAGGTCGAAATGTACTAGGTCAACAGGTCAAAAGGTCGACATGAGTTTTTCATGTTTTTTTGGTGTCGTTTTCTCAGTACAGTGACTGGGAACCCCAATTAGTGTACTGTGTCCCCTCGCATCTTCGGGCAAGGTGCCTCGCTCTGCTACCGCTGCGCTCATCACAGGTTACTATTCCCAATCATAGTCCACGTGGATTCTTAAGTTTGAAAAAGTAAAAAAAAAAATATTTGAAAAACCCAAGTCGACCTTTTGACCTGTCGACCTATAGTGGTTGACCTAAACATTGTCGACCTTCAGACCAGATCCCATTGCAAAATAATTGTGATCACATCGCTGAAGCAATAATGAATGAGGACACCTGGCATCCGCAGGTAGGCTGCGTATGCAGGAGGTCAGCCGCCATTTTCTTAATCAGACTGGCTGCATGTGACATCACGCAGCTCCCCCGAAAAGGGTCCAGCCACATCTGCGTTGGACAGACCGCTCTCCCACAACAGCGAAACGCCAGCCCCTTCCCACCCACCGCTATCACTCAAACTGTGATCGCACTGTGACTGCTTGCGATTTTCTCCAAACTACGATCCTACCTGAATATCCACCATAGTACTTATAATAGAGTATAATAGCATATTGATATATAATCAGACAGTGTACCCCCCCCCTTCCCCACCCTGACTGTAGCAGGCGGATGTTATACACTGTACAGCCTAACCCCCTCCCCCACCCCATCCCGCCTGGTTGGAATTTGAAGTAGGCAGATGTTATACACTGGAAGAGCTCATGTTTTTCTCTGCGCCTCCTCTCTCCTCGTCTGACGTCATAAACACGTGTGTTGTGATGGGTCACACGCACAATACTGCAGTACTGGAGACACAGGCATGCATTGGATCTGGCACCCATCACTGGCAGCCTGGAGTATTCAGCCAGCCCAATGCTCTGACAATTTCTGCAGTGGTTGCAGTCCACCAGAAATGCCTTCCATACAGCCTTATCAGCATGCCCCCCTGGGAACCACAGGGCCCTAAGCAGCTGCCTTGGTTGCCTTGTGTAAAATCCTTCTCTGCCTGCCGCTGCCCACCAGAACCAATGGAGCTTACCCCCATATACCAGGAAAGGAGGTATTCATGTGACCGGCGGTCACATAACCTCCCCCCTACATCCTGTCCCCTCACAATCCCGACAGTCGGCATGCCTACCAACAGGGACTTATCCCACTCGTGGGTGTCCACGACACCCATAGAGTGGGAATAAAACCCTTAGCAACCGCAGTGAGCACACAAGGGGCTTGCTGCACTCACCCCACTCTGTCAGGATTCTGCTGCCGGTATCCCGGCGTCGGTATGCTGACCGCCGGTCAAGCATACTACACCCACCAGGAGAAGGTTCTGTGTGTGTGCGCTGCACTGGCTGATAGGGGGAGATCTGTCTGAGGGGAATAGAGAATTTTCTGTATCAGGTGGGAGAGATGATGATCTGTCTGTGGGGAGGGGGCTCTTTTATGGTAAGGGGAGATAATGATGTGTCTGAGGGGAAGGGGGGGACCCACTGTACTAGGGGGAAGTGATCTGTCTGAGGGAGCGAGGTACAGGTGTGAGAGATGGAAAGTGGGAGCAAGGTGCATGAGAGATGGAAGGTGGGAGTGAGGTGCAGGTGTGAGAGATGGAAGGTGGGAGTGAGGTGCAGGTGTGAGAGATGGAAGGTGGGAGTGAGGTGCAGGTGTGAGAGATGGAAGGTGGGAGTGAGGTGCAGGTGTGAGAGATGGAAGGTGGGAGTGAGGTGCAGGTGTGAGAGATGGAAGGTGGGAGTGAGGTGCAGGTGCGAGAGATGGAAGGTGGGAGTGAGGTGCAGGTGCGAGAGATGGGAGGTGGGAGTGAGGTGCAGGTGCGAGAGATGGAAGGTGGGAGTGAGGTGCAGGTGTGAGAGATGGAAGGTGGGAGTGAGGTGCGGGAGATGGAAGGTGGGAGTGAGGTGCAGGTGCGGGAGATGGAAGGTGGGAGTGAGGTGCAGGTGTGAGAGATGGAAGGTGGGAGCGAGGTGCAGGTGGGAGAGATGGAAGGTGGGAGCGAGGTGCAGGTGGGAGAGATGGAAGGTGGGAGTGAGGTGCAGGTGTGAGAGATGGAAGGTGGGAGTGAGGTGCAGGTGTGAGAGATGGAAGGTGGGAGTGAGGTGCAGGTGTGAGAGATGGAAGGTGGGAGTGAGGTGCAGGTGTGAGAGATGGAAGGTGGGAGTGAGGTGCAGGTGTGAGAGATGGAAGGTGGGAGTGAGGTGCAGGTGTGAGAGATGGAAAGTGGGAGTGAGGTGCAAGTGCGGGAGATGGAAGGTGGGAGTGAGGTGCAGGTGCGGGAGATGGAAGGTGGGAGTGAGGTGCAGGTGCGAGAGATGGAAGGTGGGAGTGAGGTGCAGGTGTGAGAGATGGAAGGTGGGAGTGAGGTGCAGGTGTGAGAGATGGAAGGTGGGAGTGAGGTGCAGGTGTGAGAGATGGAAGGTGGGAGTGAGGTGCAGGTGTGAGAGATGGAAGGTGGGAGGGAAGGTGTTTGTGTTGACATACAATGCCAGGTGGGAGGGTAAGTGTAAGGTGACATACACTGACCATGGGGAAGGGGTGTATGCTGAAATATAATTCCAGAGGCGGGGGGTTGCGCAGGTACATACACTGATTGCAGGAAGGAGGGATGTGTTTGTGATGACCTACATGGTTCTTATCTGCCATCAAATTATATGTTTCTTCAGAAACGTGAAGACAGATTTACGCACAAGGGGGGTCATTCCGAGTTGTTAGCTCGTTATTTTTTTCCGCAACGGAGCGATTAGTCGCTAATGCGCATGCGCAATGTCCGCAGTGCGACTGCGCCAAGTAAATTTGCTATGCAGTTAGGAATTTTACTCACGGCATTACGAGGATTTTTCTTCGTTCCGGTGATCGTAATGTGATTGACAGGAAGTGGGTGTTTCTGGGCGGAAACTGGCCATTTTATGGGTGTGTGTAAAAACGCTACCGTTTCTGGGAAAAATGCGGGAGTGGCTGGAGAAACGGGGGAGTGTCTTGGTGAACGCTGGGTGTGTTTGTGACGTCAAACCAGGAACGAAACTGACTGAACTGATCGCAGTGACAGAGTAAATCTCGAGCTACTCAGAAACTGCTAAGAAATTTCTACTCGCAATTTTGCGAATCTTTCGTTCGCAATTTTGCTATGCTAAGATACACTCCCAGAAGGCGGCGGCTTAGCGTGTGCAATGCTGCTAAAAGCAGCTTGCGTGCGAACAACTCGGAAGGAGGGCCAATGTGTGAGCCAAAGCGTTCGTGCGTGCATTATACACAGGTGCAGCATACTGGAATTTTGCTGAGTTTTGATCAGAGATGTGTGGAAAAGGTAGGCTTTGCCATTAGGCTTACCACCTCATCCCTTTAATTCTGGACACATATTAATTACACAGGTTCTGTGGCTGATTAAAACCAGGTGAAATAGTCTTGAAGTCAGCCAGCTACAGAACCTGTGTAATTAATACAGTATGATCCAGAATTAAAGGGATGAGGTGGTAACCCTATCTGCCATAGACTTTTTACTCCAGAGTTGTGACTATCAAAATGATTAAAATAATACAAAGAAGATATCTCCTATATATTTGCCTTAGTCTGTGACTCTGTGCCCGTAACGCTGGGCGGAGTCACAGAGCTGGGCGGAGTCAACTGCATCTGCTGCAGGGAGCTACCCCATACCCAGTGCCAGCAGCAGTCAGGTGCAAGACCCTACCTTACAGTATAGGAGGTGAGGCTGCCGGCTGCTGTTCCTGTCCCCCCCCCCCCCCCCCCCAATCACCTGTGACAGCGGAGCTACGGTGCCACGAGGGGGAGGAGCTACACGGAATAGAGGGGCGGAGCTACACGGGACCAGACAGCTGAACAGTGGTGGAATCAGCATTGCAGTGACGGCCAGTCAGACTTGGTAAGTGGAGGGTGAGAGAGAAATGTGTGTGTGTGTGTGTGTGTGTGTGTATATAGTGGGGGTGGGGGTGTATGTGTATATATAGTGGGGTGTGTGTGTGTGTGTATATATAGTGTGTGTGTGTATATAGTGGGGGTGTGTGTGTGTGTGTGTGTGTGTGTGTGTGTGTGTGTGTGTGTGTATATATATGGTGGTGTGTGTGTGTTTGTATATATGTGTGAATTGTGTGTGTGTGAGATATGTCTGTATGTGCGCACTTTATTGGACGCCACTGCTGGGGGGGCCATTACATGCAAGGACGCTACTAATATAGGGGGGGCATTACGTATAAGGACGCTACTACTATAGGGGTGGCATTAGGTATAAGGACGCTACTAATATAGGGGGGGCATTACGTATAAGGACGCTACTACTATAGGGGGGCATTACGTATAAAGACGCTACTACTATAGGGGGGCATTACGTATAAGGATGCTACTACTATAGGGGGGGCATTACGTATAAGGAAGCTACTACTATAGGGGGGACATTACGTATAAGGACGCTACTACTATAGGGGGGGCATTACGTATAAGGACGCTACTACTATAGGGGGGGGCATTACGTATAAGGACGCTACTACTATAGGGGGGCATTACGTATAAAGACGCTACTACTATAGGGGGGCATTACGTATAAGGATGCTACTACTATAGGGGGGGCATTACGTATAAGGAAGCTACTACTATAGGGGGAGCATTACGTATAAGGACGCTACTACTATAGGGGGGGCATTACGTATAAGGACGCTACTACTATAGGGGGGGGCATTACGTATAAGGACGCTACTAATATAGGGGGGGCATTACGTATAAGGACGCTACTACTATAGGGGGGGCATTACGTATAAGGACGCTACTACTATAGGGGGCGCATTACGTATAAGGACGCTACTACTATAGGGGGGGCATTACGTCTAAGGACGCTACTACTATAGGGGGGGCATTACGTCTAAGGACGCTACTACTATAGGGGGGGCATTACGTCTAAGGACGCTACTACTATAGGGGGACATTACGTATAAGGACGCTACTACTATGGGGGGGCATTACGTATAAGGACGCTACTACTATAGGGGGCATTACGTATAAGCAGGCTACTAATACTGGGGGGCATTACATATAAGGACGCTACTACTGGGGGGGGCATTATGTATAAGGACTCTATTACATCTGGGGGGCATTATGTATAAGGACTCTATTACTTCTGGGGGGCATTATGTATAAGGACGGTGCTACTACTACTGGGAGGGCATTACATGTAAGGATGCTACTACTACTGGGGGGGGCATTATGTATAAGGACGGTACTACTACTGGGGGCACATCTATATATTTGCCTTAGTCTGTGACTCTGTGCCTGTAACGCTGGGCGGAGTCACAGTGGCTGCATGCAGGGCAGGAACAGTCCCCTCCCTCGGTCCGCCCATCTCCGCCCAGTGCCCTGTCTCTCTCCTCCCCGTACACTCCCTGTACGTACCCTGGTGATCCTGCAGCCGGGGAGCGGGGACTGTAAGCCGGACTCGCCGTCACTGCACAGTCCGGAGGCCCCCCCTCCCACAGCATTCACCCCACCCGCGGCGCACGGCTCTCCTTTCACCCGCGGCACACACCGCATCCCACCCGCGCCGCACGGACCTCCTTCCACCCGCGGCACACACCCCTCACCCAACCACTGCACTCCCGTCCCCTCCCCCACCTGCTGCACCCCCCACTCCTCCCCCACCCGCGGCACCACCCCAATACCACTTCTCCCCCCGCACCCTCCACCCCACACTCCCCTCCAACACCCGCAGCACTCCCGTTCCCTCCTGTAGCACTCCCCCGCCCCTCCCCCACCCGCAGAACCCCCCCTCCCCCACCTGTGGCACCCATAGCATCCACCACATCCGCGACACCCGCGGCGCACGCCCCTCCTTCCACCCACAGCATCCAACACATCAGCCCCCCACCCGCGAAACACGGCTCACGCCCCCCTCCCACCTGCACCACATGGCCCGCGGCACCCCGCACCCTCCCACCCGCGGCACCCCGCACCCTCCCACCCGCGGTAACCACAGCATCCACCCCACCCGCGGCACACACCCCTCACCCAACCACTGCACTCCCGTCCCCACCCCCACCTGATGCACCCCCCACCCCTCCCCCACCCGCGGCACCCACAGCATCCACCACATCCGCGGCACACGCCCCTCCACCACCCGCAGCACTCCCGCCCCCTCCTGTAGCACCCCCCCTCATCCGCAGAACTCCCCCTACCCCTCCCCCACCCGTGGCACCCACCACATCCATCCCCCTCCCGTAGCACCCACAACCCAAAAAACCCACCCTCTCTCCCCCACCCGCGGCACCCCCCCCCTACACCCATCTCCCCCCCCTACACCCACGCACCCTCCACCCCACCCGCCAAACCCACACCATCCACATCCGCCCCCCACCCGCGGTACTCCCCCCTCCTTCCCACTGCACTCCCTCCCCCAACCGTAGCACCCCCCCCTCCCCCACCCACAGCACCTCCCCCCATACCCACCTCTCCTCCTCGCTACACCCACACCCCACCAGCCCCTCCCCCACCCGCAGCATCCACGACATCCGTCCCCCACCCGCGGCACACACCCCTCCCCCACCCGTAGCACCCACACCCCTCCCCCACCTGCAGCGCCCCTGCACCTCCCCCCACCATACCCACCTCCCCCCCCCATGCTCCACCCCACCCGGCCGGCTCCCACCCGTGACACCCACAGCATCCACCACATACGCCCCCCCTCCCACCCACAGCATCCACCACATCCACCCCCCACACACGTCCCTCCAACACCCACAGCATTCCCACCCCCTCCCCCATCCGTATCACCCACATCCGCATCACACCCCTCCCCTGCCGCAGCGCATCCGGACCCCCGCAGCCGCCACTCCTCCAACCACAGCACCTCCGGCCCCCACCCACACCTTCCCTAGAGCCTGATTAAGGGGGGGGTCCAAAAGGGCCCCCTGCCACACCACAGATCGGATCTCTCTTCCGATCCGATCTGTAGTGCTGTAGAGATGTGACCTGTGTTCCAGGGCACATCAGAGCTCCGGTGCAGGGACCAGGTGTTTCCTTGCACGAGACTGGAAGTGGCGACGAGCAGCGGCGCTTCAAACTTGGCGCCGTTTTGCCAGCCAATCTGAAGCGCTGGCGGCGGGAGTTCTTTTCCGGCGCCATCCGCCAGTAAATCATGGCTCGCGGGGCGCCGGCCAATCAGATTGTCTCGCCGGGTCATTGGCCCCGCCCACGCCATCTGACTTCAGATGTAAATCATGGCTCGCGGGGCGCCGGCCAATCAGATTGTCTCGCCGGGTCATTGGCCCCGCCCACGCCATCTGACTTCAGATGCCGGACGGGAGCCGAAGAAGACGACCGCGCGGAAGAGTGCAGAAGACACCGAGCGAGAGCCGAAGAGGGAGGCCGCGCTGAAGAGCGGTGAACAGCCGGACGGAGGGAGAAGAGCTCTGGTGCCCGCTGAAAAGGCCGGAAGACGCCGTGCTCCTGATGGAAGATGACCCGGACCAGGTGAGGCCTCAGTGAGCTGGTTTCTCACTCACCCCCCCTTTCCTCCCTAGACCGTCAGGGATCGGGCACTAGGCCCGTAGGTACAGTCAGCCCCTCCTGGCCTGTGGGTATGTAGTCGGGCCCTCTCGCCCCGTGGACATTTATAGTCGGGCCCTCCCGGCCCGAGGGCGCATGGTGGGCATTAGGCCCCGTTAATAGGTGCACCCCCCACCCCTCTCTTCAATAGGAACCCCACTGTCTAAAGCACCCCGGGCCCCCCATGGTCTTAATCCGGCTCTGCCTTCCCCCATTCGCGGACCTACCACACCCTTCCCTTCCCCACCCGCAGCACCTCTTGACCACCTATCTACTGGCTTGTGTATGTTCAAAGGCGTGCAGGGGTTAACGGGGCGTAGCCCCAACCGACGGTGTGAAGATCGCCCGTAGGGCGCGATGAATCACCTAGTTTATAATATATTCTTTGTATTTTTTATATACTTTATACAGTCAAAACTCTGGCATATACGTTAGTATGACAGGAAAGGCTCTTTACCCGACTGCATGTCCATAGTTTCTTTGTAATACCTACGGGGGTTAAATGATAACTTTTATCAAATAAAATTTCCAGCGTGTAGATGGTAAATTAGACACTTTGTGCGCTATTCAATTATTATTCTCTCTTTCCCTGATAATGAGCCCCATTTATCAAGGGTCACATATTCAATGTTATCTGGGCGCATTATAAGTGGTGAGGATCACATTGCAATATATGATCCTATCAGGTGAATGTATCACCCGGCACCCACAGGAACAGGGGCTCAGAAAGGAGCCCATCCCTGCAAAGTGCTGAAAGCGGAGTCCGGGCCTCTGCGCATGTGTGGTCACTGTGATCGCCATGCACCGGGTCCATTTCCAGCGGAGGGTTTCCAGGGAACCCTGTTAGAACTACATGCCCCAAAGTGTAGTCCAGCCAGGCCCAATGTCAATACATAGTGCATCAGGCCCAATATTGATTTATAAGGCAGCATCGCATCCCCTATAGGTTTCTATAGAAACCTAAGGGAGATGTGGCTGCCAGCGGTAATGTAGGGATCACAGCTGGTATTGGAGATATGTACTATGATCCCTCCTTCTCACATTCAGTGGATACTATTGTGTGCTAGCCAAAGAAAATGGGTGTTTTCGGGTACATAGCCGTAAATATTGACTGATAAAGGGGCCTCAATGTCTCTCTGTCCATGACACTCTCGCCCAATCTCTCTCTTTCCCTTACACTGTTTCCCTTTCCTTGATACTCTGGTGGTCATTCCGAGTTGTTCGCTCGCTAGCTGCTTTTAGCAGCTGTGCACACGCTAGGCCGCCGCCCTCTGGGAGTGTATCTTATCTTAGCAGAAGTGCGACCGAAAGGTTCGCAAAACTGCTCCAAAATCTTTTCAAGCAGTTTCTGAGTAGCTGCAGACCTACTCCTACCTTGCGATCACTTCAGACTATTTAGTTCCTGTTTTGACGTCACAAACACGCCCTGCGTTCGGCCAGCCACTCCCCCATTTCCCCAGGCACGCCTGTGTTTGTATCTCACACGCCTGCGTTTTGTAGCACACTCCCTGAAAACGGTCAGTTACCTCCCAGAAACGCCCCATTCCTGTCAATCACTCAGTGGTCAACAGAGCGACTGAAAAGCATCGCTAGACCTTGTGTGAAACTGCATCGGCTTTTGTGAATGTACGTTGCACGTGCGCAGTGCGCACCATACGCAGAAGTGCCGCTTTTTTGCCTGATCACTGCGCTGCGAGCGGCAGCTAGCGATCAACTCGGAATGACCACCTCTGTCTCTACCTCTCTTTCCTTGACCCCAACTTTTTCTCGATCCCCTCTATCTCTCTTAACCTAACACTTATACCCCTTTTCCACTAGCTGTTTTTACCCGTGTTTTTGCACGGGGGCGCTCATCGACACGGGTTTTTAGTAGGTGGAAACGGGTCAACACGGGTTGAGTGACCCGGGAATCCTACCCGGCTATTTACCTGGGTAGAACACGGTAATGACACGGATAACGGTGCAGTGTAAACGGTCATTACACGTGTTTTCAGACCCGAGTAACGCTCTGAGACGCTGACTGGTGCTTCTGGGGCACTGGAAGATGATGTCATCCCTGGGAGACACGCTGGGCACATGCAGGCACCGCAGCAGCAAACAAACCCGGATGCACATCTATTGCAGCAGCTACAACACTACGCTGGGCACATGCAGGCATTGAGGCAGCTTGCAAACAAAACACCCCACCCCTCCCTTTTGGTCCTTTTGATGACATCCTCTTGATGAGACAGTAAAAAGTCCATTTGTAATGACAGCAATAGGCTTTTACAGAGCTTACCCGGGTTAGGTGGAAACAGATCAGACACGGGAGTAACCCGTGTCGAAGTGTAGTGGAAACGGGGTGGCCGACACGGGTTGTAGCCGTGTTAAACATCCCGGATCGGACACGGTACTTAGGTGGAAAAATAAGATTTTACTTACCGATAAATCTATTTCTCGGAGTCCGTAGTGGATGCTGGGGTTCCTGAAAGGACCATGGGGAATAGCGGCTCCGCAGGAGACAGGGCACAAAAAGTAAAGCTTTTCCGATCAGGTGGTGTGCACTGGCTCCTCCCCCTATGACCCTCCTCCAGACTCCAGTTAGGTACTGTGCCCGGACGAGCGTACACAATAAGGGAGGATTTTGAATCCCGGGTAAGACTCATACCAGCCACACCAATCACACCGTACAACTTGTGATCTAAACCCAGTTAACAGTATGATAACAGCGGAGCCTCTGAAAGATGGCTTCTTTTAACAATAACCCGAATTAGTTAACAATAACTATGTACAACTTATGCAGATAATCCGCACTTGGGATGGGCGCCCAGCATCCACTACGGACTCCGAGAAATAGATTTATCGGTAAGTAAAATCTTATTTTCTCTATCGTCCTAGTGGATGCTGGGGTTCCTGAAAGGACCATGGGGATTATACCAAAGCTCCCAAACGGGCGGGAGAGTGCGGATGACTCTGCAGCACCGAATGAGAGAACTCCAGGTCCTCCTTAGCCAGAGTATCAAATTTGTAAAATTTTACAAACGTGTTCTCCCCTGACCACGTAGCTGCTCGGCAAAGTTGTAATGCCGAGACCCCTCGGGCAGCCGCCCAAGATGAGCCCACCTTCCTTGTGGAGTGGGCCTTTACAGATTTAGGCTGTGGCAAGCCTGCCACAGAATGTGCAAGTTGGATTGTGCTACAGATCCAACGAGCAATCGTCTGCTTAGACGCAGGAGCACCCATCTTGTTGGGTGCATACAATATAAACAACGAGTCAGATTTTCTGACTCCAGCTGTCCTTGCAATATATATTTTTAATGCTCTGACAACGTCCAGTAACTTGGAGTCCTCCAAGTCACTTGTAGCCGCAGGCACTACAATAGGCTGGTTCAGATGAAATGCTGACACCACCTTAGGGAGAAAATGCGGACGAGTCCGCAGTTCTGCCCTGTCCGAATGGAAAATCAGATATGGGCTTTTGTAAGATAAAGCTGCCAATTCTGACACTCTCCTGGCAGAAGCCAGGGCTAGAAGCATGGTCACTTTCCATGTGAGATATTTCAAATCCACCTTTTTTAGTGGTTCAAACCAATGAGATTTTAGGAAGTCCAAAACCACATTTAGATCCCACGGTGCCACTGGAGGCACCACAGGAGGCTGAATATGCAGCACTCCCTTAACAAAGGTCTGGACTTCAGGGACTGAAGCCAATTCTTTTTGAAAGAAAATCGACAGGGCCGAAATTTGAACCTTAATAGATCCCAATTTGAGACCCATTGACAATCCTGATTGCAGGAAATGTAGGAATCGACCCAGTTGAAATTCCTCCGTCGGAGCACTCCGATCTTCGCACCACGCAACATATTTTCGCCAAATTCGGTGATAATGTTGCACGGTTACTTCCTTCCTTGCTTTAATCAAAGTAGGAATGACTTCTTCCGGCATGCCTCTTTCCTTTAGGATCCGGCGTTCAACCGCCATGCCGTCAAACGCAGCCGCGGTAAGTCTTGAAACAGACAGGGACCCTGCTGAAGCAAGTCCCTCCTTAGAGGTAGAGGCCACGGATCTTCCGTGATCATCTCTTGAAGTTCCGGGTACCAAGTCCTCCTTGGCCAATCCGGAACCACTAGTATCGTTCTTACGCCTCTTTGCCGTATAATTCTCAATACTTTTGGTATGAGAGGCAGAGGAGGAAACACATACACCGACTGGTACACCCAAGGCGTTACCAGCGCGTCCACAGCTATTGCCTGCGGATCTCTTGACCTGGCGCAATACCTGTCCAGTTTTTTGTTGAGGCGAGACGCCATCATGTCCACCATTGGTCTTTCCCAACGGGTTACCAGCATGTGGAAGACTTCTGGATGAAGTCCCCACTCTCCCGGGTGAAGATCGTGTCTGCTGAGGAAGTCTGCTTCCCAGTTGTCCACTCCCGGGATGAACACTGCTGACAGTGCTATCACATGATTCTCTGCCCAGCGAAGAATCCTTGCAGCTTCTGCCATTGCCCTCCTGCTTCTTGTGCCGCCCTGTCTGTTCACATGGGCGACTGCCGTGATGTTGTCCGACTGGATCAATACCGGTTTTCCCTGAAGCAGAGGTTCTGCCTGGTTTAGAGCATTGTATATTGCTCTTAGTTCCAGAATGTTTATGTGAAGAGACGTTTCCAGGCTCGTCCATACTCCCTGGAAGTTTCTTCCTTGTGTGACTGCTCCCCAGCCTCTCAGGCTGGCGTCCGTGGTCACCAGGATCCAATCCTGTATTCCGAATCTGCGGCCCTCCAATAGATGAGCACTCTGCAACCACCACAGAAGAGACACCCTTGTCCTTGGAGACAGGGTTATCCGTAGGTGCATCTGAAGATGCGACCCTGACCATTTGTCCAACAGATCCCTTTGGAAAATTCTTGCGTGGAATCTGCCGAATGGAATCGCTTCGTAAGAAGCCACCATTTTTCCCAGGACTCTTGTGCATTGATGTACAGACACCTTTCCTGGTTTTAGGAGGTTCCTGACAAGCTCGGATAACTCCTTGGCTTTTTCCTCCGGGAGAAAAACCTTTTTCTGAACCGTGTCCAGAATCATCCCTAGGAACAGCAGACGAGTTGTCGGCATTAACTGGGATTTTGGAATATTCAGAATCCACCCGTGCTGTTTTAGCACTTCTTGAGACAGTGCTAATCCCATCTCTAGCTGTTCTCTGGACCTCGCCCTTATTAGGAGATCGTCCAAGTATGGGATAATTAATACGCCTTTTCTTCGAAGAAGAATCATCATCTCGGCCATTACCTTTGTAAAGATCCGAGGTGCCGTGGACAATCCGAACGGCAGCGTCTGAAACTGATAGTGACAGTTTTGTACAACGAACCTGAGGTACCCCTGGTGTGAGGGGTAAATTGGAACGTGGAGATACGCATCCTTGATGTCCAAGGATACCATAAAGTCCCCCTCTTCCAGGTTCGCTATCACTGCTCTGAGTGACTCCATTTTGAACTTGAACTTCTTTATGTACAGGTTCAAGGACTTCAGATTTAGAATAGGCCTTACCGAGCCATCCGGCTTCGGTACCACAAAAAGAGTGGAATAATACCCCTTCCCTTGTTGCAGAAGAGGTACCTTGACTATCACCTGCTGAGAGTACAGCTTGTGAATGGCTTCCAACACCGTCTCCCTTTCGGAGGGGGACGTTGGTAAAGCAGACCTCAGGAAACGGCGAGGTGGATCTGTCTCTAATTCCAACCTGTATCCCTGAGATATTATCTGCAGGATCCAGGGATCTACTTGCGAGTGAGCCCACTGCGCGCTGTAATTTTTGAGACGACCGCCCACCGTCCCCGAGTCCGCTTGAGAAGCCCCAGCGTCATGCTGAGGCTTTTGTAGAAGCCGGGGAGGGCTTCTGATCCTGGGAAGGAGCTGCGTGTTGCTGTCTCTTCCCTCGACCTTTGCCTCGTGGCAAATATGAATAGCCCTTTGCTCTCTTATTTTTAAAGGAACGAAAGGGCTGCGGTTGAAAAGTCGGTGCCTTTTTCTGTTGGGGAGTGACTTGAGGTAGAAAGGTGGATTTCCCGGCTGTAGCCGTGGCCACCAAATCTGATAGACCGACTCCAAATAACTCCTCCCCCTTATACGGCAAAACTTCCATATGCCGTTTTGAATCCGCATCGCCTGTCCACTGTCGCGTCCATAAAGCTCTTCTGGCCGAAATGGACATAGCACTTACCCGTGATGCCAGTGTGCATATATCCCTCTGTGCATCACGCATATAAAGAAATGCATCCTTTATTTGTTCTAACGACAGTAAAATATTGTCCCTGTCCAGGGTATCAATATTTTCAATCAGGGATTCTGACCAAACTACCCCCGCACTGCCCATCCAGGCAGTTGCTACAGCTGGTCGTAGTATAACACCTGCATGTGTGTATATACTTTTTTGGATATTTTCCATCCTCCTATCTGATGGATCTTTAAGTGCGGCCGTCTCAGGAGAGGGTAACGCCACTTGTTTAGATAAGCGTGTTAGCGCCTTGTCCACCCTAGGAGGTGTTTCCCAGCGCTCCCTAACCTCTGGCGGGAAAGGGTATAATGCCAATAATTTCTTTGAAATTATCAGCTTTTTATCAGGGGCAACCCACGCTTCATTACACACGTCATTTAGTTCTTCTGATTCAGGAAAAACTATAGGTAGTTTTTTCATACCCCACATAATACCCTGTTTAGTGGTACCTGTAGTATCAGCTAAATGTAACGCCTCCTTCATTGCCAAAATCATATAACGTGTGGCCCTACTGGAAAATACGGTTGATTCGTCACCGTCACCACTGGAGTCATCGCCTGTGTCTGGGTCTGTGTCGACCGACTGAGGCAAAGGGCGTTTCACAGCCCCTGACGGTGTTTGAGTCGCCTGGACAGGCACTAATTGATTGTCCGGCCGTCTCATGTCGTCAAACGACTGCTTTAGCGTGTTGACACTATCCCGTAGTTCCATAAATAAAGGCATCCATTCTGGTGTCGACCCCCTAGGAGGTGACATCCCCATATTTGGCAATTGCTCCGCCTCCACACCAATATCGTCCTCATACATGTCGACACACACGTACCGACACACAGCAGACACACAGGGAATGCTCCTAATGAAGACAGGACCCACTAGCCCTTTGGGGAGACAGAGGGAGAGTTTGCCAGCACACACCAAAAGCGCTATATATATATCAGGGATAGCCTTATAATAAGTGCTCCCCTATAGCTGCTTTGTTATATAAAAATATCGCCATAAATTTGCCCCCCCTCTCTGTTTTACCCTGTTTCTGTAGTGCAGTGCAGGGGAGAGACCTGGGAGCCGTCCTGACCAGCGGAGCTGTGAGAGGAAATGGCGCCGTGTGCTGAGGAGATAGGCCCCGCCCCTTTTCCGGCGGGCTCGTCTCCCGCTATTTTGAGAAATCAGGCAGGGGTTAAATATCTCCATATAGCCTCTAGGGCTATATGTGAGGTATTTTTAGCCTTTATAGGTACTATTTTGCCTCCCAGGGCGCCCCCCTCCCAGCGCCCTGCACCCTCAGTGACTGCCGTGTGAAGTGTGCTGAGAGGAAAATGGCGCACAGCTGCAGTGCTGTGCGCTACCTTTAGAAGACTGCAGGAGTCTTCAGCCGCCGATTCTGGACCTCTTCTGTCTTCAGCATCTGCAAGGGGGCCGGCGGCGCGGCTCCGGTGACCATCCAGGCTGTACCTGTGATCGTCCCTCTGGAGCTTGATGTCCAGTAGCCAAGAAGCCAATCCATCCTGCACGCAGGTGAGTTGACTCCTTCTCCCCTCAGTCCCTCGCTGCAGTGATCCTGTTGCCAGCAGGAATCACTGTAACATAAAAAACCTAGCTAAACTTTCTCTAAGCAGCTCTTTAGGAGAGCCACCTAGATTGCACCCTTCTCGGCCGGGCACAAAAATCTAACTGGAGTCTGGAGGAGGGTCATAGGGGGAGGAGCCAGTGCACACCACCTGATCGGAAAAGCTTTACTTTTTGTGCCCTGTCTCCTGCGGAGCCGCTATTCCCCATGGTCCTTTCAGGAACCCCAGCATCCACTAGGACGATAGAGAAAGGGGTATTAGCCTTCCCCTAGTGTCAAAACCTAACCCCCCTTCCCCCTCCCCCTCGGCTTAACCATTGACCACCCTGGCATACTTACAATAGAGATGATGTAATTTGGGACTCCTGCATTGGCATTGAAAGCAATATTGTAATTCCTATGCCAGTCTTCTGAGCAGCGTTGGGATTCTGGCGCTGAAATCCAGGATGCTGGCACTGACCGCATTCCTATATATTTTATATTTATTTGTCTTTAAATTTCTTTTTCAGTATAAAGATAGATTATATATACAGAAATGACATCATTAAAAATCTAATTGACAGTACTTTTTAATGTTTTAATGTTTGGTTTATCAGTTTCAGAAAAAGAATGCAGCACCCAACACCAAGATATTCTGTAATTTGTAGCAGGTGCAAATCAGATTCCTCCAATTGGGTTTGACCCACAGCCATCCATTGAATGTCTTGCTGAACTATAAAAATATCCAGAGGCTAACACTAATTCTAGACATGCCACTCATAACTGACATCTGGGTAGAAGTATGAAGCAGGGAAAAGAGTGGAGAAGTGAGCCAGTGGAGAAGGTGCCCAAATGATAAATGTTACGTCAGTGCTGATTGGTTGCCATGGTCAACTTCTCCACTGGCTCACTTCTCCCTTCTTTTCACTGCATCATACCTCTACCCCATTGTTTAGAAACAGCCTGTTATATGACAGATGCAAGTGGATTTGCCAGTACTAGATATCACTCTCAACTTTACCACTTATCAGCAAGCAAGACTGCTAATTATTTGAGCCTCGGACCGCACTATACAGAACACCCTTTAAACTGCAGTTTTCTTTCCGCACTTTTCCACAACAGCTGCCCATCACTTTCATAAGTATCAGTGCAGCTATTTGTCATGGTCTGGCACATTTTCCTAACCAACAGATTCAAGACTTGGCTGTTCATGTATGATTAGTCTGGGGAAATTGTGTGCCAATCCTGTTGTGAGTAACTTCCCAGCATTGATGATCCTCTCACAGATCATTGGCTGCAGCAGCTCATCGGCGAAACCAACAATTTCAATTTTGAGTGCATAGCAGAGCTGATAATAATACCAAGTGCTAGATTTATCAAGCCTTGGAGATTGATAAATTGCACAGTGATAAAGTACCAACCACCTCCTAACTGGTGGTGTTACAGGCTGTGTTTGAAAAATGACAGAAGCTGATTGGTTGGTTCTTATTTCACTGCAATTTAGCACTCTCCAAGGCTTGATAAATTTTGGCCTGTATATGATCTCATGTTTTTTAGTATGTTGTAATCCAAAACAATTTCTTGGAGAAAATAAGACAAACCACTGGAATGTCAGTGTTTTAATAACGTGTTTCGCACTCTTGTTGTGATTTGGAATTAAAAAGTGTAAAAATTGTATTTGTGGCCGTAAAGCATTGTTTGAAACATTATCAATGTATATTACACAAAGAATCTATGTGGATTTTCAACTTGCATCCTTTAAAATGACTCTTCTCTTTACATGGGCCCTCATTCCGAGTTGTTCGCTCACTAGCTGCTTTTAGCAGCATTGCACACGCTAGGCCACCGCCCCCTGGGAGTGAATCTTAGCTTAGCAGAATTGCGAACGAAAGATTTGCAAAATTGCGAGTAGAAATTTCTTAGCAGTTTCTGAGTAGCTCAGACTTACTCCTACACTGCGATCAGTTCAGTCAGTTTCATTCCTGGTTTGACGTCTCAAACACACCCAGCGTTCGCACAGACACCCTCCCGTTTCTCCAGCCACTCCCGCGTTTTTCCCAGAAACTGCAGCGTTTTTTCACACACACACACACCCATAAAACGTCCAGTTTCCGCCCAGAAACACCCACTTCCTGTCAGTCACATTACGATCACCAGAACAATGAAAAATCCTAGTAATGCCGTGAGTAAAATACCTAACTTATTAGAACATTTACTTGGTGCAGACGCACTGCGGACATTGCGCATGCGCATTAGCAACTAATCGCTCTGTTGCGTAAAAAAAATAACGAGCGATCAACTCGGAAAGACCCCCATTATTCATATACAATTTTAATATAGTATTTTGATCATTACAATTTCTCTCACAGCATGTCATACATCTCAATTCTGCTGTTTGTGATGTTAATGATTGTGTTGCAATAAAAAAAAAAAATGAGTATACATATTTTTTAAAAGCAGTAATGCATGTGTACAGGGTGCTTCAATTTGTTTATAACAAGATAATATATAACCATGTGAGAAATTAATTTCCATAATGCTATAACTAAAGCATGTCTTGGCATCCCTTAGCACATGAAGATGTCTCAGTGGCACCCTTGACCATTATCAGGGAATAGATCGCAGGTTCTTTGACTTGGAGCTCTCACAGTTATAGTTGTTCAAATCACCTATGGATTTTAAAATTGTGACAGTTGTGAATACACAGTGCACCTGAGTGTGAGAATGTCTGGAATAGATGTACTGTAATATGCCCTGGGTGGGTTCCATGCACACATTGAGATCATATTTAGTTAATAATAAACAAATACATGGTGGCTAAGGGTATATTTACTAAAGTATGAGTTTTTTAGAAGTGCAGATGTTGCCCATATCAACCAATCAGATTCTACTTAACATTTATCTAGCTGCTTCTAGAAGATAAAAACTGGAATATGAGTGGTTGCTATGGGCAACATCTCAATTTCTAAAATACACACTTTAGTAAATATACCCATATCTTGAAGTAAACAGTCCAGCATTGGTTGCTGAGAACCAGGGAGCTAATTCAGACCTTATTGTAGCCATGCAAAATTTTGCACGGCTACGATCAGCCACCCTGACATGCGGGGGGACTCCTAGCACAGGGCTAGTCCACCCCGCATGTCTAGCCCTACCCCCACCACATTGCTGCGCTGGTAGGTGAATTTTCACCATGTCCCAGGTCACAGCGGCTGCATGTGACGTCACGCAGCCGCCACGGCCCGCCTCCCACATGTTCTGGGCATGCATGCGTTGCCTGGACTGCGCCCCCAAAACGGCAGGCTAACGCCGCCGCCCAGCGAACGCCGCTGCCTGTCAATCAGGCAGAGGTGATCGCTGGGCTGAGATGCCGATTGCATCTCTGGCATGCACACTGAGGCACATGCGCAGTTCAGTCCTGATCGCCTGCTGTGCAAAAATGCACAGCAGCGATCAGGTCTACATTAGCCCTAAGGTGCGTCATGAAAAACTGAATCAAAATATTTTATAACTAAGGAGTGCTGATTCTGTTGTTGTCCAGATAAGGAAATATGCTCACCCCCTAGAGGCTGGAGATGTGTCATATTCACAGTCATTACCATGTTAAGGGTACGGTCATTAGGTCAACACCACTGAGGTCGACCACTATTGGTCAACATGCATTAGGTCGACAGGGTCACTAGATTGACATGGTCATTAGGTTGTCATGTACTAGGTCGACAGGTCAAAAGGTCGACATAAGTTTTTAACTTTTTTAAAATTTCTGGACTTTTTCATACCTTACGATCCACGTGGACTACGAATGGGAATAGTAACCTGCGCCGAGCACAGCAGTATCGGAGCGAGGAACCTTGCCCGAAGCTTGCTCGCCATGCGAGGGGACACGGTGCACTAATTGGGGTTCCCCATCACTTTACAAAGAAAATGACACCAAAAAAAGAAAAAAAAAACTGATGTCTACCTAATGACTGTCGACCTAAGTTGTGTTGACCCAATGACCCATACTGGTTGTGCTGAAAACAGGCTGCAGGACAAAACCCGAATCTGCTATTGATAATTCACCTCTAAAAATGTCCATATGTCTCTCACATTCCAAATAACTGGGCTCCCCACCAAGCACGCACACCTAAATTATTATAGTTAAACAATCTCTGGTTTAATACATACATTTTAATAAAAATATAAAGTTCAATGAATAAAAAAGAATGCAGTTTAATTATCTGTTTATTTAATTCTTAAGTTTATTATATAACAGTAAAATACGATGCCCTTTACAAATGGAAACAGAATTGAAACAAAATGGCTAAGGGTGGGGCCACACATAGCAGCCAATGGGAACCTGCTTGGCCGCAAGGAGACTGCACATGGGCGCCTACATGTGCGGCAGTCCTGCCGCCACCGGATCTGACTGCAGCATGCTGCGGTCGGGTCAGATGACAGGGCAGCAGGATTTCAATGTGAACACAAATTTCAGCCGCACTGTGTCTCCATTAAAATCCTGTGTGTGTCACTGGCTGGATCATGTTCTGCGGAATCCCGCAGAACAGGATCCGTGTGAACACAGAGCCACACTCCCGGCTAAGCGGGTCATGTTCAGCGGGACCCGCTTGGCTGCTATGTGTGGTCCAAACCTAAGAACATGCAGTCAGAGATAGGATGGCCCTGCTTGCAAACTTAATGTGCATACACACGGTGCGATGTAACCTTACGATTTGGATTATATAGTCAAAATTGTAAGGAAAGTTAGCGCAAATCACACCGTGTGCACACAGCTTGCAATACCGATGCGCGGCCCCATGGGTTCGGTATTGCAAGAAATGAAAGACTATTTTTAAGATTGACTAGCCTGCACATTGTGTACAATCTAGTACATAGTATAGTCAAAAATAAGATTTTACTTACCGGTAAATCTATTTCTCGTAGTCCGTAGTGGATGCTGGGGACTCCGTAAGGACCATGGGGAATAGACAGGCTCCACAGGAGACAGGGCACTCTAAGAAAGAATTTAGGTACTGGTGTGCACTGGCTCCTCCCTCTATGTCCCTCCTCCAGACCTCAGTTAAGGAAACTGCCCGGAAGAGCTGACAGTACAAGGAAAGGATTTTGGAATCCAGGGTAAGACTCATACCAGTCACACCAATCACACCGTATAACGTGATAAACTTACCCAGTTAACAGTATGAACAACAATAGAGCATCAGCTCAACCCTGATGCAACTATAACATAACCCTTATGTAAGGTTATGTTATATAACATAACCCTTATGAGCCATGACCTGCACCTTGATTATCTTTTTCTCTGGCAAGAGAACTCTCTGTAGGTCTGAATCCAATATGGCTCCCAAATGAACCACCCGCTGTGACGGATTCAGGGACAACTTCTCCCAATTTATGAGCCACCCGTGTCTCTGTAAACAAACTATCGTCTGTTGGAGATGGCTCAACAGTAAATCTTGCGGCTGTGCTAAGATTAACAGGTCGTCCAGGTATGGGAATATTCTTATCCCTTGTTTGCGCAGACAAGCTGCCATAACCACCATGATCTTGGTAAACACCCTGGGTGCTGTAGCTAGCCCGAAGGGCAGAGCTTGGAACTGAAAATGTTCCTTGAGGATGGCAAACCTGAGGTAACACTGATGTGATAGTGCTATAGGTACATGTAGGTAAGCATCCTGTACATCCAGAGATACCATGTAATCTCCCGGTTCCATAGCCAACATTATGGAGCGTAACGTCTCCATGTGGAACTTCGGGATCCATATGTAGTTGTTCAACATTTTTAGATTTAGAATTGGTCGATGTGACCCATTTGGTTTCTGGATTAGAAATAGATTGGAGTAATACCCCTGTCCCTTTTGTGATGGAGGTAGTGGGACAATCACACCTGACTGCAGTAATTTTTGGACTGCTTCTTGCAGGGCATTGGCCTTCGACTCTATACGAGACGGGCTGGTGCAAAAAAATCTTTCAGGAGGCTGCCTCCTGAATGGGAACCCATACCCCTGAGATACTACCTTCTGCACCCAGGCATCTGTTGTTGATGTGCAAATTGCAGGAGTCGGCCCCCAACCCTGGAATCCTCCAGGCGGAGGCCCGTCTCTTCGGGCTGAGGGTTTCTGTTCAGGTTTGGAAGCTGGCTTCTTGCTAGCCCACTGCTTCCTACCCCTAGATTTAAACTGGGGTTGCTTAGGCTCCTCTCTAGCTTTCGCTTTACTTTGCCAACGAAAAGAGCGAAATTTTAAACCCTTGGACTTAGGGTTATAAGCAGCTGGAAATCTGACCTTTTTTGATTCAGCCTCTGATTCTAGGATATCCGATAAAGGTTTTCCACATAATATATTACCCTCAAAAGGCAATGCTTCCAATTCCTTCTTGGATTCCGCATCTGCCTTCCAGGTCCGTAGCCAGACTGCTCTGCGAGCGACTACTGCCAGGGCTGAAGCTTTAGAAGCAACAGTGCCTACATCGATTGCTGCTTCTTCGAAATACTGGGCAGATTGTCTTAAATGGCAAAAACGATCCTCTTGCTCCCTAGTAGGAGAGGGTATGTCGTTCTTTAGTTCCTCTATCCATTCGCCCATTGCCTTTGCTACCCAGGCCGAAGCCATAGCAGGTCTTACCACTGCTCCTACAAGAGAAAAAATATTTTTCAATAGGCTCTCTACCCTTCTGTCTGTGACATCATTCAAAGAGGTAGATGACAGTGGTAAAGCAGATTTATGCACGAGTCGCAGAACATGCGCATCTACTTTCGGAGGAACTTCTCTCTTCGAACAATCCCCAGCAGGAAATGGATAATAAGAATCCCATCTCTTAGGAATCTTATACTTTTTACTGGGCGCTACCCAAGACTCATCCATCTTTTCTGTCAACTCATCTGATGCTGGAAATTCAGCTTTCACTGATTTTGTTCGTTTGAATACAGGTGCTTTTGCTTTTAACGCGGTTTTGGCTGGTTCTTCCAGAGAAAGCACAGCCTTCACTGCATTAATAAGTTCAGCTACATCATCTGAACTAAAGCTCTGCGACTGATCATCATACGGAGTTGAATCTATTGTATCCGCATCATCATCCGATGTATCATCTTGTGTAGTATGCCATACAGACGTATCTGTCTTAGTCTTACCTACACCTTGGTTGCTTGTAGAGGCTACAGGAACCAAACCATAGGAAGAGAGCTGCATGTATGGGTTCATAGTGTAACCTAACCCTTGAGGGGGTGCTACTGTATTTAACTTGTCCGCTATTGAAGACAGAGTCTTTGCGAACATATTCCATGGTGGCTCCACTGGAGGCTGAACTAACACCTGTTTTTTACTTCGCTGAAAAGCGAAACAGTTTGCACACAAACCCTCATAAGTGACCAATTGATTCATATCAATTACCCCTGACTTAGAAGATAAGCATGATAGGAGTACTAGGTAAATTCTCTTCATCACTTTTGCCGCTCATAGACATGGTATTAACCTGTTATCGACTACACACTTTGTGACTGAAAAAACACCCTATATGTCAATATATAGAGGTGAGATCAATCTGACCACAGTGCACCTGATTTGAGGGTCAGTACAGGACTGACATTACACAGAAAAGTCAGCACACATACTAGCAGTCAGTCACATGTTAAAGCATTAGACATTGTCATATGAGAATACAATCTCCATAATAACTTATACATAAGTAGGAACATTGTACTTCTGTTTAAACTGGTTCTTTTTTCAACATAATATGCAGAAAACACAGTAATATACAGGTCTCATATGCAATAGGTACTAAAAATTAACAATGCAAACTTTAAGAAGTAGAAGGAATTTTTAGTACTGTATACCATGCCTTCAGAGAGCGGGATACAGGGAGACTCACCACACTTCCATATTCAAGCATAGACGCTCGTAAGACGCTGAGTGGATTCAGACGCTAGTGGTGTACACTGCCGCTCTTGGTAACTGATAACGGACACGGACGCTCACCAACGGACACGGACGCTGAGTGACTCCACGTGCATGCAGATGCTAAAGGCCTGCGACTCTGTCTGGGCGGGTTTATATCCAGTGTACACAACCACAGCGTCTAAGCTGCTACAGAGTACCCTCGTGGTAGCGTCTGAGCCAGAAGTGAGGTCATTTAGTTCATGAAACGAGAGACCCGCGGGAACTGGCCATGAACTGGGAGGAGGGATGGCCAGGAGAGCGTCTGAATCCCCCTGTTGACTTAAACTCCCAGGATCGCGGCCTCTACCTAGTCCTGGCACCTATGATCCCCCGGACCGTAGCGCTGTCACACTCGAGATGTTTGGCGCATCAACACGCTGTTTGTAGTCTCCACCAAATCAGCGTAGCTGTGTCCTGACCCCTCTAATAAGAGGAAGTCCATATACTCACTGTCTCCCCATGCTCCGGCCACAGCCTGGTTACGTCTGCTGGACCTGCTAGAACATCCGACACAAACGCCCGTCGAGACAGCACTGTACCGCGAAGGTAAGCGCTGTTGCGACCCGGTGGGGAGTTGTTGGATCGACTCTTTCTAATATGCGTTTAAGACGCTGTTAAGATAAGTCGCTCTAAAAATATAGTGAGTCTAAAAATAAAATAATAAAAGCTTTAGACTGCTTTCACAGCAGCCCTGCGACCATGCGGCTTCCTGCCGCACCAAGCAAAAAACTGATCTGACTCAGTCAGTGGCGGGACTATAGAGTGGAGGCCCCAATGCATCCTGGGAGGCTGGAAAGCTCATGACCGTGTTGGTGCCATTTTCGCTGTCGCTCGACAATATCCCAATGTTATCCTGTGGACCTAGCCAGAGAAAGCATCCTTTATGTCGACTGACGCCATAAAATCCCCCCCCCCCTTCGAGGCTGAAGATCACCACTCGAAGCGACTCCATCTTGAACTTGAAAGTTTTCAAGTATGGATTGAGGGATTTTAGGTTCAGAATCGGTCTGACCGATCCATCTGGCTTCGGCACTACAAAGTGGCTTGAATAGAACCCTTTCCCCCGTTCTGACGGGGAAACCGGCACCACGACCCTATGTTGACACAACTTTTGTATCGCCACCCTTACCCCCTCTCTTTCGGGAAGAGAAGCTGGCAAGGCCGACACGAAAAACCAGTTGGGGGGTATCTCCTGAAACTCCAGTTTGAACCCTTGGGACACTATGCTTAAGACCCAAGGATCCAGAGCGGAACGAACCCAGACCTGACTGAAGAATCGGAGACGGCCCCCCCCACCGGTAGGAACTCCCCTAGGGGCGCCCCAGCGTCATACGGTGGACTTGGTAGAGGCGGGGGAGGACTTTTGGTCCTGGGTGCCTGACACTGCAGGCGACTTCCTTCCCCTACCTCTACGCTTTGAAGCGAGGAAGGAGGAGCCCTTTCCTCTTTTGTATTTATTAGGCTGCTGATGGGGTGCCTTTTTCTGTTGTGTGGGAACATAGGGAAGAAAAGATGACTTACCCGCAGTAGCGGTCGACACCAGGTCAGCCAGGCCGTCTCCGAACAAGACACTACCTTTAAAAGGGAGAGCTTCCATATTCTTCTTGGAGTCTGCATCAGCATTCCATTGATGAACCCACAGCGCCCTCCTGGCTGAAATCGCCATGGCATTGGCATCATTTAGGTAATCTGCAGCGTCCTTGATATAACCAAGAGTCAAAAGAATATTATCTTTATCAAGAGCATCCACATCAGAAGCCAAATTTTCAGCCCACTTAGCAATAGCACTACTCACCCATACCGACGCCACAGCAGGTCTGAGCAATGCACCAGTATTGACAAAAATGGATTTCAATGTCGTCTCCAGCTTGCGATCCGCCAGATCCTTGAGAGCAGCCGTGTCAGGAGACAGCAGCGCCACCTTCTTGGACAATCGCGAGAGAGCCTTGTCCACATAGAAACAGAATTTGACGGCAGATAAGAACCACTTGGCCCATCTAGTCTGCCCAATTTTTTTATCCTTTAGGTAATTGCAACCCTCTTTGATGACTCCCAATTTTCCCTATCGTCAGAGGGGAAAGGATATGCCATCAAAATTCTCTTAGGAATCTGCCACCATTTTTCAGGGGTCTCCCAAGCCTTTTCACAAAGCGCCTTCATTTCATGAGAGGGGGGGGATTTTCCCTCAGGTCTTTTCCCCTCAAATAAACCAACTCTTGTGTCAGGAACGGCAGGTTCCTCAGAAATATGTAAAACATCTTTAATGGCTATAATCATGTACTGAATACTCTTGACCACCCTTGGATGCAAAGAAGCCTCAGTAATATCGACATCGGAGTCAGAGTCCGTGTCGGTACCTGTATCTGCCATCTGGGTAAAAGCAAGCTTTTGAGACCCTGAGACTCTCTGTACCTGAGACAAAGCGTCCTTCACGGACTGTCTCCATGTTTGTGTCTGAGAATCAGATTTATACAGTCTCTTAGATAGTAGGCTGTGCCGACAGAGACATACCTAAATCCTTTTCTGCACCCCCCATAACACCCAGGCTCAGACATGTCGACACCGAGTGCCGACACACTTACACAGGCCACAAGCATGGGGACAGACCCACAGAGAAGCCCTTAGGGAGAAACACGAAACACAGAGGGAATATGCCAGCTCACATCCCAGCGCCCATACACTAAAGTAATTGTATATTTGATCAGCGCTGATTAAACATAGATGAAAGCACCAAATTTCATGTGCCTCCCCCCCCCCCCCTCCCCCTGGTTTTCCTCCCTTTTACTTGCGGGAGCTTGGAGGTCAGGGCCGGCGTCTCTGCAGCACTGTAGATATAGGAGAAAATGGCGCTGGTGAGCAATGTGCGGCCAAGCCCAGCCCCTTCCCGGCACGCTGTAGCCCGCTAAAATTCTAATTTATGTACACTGGCGGGGGTAGGGGTACTCTATACTGTGCCCGGGCACCGTATATCACGTTTTTTGCCAACCACCAACCCCAGTAACTGCTGCCCAGGGCACTCCCCCCTAGCGCCCTGAACCCTGCAAGTGCCGTTGGTGACATGTGTGGGAGCATGGAGCGCAGTGCTACCGCTGCGCTGTACCTCGTTACTGAAGTTTTCTGCCGTCACTGAAGTCTTCTGTTCTTCTAATACTCACCCGGCTTCTGTCTTCTGGCTTCTGTGAGGGGGGTGACGGCGCGGCTCTGGGAACAAGCAGCTAGGCGCACCAAGTGATCGAACCCTCTGGAGCTAATGGTGTCCAGTATCCAAAGAAGCAGAGCCCTTAACTAAGAAGAAGTGGGTCTGACTTCTCTCCCCTCAGTCCCACGATGCAGGGAGCCTGTAGCCAGCAGGTCTCCCTGAAAATAACAAACCTAACATAAAGTCTTTTCCAGAGAAACTCAGGAGAGCTCCCCTGTGAGTGTCCAGTCAGTCCTGGGCACAAAGTCTAACTGAGGTCTGGAGGAGGGGCATTGAGGGAGGAGCCAGTTCACACTCAGTCTTAAGTTTTTTCAGTGTCCCCAAGCTCCTGCGGATCCCGTCTATACCCCATGGTCCTTTTGGAGTCCCCAGCATCGTCTAGGACGTAAGAGAAAACAAGAAAAAACTCATGTCAACCTTTTGACCTGTCGACCTAGTACATGTTGACCTAGAAACCCTGTCAACCTTCAAACCCTGTCGACCTAGTGACTGTCGACCTATAGTGGTCGACCTAAACATTGTCGACCTAGACACTGTCGATCTGATGATGCACAACCTTTGCGATCGCTGTCTGCCAGCTAGCATGCTGGGAGGTCTTGCCCTGCGCTGGTCGGCCCCCAGCATGTGATAGAAAGGATTGCAGATTCTGCTTTTTAGCAGAATCTGCAATCCAACCTGAATAACCCCCTATGTGTATAGGTGATTGGGACCTGCCTGCTACAATCAGTGGGGTCACTGATATATAATCAATACAGTTACACTGACTGAAGAGGGTAATAATGGCTATTATGAAATGCAGTCAGTAAGTGGATGTGGTGCAATCAGTGAAGGGGGAAAGTAATATACTGTCATAGAATACAGGTGTGGTATGGCTGACCGGCGGTCATCATACCGACGCAGGGATCCCGGCGGGGGGTGAGTACACCCACAAGTGGAAATAGTCCCTGTTGGTCGGCATGCCGACCATCGGAATAGTGAGGGGTGGTCATGTAACCATCGGTCTCCTGATCGCCGGTCACATGAATACCACCCATAGAATACAAGGAGGAAAAACAACAAATATTTTAAGAGGCATATACTGTATCAGGAACGAAAATATGCTATGGATTGTTTGAGGGAGGGCGGCCCAAATTGGTATCCTGCTTAGGGCCCCATGAGGTCTATATCCACCTCTGGTGGTAGGTTAGGAATCACTCACAGTGTGGGTGTCAGAATGGGAGCCGGGCTGAGACGGCACCTGCACAATGAGGGTCATTCCGACTCGTTCGCACGCAGCGGTTTGTTGCTGCGGTGCGAACGGGTCCAGGATGTGCATGTGCGGCAGCCGCACTGCGCACGCGCAGCGTTGCTGGTGACAGGGGTCGCCGGGTTACGTAGCGGAGTACGAAGAAAGCGGTCGCAGAGACGACCGCAAGAAGATTGACAGAGAGAAGGCGTTCCTGGGCATCACCAGACCGTTGCCTGCCGTTTTCGGGGAGTGGAGAAGAAAACGCAGGCGTGTCCAGGAGAACGGAGGGAGGATGTCTGACGTCATAGCCGGCTCCAGCATCGCTGATATCGTCGCACAGGGTAAGTATGTCCAGGGCTAGTCATGTTCTGCTTTATAAAATGTTAGCTTAGCAGGGCTACAAAAGTGATCGCATTCCTGCTAAGCTAAAATACACTCCCCCATAGGCGTGGACTAAAAGTTGCTGGCTGCGATCAACTCGGAATGACCCCCAGTCTGACTGTGTATTATGCGGAATTGGTCAGATAGTGCTGGCGCGGGGTGGTTCAACTTTCTGCGCAGTATCTGACCAGGCATGAGGGGGGTGCCTGACATTAGGATGTGCCTGTGCGCACAAGGCACCCCCCGTGCACATGTGTATGCCCCCTCCTCCCCATACCAGTGCTATTAGCCCCCCAGGGCCCCCACTCCCCATGTATCTCCCCCTTTCCCAATATCACTTTCCATGTGTCTCTGCCCTCCCCCATAATAGCAGTGTAATCAGCTCCCACAGCCCAATAACAGTGTCATATCCCCGTGCCCCCACTTTCCATAGGTCTCCCCCTATAGCAGTGTCATTAGCCACCTTCCCCTATCTAACCTTGCTTTATCCTGTGAGGCTGCTGCACTGGGTCAGGGTCTTGTAGCTCAATGGGGTCTGAATCTTCATCTTTTTACTGTCACAGAAAGTGAAAGTAACACACTCCCTGCCTGTGTGAGCTGAGCACTGACTCACAACCTTCTCCCCCCAGGCAGTGTTTGTGACCAGATATTCCCTCCTGCACCCATCCCAGTAGTACAGTACCTAGAAAGGGGACAGGCAGCCTGAGGCAGGAGATGAGCTGCTCTGCAATGTGCCTCAGTATCACTGCTCTGCTGCTGACAATGGCACCTGGGGAGAGCTCCACTTCTCAGCTCTTCCACATTATACTGATCCTCCTCCCAGCCAGCACCACTGCTTATATAGGAGAGCTGTGATTGGCTGGCTGCATCATGTGCTTTTCTCAGTGTATGTCATATCCCCACATCTCACCATAGTCCATAGCCATCTCAGTGTATGTCATATCCCCATCTCACCATATGTCATATCCATCTCAGCATAATCCATATCCATCTCAGCATAATCCATAGCCATCTCACCATATGTCATATCCATCTCACCATATGTTATATCCATCTCACCATATGTTATATCCATCTCAGCATAATCCATAGCCATCTCACCATATGTCATATCCATCTCAGCATAATCCATAGCCATCTCACCATATGTCATATCCATCTCACCATATGTCATATCCATCTCACCTTATGTCATATCCATCTCACCATATGTCATATCCATCTCACCATATGTCATATCCCCATCTCACCATATGTCATATCCATCTCAGCATAATCCATAGCCATCTCACCATATGTCATATCCATCTCACCATATGTCATATCCATCTCACCATATGTCATATCCATCTCAGCATATGTCATATCCATCTCACCATATGTCATATCCATCTCACCATATGTCATATCCATCTCACCATATGTTATATCCATCTCAGCATAATCCATAGCCATCTCAGCATATGTCATATCCATCTCACCATATGTCATATCCATCTCACCATATGTCATATCCATCTCACCATATGTCATATCCATCTCAGCATATGTCATATCCATCTCACCATACAGCATATCCATCTCACCATATGTCATATCCATCTCAGCATATGTCATATCCATCTCACCATATGTCATATCCATTTCAGCATAATCCATAGCCATTTCAGCACAGGTCATATCCATCTCACCATACAGCATATCCATCTCACCATATGTCATATCCATCTCACCATATGTCATATCCATCTCACCATATGTCATATCCATCTCACCATATGTCATATCCATCTCAGCATATGTCATATCCATCTCAGCATACGTCATATCCATCTTGGCATACGTCATATCCATCTTGGCATACGTCATATCCATCTCAGCATACATCATATCCATTTCAGCACATGTCATATCCATCTCGGCATATGTCATATCCATCTCAGCATATGTCATATCCATCTTGGCATATGTCATATCCATCTCGGCATACGTCATATCCATCTCAGCACACATCATATCCATCTAGGCATATGTCATATCCATCTCAGTACACGTCATATCCATCTCAGCATACATCATATCCATCTCAACACACATCATATCCATCTAGGCATATGTCATATCCATCTCAGCATACATCATATCCATCTCAGCATACGGCATATCCATCTCGTCATACATCATATCCATAAAGCAAAAATTAGCTATACGTTATATCCAGAAAGCTGTAATTTTGACTTGAACGGCCCCTCATATTAGTGCAGTGCAGAGTTTTGCTGACCAGTGACCACCAGTATACGTTGTCTGTCTGAAAAACACTCCATATCTGTGCTCAGTGTGCTGCATATATTTGTGCTCACACTGCTTAATTGTGGGGACTGGGGAGCAGCTGTATTATATAGGAGGAGTACAGTGCATAGTTTTGCTGACCAGTGACCACCAGTATACGTTGTCTGCCTGAAAAACACTCCATATCTGTGCTCAGTGTGCTGCATATATCTGTGCTCACATTGCTTTATTGTGGGCACTGGGGACCACCAGTATATATAGGAGGAGTACAGTGCATAATTTTGATGACAGTGACCACCAGTATATATAGCAGTACGGTACGGAAGCCACTGCTCTACCTACCTCTGTGTCGTGAAGTATACTATCCATCCATACCTGTGGTGCATTTCAGTTGTGCGCAGTATATATAGTAGTAGGCCATTGCTATTGATACTGGCATATAATTCCACACATTAAAAAATGGAGAACAAAAATGTGGAGGTTAAAATAGGGAAAGATCAAGATCCACTTCCACCTCGTGCTGAAGCTGCTGCCACTAGTCATGGCCGAGACGATGAAATGCCATCAACGTCGTCTGCCAAGGCCGATGCCCAATGTCATAGTAGAGAGCATGTAAAATCCAAAAAACAAAAGTTCAGTAAAATGACCCAAAAATCAAAATTGAAAGCGTCTGATGAGAAGCGTAAACTTGCCAATATGCCATTTACGACACGGAGTGGCAAGGAACGGCTGAGGCCCTGGCCTATGTTCATGGCTAGTGGTTCAGATTCACATGAGGATGGAAGCACTCATCCTCTCGCTAGAAAAATGAAAAGACTTAAGCTGGCAAAAGCACAGCAAAGAACTGTGCGTTCTTCGAAATCACAAATCCCCAAGGAGAGTCCAATTGTGTCGGTTGCGATGCCTGACCTTCCCAACACTGGACGGGAAGAGTTTGCACCTTCCACCATTTGCACGCCCCTGCAAGTGCTGGAAGGAGCACCCGCAGTCCAGTTCCTGATAGTCAAATTGAAGATGTCACTGTTGAAGTACACCAGGATGAGGATATGGGTGTTGCTGGCGCTGGGGAGGAAATTGACAAGGAGGATTCTGATGGTGAGGTGGTTTGTTTAAGTAAGGCACCCGGGGAGACACTTGTTGTCCATGGGACGAATATGGCCATTGACATGCCTGGTCAAAATACAAAAAAAATCACCTCTTCGTGTGGAATTATTTCAATACAAATGCGGACAACAGGTGTCAAGCCGTGTGTTGCCTTTGTCAAGCTGTAATAAGTAGGGGTAAGGACGTTAACCACCTAGGGACATCCTCCCTTATACGTCACCTGGACCGCATTCATCAGAAGCCAGTGACAAGTTCAAAAACTTTGGATGACAGCGGAAGCAGTCCACTGACCACTAAATCTCTTCCTCTTGTAACCAAGCTCCTGCAAACCACACCACCAACTCCCTCAGTGTCAATTTCCACCTTACCCAGGAAAGCCAATAGTCCTGCTGGCCATGTCACTGGCAAGTCTGACGAGTCCTCTCCTGCCTGGGATTCCTCCGATGCATCCTTGAGTGGAACGCCTACTACTGCTGGTGCTGCTGTTGTTGCTGCTGGGAGTTGATCGGCATCCCAGAGGGGAAGTCGGAAGACCACTTGTACTACTTCCAGTAAGCAATTGACTGTCCAACAGTCCTTTGCGAGGAAGATGAAATATCACAGCAGTCATTCTGCTGCAAAGCGGATAACTCAGGTCTTGTCAGCCTGTGTGGTGAGAAACGTGGTTCCGGTATCCACCGTTAATTCAGAGGCAACTAGAGACTTGATTGAGGTACTGTGTCCCCGGTACCAAATACCATCTAGGTTCCATTTCTCTAGGCAGGCGATACCGATAATGTACACAGACCTCAGAAAAAGAGTCACCAGTGTCCTAAAAAATGCAGTTGTACCCAATGTCCACTTAACCACGGACATGTGGACAAGTGGAGCAGGGCAGACTCAGGACTATATGACTGTGACAGCCCACTGGGTAGATGTATTGCCTCCCGCAGCAAGAACAGCAGCGGCGGCACCAGTAGCAGCATCTCGCAAACGCCAACTCGTTCCTGGGCAGGCTACGCTTTGTATCACCGCTTTCCATAAGAGGCACACAGCTGACAAGCTCTTACGGAAACTGAGGAACATCATCGCAGAATGGCTTACCCCAATTGGACTCTCCTGGGGATTTGTGACATCGGACAATGCCATCAATATTGTGCGTGCATTACATCTGGGCAAATTCCAGCACGTCCTATGTTTTGCCCATACATTGAATTTGGTGGTGCAGAATTATTTAAAAAACGACAGGGGCGTGCAAGAGATGCTGTCGGTGGCCCGAAGAATTGCGGGCCACTTTCGGCATTCAGCCACCGCGTGCCGAAGACTGGAGCACCACCAAACAGTCCTGAACCTGCCCTGCCATCATCTGAAGCAAGAGGTGGTAACGAGGTGGAATTCAACCCTCTATATGCTTCAGAGGATGGAGGAGCAGCAAAAGGCCATTCAAGCCTATACATCTGCCCACGATATAGGCAAAGGAGGGGGAATGCACCTGACTCAAGCGCAGTGGAGAATGATTTCAACGTTGTGCAAGGTTCTGCAACCCTTTGAACTTGCCACACGTGAAGTCAGTTCAGACACTGCCAGCCTGAGTCAGGTCATTCCCCTCATCAGGCTTTTGCAGAAGAAGCTGGAGACATTGAAGGAGGAGCTAAAACAGAGCGATTCCGCTAGGCATGTGGGACTTGTGGATGGAGCCCTTAATTCGCTTAACCAGGATTCACGGGTGGTCAATTTGTTGAAATCAGAGCACTACATTTTGGCCACCGTGCTCGATCCTAGATTTAAAACCTACGTTGTATCTCTCTTTCCGGCAGACACAAGTCTGCAGAGGTTCAAAGACCTGCTGGTGAGAAAATTGTGAAGTCAAGCGGAACGTGACCCGTCAACAGCTCCTCCTTCACATTCTCCCGCAACTGGGGGTGCGAGGAAAAGGCTAAGAATTCCGAGCCCACCCGCTGGCAGTGATGCAGGGCAGTCTGGAGCGAGTGCTGACATCTGGTCCGTACTGAAGGACCTGCCAACGATTACTGACATGTCGTCTACTGTCACTGCATATGATTCTGTCACCATTGAAAGAATGGTGGAGGATTATATGAGTGACCGCATCCAAGTAGGCACGTCAGACAGTCCATACGTATACTGGCAGGAAAAAGAGGCAATTTGGAGGCCCTTGCAGAAACTGGCTTTATTTTACCTAAGTTGCCCCCCCTCCAGTGTGTACTCCGAAAGAGTGTTTAGTGCAGCCGCTCACCTTGTCAGCAATCGGCGTACAAGGTTACTTCCAGAAAATGTGGAGAAGATGATGTTCATCAAAATTAATTATAATCAATTCCTCCGTGGAGATATTCACCAGCAATTGCCTCCAGAAAGTACACAGGGACCTGAGATGGTGGATTCCAGTGGGGACGAATTAATAATCTGTGAGGAGGGGGATGTACACAGTGAAAGGGGTGAGGAATCGGAGGATGATGATAAGGTGGACATCTTGCCTCTGTAAAGCCAGTTTGTGCAAGGAGAGATTGATTGCTTCTTTTTTGGTGGGGGCCCAAGCCAACCAGTCATTTCAGTCACAGTCGTGTGGCAGACCCTGTCGCTGAAATGATGGGTTCGTTAAAGTGTGCATGTCCTGTTTATACAACATAAGGGTGGGTGGGAGGGCCCAAGGACAATTCCATCTTGCACCTCTTTTTTCTTTCATTTTTCTTTGCATCATGTGCTGTTTGGGGACAATTTTTTTGAAGTGCCATCCTGCCTGACACTGCAGTGCCACTCCTAGATGGGCCAGGTGTTTGTGTCGGCCACTTGTGTCGCTTAGCTTAGTCACACAGCGACCTTGGTGCGCCTCTTTTTTTCTTTGCATCATGTGCTGTTTGGGGACAATTTTTTTGAAGTGCCATCCTGCCTGACACTGCAGTGCCACTCCTAGATGGGCCAGGTGTTTGTGTCGGACACTTGGGTCGCTTAGCTTAGTCACACAGCGACCTTGGTGCACCTCTAATTTTCTGTGCATCATGTGCTGATTGGGGACAATTTTTTTTAAGTGCCATCCTGCCTGACACTGCAGTGCCACTCCTAGAGGGGCCAGGTGTTTGTGTCGGCCACTTGTGTTGCTTAGCTTAGTCACACAGCGACCTTGGTGCGCCTCTTTTTTTCTTTGCATCATGTGCTGTTTGGGGACAATTTTTTTGAAGTGCCATCCTGCCTGACACTGCAGTGCCACTCCTAGATGGGCCAGGTGTTTGTGTCGGCCACTTGTGTCGCTTAGCTTAGCCATCCAGCAACCTCGGTGCAAATTTTAGGACTAAAAAAATGTTGTGAGGTGTTCAGAATAGACTGAAAATGAGTGGAAATTATGGTTATTGAGGTTAATAATACTATGGGATCAAAATGACTCCCAAATTCTATGATTTAAGCTGTTTTTGAGGGTTTTATGTAAAAAAACACCCGAATCCAAAACACATCCGAATCCGACAAAAAATTTTCAGGGAGGTTTTTCCAAAACGCGTCCGAATCCAAAACACTGCCGCGGACCCGAATCCAAAACCAAAACACAAAACCCGAAAAATTTCCGGTGCACATCACTATGCAGCATAGAGTATATCAGGAGATGCATAACGTGCTGCGCTACATAAGAAACTGTAAATAAATCGATAATTTCAGAGGGGCACTGACATAATGTGAGGAGGGGAATGGAGGCAGCAGGAAGCCACAGACTGAGAGTTGTATAGTGGGAACAGCAGGGTCCCTTGGGGGACCAAAAAGGGGTCCAGCCACTACACAAAGGGGGTCAGGGAAGCAAGATATGCCTATATACTAGATCTCCAACCAACGTAAATTAACGAACAACTATAATTCTAATTTACCATCCTCATCCCGTAGCGAAGCACGGGTATTCAGCTAGTGCTTGATAAAGGTCAGAGTTGAGTTCAAACCCTTTGTGCTGTCTTTGACTATGCTTTAAGTCTAATAAAGACACATTAGTACCTATCATAGGGGGTCATTCTGACCCGATCGCATGCTGCAGTTTATCGCAGCAGTGTGAACGGGTCAGTACTGCGCATACGCCGGCGCCGCAGTGCGCCAGCGCATGCCAGGCGGGTGAAGGCCGTCATTGCCTAGCGATCGCCTCTGCCTGATCGACAGGCAGAGGTGGTCGCTGGGTGGGAGGGGGATGAACGCCGCCGTTCAGGGGGCGCAGTCCGGCCAACGCAGGTGTGGCCAGACTGTTGGGGGGGGGGGTGGCGGGCCGCGGCAGCTGCTTGAAGTCACACACAGTCACTGTGACCCGGGCAGCGAAGAGGTTCTCCTTAAATGCAAAAGCATCGCCACTTTTGCATTTCTGCGGTGTGTGTGTGTGTGTGGGGGGGGGGGGGGGGGCGGCACTGACATGCGGATTGGACTAGCCCTGTGCTGGGCGTCCATCCGCGTGTCTGAGTGCCTGATCGTGGCTTTGCTAAATTTAGCACAGCTACGATCAACTCGGAATGACCCCCGGAGCATATGTTTTATGTATCACATATTCAATAAGGTGTGTACCAGAACAACTGGTTGTGGCATTACAAGGGCATTGTACATAATAATTACCTACTAAACATGTAGCTAGTAAAAGAGGAGGTGATAAATATCTCTAGCAATTATAAAAATGACAGCTAGAGGCTTGTTTGACATCCAGCCATTAGAATCCATTGGTGCATTTTTCCATTTATTGCACATTGGTCCAAGCCATCCAAATGCTATGTATTAACAGGCTTGCCTAGATTACATGCAAGCAGCTACACCTATAGCAGCCTGTGCAGCAACTGCAGTTTTGTTGCCTATGCCTATTGCAACAGACCTAAAGCCAACCCAAGGTGAAGATATTACAAATGTAAGAATGCAAAGTGGTGTAACCTGGGCGCTCTCTTTCAGTGGCTAACACACATATACCAAAGCAATGGTAAATGTAACATATAGGTATTTTAACCAAATGGATCATAAACTGCTGTCATCATAGCAAATGTTTAAAATCAAATAAAAGATTTAATACAATAACACATGCAAAAGACACATAAAATAACAGTCAGAAAACAATTAAGAGAAAAGCGTACCAAAATGGTAGCAAAGGAGCCGCAGGTGGTATAATGTGGCAGGGTGGTCCAGACTTCACCCTGCTCTGGCTCCTAAGCTTTCCAATGAAGGATAGACAGGAATAGTCCAGGTCCAAAAATGCCGATGTCCAGTTTCCAACGCGTTTCGAGATATGCAATCTCTTCCTCAGGGCTTGATAATCTTGCTGGTAGTTTGGAAAGGCTTTTGGGGGTAAGAAGGAGAACCCCCATGTGCACCCAAGGCAGCCCATTTTCTTTCTAGCGCCCAATTAGTTTCTCCACCTTTTCTATTTCCGAAGATATTACAAATGTTTGGAGGAGGCCAAGTACAATGGTGTGGTTCAATGAGGGTTGATTTTTCAGTTGTGTTCTCAAATTTCTAGCACATAATCTACAAAGATTTACTGGTTCTTTGCACTATTTAAAGGAGAAGCCTTGGCTTTGACTGCACTGCTATATGAGAAACAAGTTTCCATGCTATATGTCTTTAAATAAACATAAATAGACTCAAAAATATATATATTAAAATCTTATAATAGAAACTCCTGGCTCATAGCATATTTTGCTGGTGGTGTAACCAAAGTCCATATGGATAGGTAAGTTCAGCGACACACCATTCAACTTTTTCCCAATTGGTAGGGGAATCCACAGGAGTTCATTTAGTGTGGCATCAGGACAACACGTTTTGGATTAGGGGAATCCTTTCTCTGTGCAGGGTGCAATGTCCCTGAACATGCTGATATACTGTATAAAGGGTAGATCGGGAAATTGACAATCCAGATCATGTCTATGTGGACTTATGGTTTCCCGCAGTTTGCGTTCCACTGCGTATGCCGGAAACTGGAAGTTTGCATTCCACCATCGGAGACTGGAAGTTGAAAGTCTCCGCTCCTTGTGTTCTATATAGGTAGTGACATTTGCGTTTCATCTCTGCATTTCATATACCGGGAAGGTATTATCTTTGGCTCTCCTTGTGGTCAACATACTTTTTGCATTTCACATACCCAGAAATAGTGGGCATTGGTTCTGTTTGTTCAGGCCACCGAACCCCCAAAACAAAGTGCCATTACCATAAAAATCTAGTACAGTACTTTGTATTCTCGTATAGTCCAACCCTAAGATGGTAAACGGAGCTGTTTTCTAAGTGCCGGTGCTTGTAATTATATCCATGGGGAATATGTAAATGAGATTTAAAAAAAATACATAGGTTAATAATTAAATTTAAAAGTATTTTTTAAACGGTTTTAAAAATTAGAATAAGATAAAATGAGAAGATAATAAATGATAAATGAGATACAAATACATTAACCTAAAACCATTTAAGTTTGAAATCAGAATTTAAACATTAGGGACTAGGCTATTTAGGGGGTATATCTATTGCATCTTCTTTTTAGCCAGTCTATTTTCTACATCTCTTGATCTCCATGTTTCTTTAATTTGTTCTATCCCTATGTATCTTTTGACGCAATGTTTGTGAATAGTTTTGGACAGAGATGAGCGGGTTCGGTTCGTCGAGATCGGAACCCCCCGAACTTCTCGTGTTTTACACGGGTCCGAGGCAGCCTCGGATCTTCCCACCTTGCTCGGTTAACCCAAACGAGGCCGAACGTCATCATCCCGCTGTCGTATTCTCGCAAGATTCGTATTCCATATAAAGAACCGCGCGTCGCCGCCAATTTCACTCATGCATTGTAGATTGAGCGGAGAGGACGTAGCTACATTCTCTGCCTGAAAAGCTCAATATCTGTGCTGTGTGCTGCATTGTGGTGACCACCAGTATATTATAGTAGTACAGTACAGTAGGCCATTGCTGTATCTTGCAGCTCCTTGTCAGACTCAGTTCTAGTATCCTGATCAGTGCTCAATATCTGCTGCATTGTTGTGTGACCAGTATATACTATATAGTAGTACAGTGCAGCATTTTGGTGACCACCAGTATATAGTAGTACAGTACAGTGGGCCATTGCTGTATCTTGCAGCTCTGTGTCTCTTCAAGTATCCATATCTGTGCTGCATTTTTTTGTGAGCAGTATATAGTAGTACAGTGCAGCATTTTGGTGACCACCAGTATATAGTAGTATAGTATAGTAGGCCATTGCTGTATCTTGCAGCTCTATGTCTCTTCAAGTATCCATATCTGTGCTACATTGTTGTGAGCAGTATATAGTACTGTTGGAGGTAGACCTCCTTTAGCCTCAGCCTTCTCTGAGAGGACTCCAACAACAGCCTGTCTTTTGTATTCAGAATCACCTGTGGACAGAATTTTAAGTGCCGTGCAGCTAGCTGGAGAAATCAAATGATCACACACAGAACCTGGTGTAGTCAATAGAGTTCTGCTTTATTGTTTCTTACATACACATATTTATACTTGTTCTAAAAGGCTCAGAGGAGTTTACAGTTTAACCTCAGGGTTGTGTCCTCTTCCTGATAACGGTCTTGTTCCTCTTTTTTGCTCTATCTCTCAGACATGGCTTACCCACAAGTTCCTCTTTTTTGCTCTATCTCTCAGACATGGCTTACCCACAAGTTCCTCTTTTTGCCAACTGAACATTTCATCATTCTATACTTTTTCCTTCTCCCCAGCATATTTAAGCATATCATATATCAATGCTAAAGTAAGCTTATAATCCATTGAATATAACAAAATGAAGTAACATTGGCGTATTGCAGAATCACACTAATGCTTGCCCATCTACCTTCCTAATTTTTCCCTCCTTTTGATTCTCAAAAAGACATCACACTATACCTTGCTACCCTACTTCACCGAGCAGGCCAGGCGATGACCTAGTCAAGTACGTCTGTCCCCCTGGGTCTATTGCCAAGGGAGGGTAATGACCGTCCCGTACAGACAAAATAGTCACAAGGCATAGGTGCATGAGAGTCATTTTTACAGTCTTTTTCGATTGCTTCCATTTTTGTAGACTGGTGGTCTGTCATTACGTGATTCAATATCATCATATTCATCTTGGTCACGTTCATCCATTTCCTCAGTATGCTTGAATCTTACGTGTTTAGCAGGTTTCTTTTTGTTTATCTTGCGTTTTACTTTTTTCGAAGTGCATGAAATACAACAGAGAATAATACGTATGAGTACATATACCAACAAACATACTCCAGCTACTTTTGCAATTAGGAGAACAATGCCCATTAACCATCCAAAATCCCAGTCTCCCCATGTCCATGATGATTCCTCCACCTTTCTCACAAACTGCTGTTTTATATCTTCTATTTCCTGCATTTTTCCTTACTGCCTCTCTTATGCCTGGCTTCTAACAGCCATGCCCATTCGTTACTCTTATGCAGGGAGGGCCTTGTCCAACATCCAGTCATACATGACCATTTTAAACTGTTTTCTGGGCAACACTTCCAACATGACTGTACCCTTGCAAAGTATTTTCCCTATGTACTGTAATCAAATTTACATTTAGTCTGACATTCCATTGCTTTTCTCATTGGTTCCTGCCCACACTCACACAAACATTTATCCCTGCCTTCCATTTTTGCCACACTGCATGTCTTTCTTACACTTCAGGGGTATTTATTCATGGTTACAGGGTATTTTTCCATACTTATCTCAGGGGCTGGAGTAGGGCCTTGACTTACAGGCGTGTTTACCAAATGTACAGTAAATACAATTGCAACAACCAACATTGCGGATGTCAAATAAACCCCCACAGGGACCTATCTGGCTTAGATCCAAGTAAATTCATAGTTATTACTTTCCTGGGGGGTTTAATAGTGATCTTGGTCTTTTTTGCAGTGCGATGCATGCACCCACGCGTCTTGACCCTCGAGTTTCACCGAGGTGGGGGTCACTAGCAACACTTGGAAAGGACCATCATATCTGGGCTCAAGTGCACCTCTCACGTGTCTTTTTAAGTAGACCCAATCGGCAATCAGGATGCTGTGTGGTCCAAGATCAGCTCTTTCAGGTCCTGAGGATAAAACTTGAGAATGTATTTCAGTTAGGTGTTCATTCAACTGCTTTATATACTCTGTCATATATCCATGTTTATGCTGCAGTTCCTGGGGCAAATAACATCCTGTCTTAGGTTTTGTCCCAAACAATATCTCATAAGGTGAGTACCCTGTCTCCTTGCCTGGTGTGGTTCTAACTGCAAACAATGCTAAGGACAAGCACTCTACCTATGCTTTCCGTGTCTCTTGCATGGCCTTTTGTATTTTAAGCTTTAGGGTCCCATTCAGACGTTCTATTACTTCTGGAACCCCAAATCTGCACACTATTTCTGCTATTATTTTCCTTGCAGTAGAGATAGCATTTGCTTTTGCTACCGGCCACGCCTCTGGCCATCTGCTAAAAATGTCTGTGCAGGTTAGAACATATTCATATGTTCCATGCTTTGGCATGTGTATATAGTCAATTTGTAGTCTCTGGAAAGGAAAATAAGCTTGTG